>NC_058417.1:2533233-2585880 GCF_002201575.2 Neomonachus schauinslandi | reverse complement strand
GGGCGCGGCCCCGCCCCCCCCCGGGCCGCCCCCCAGGGGCCCCCGGGGCGGGGGGGAGGGGGGCCAATTTTTCCGGCGCCCCCCCCCCCCCCGCCCCCCCCCCCCCCCCGCAAGGGCCCCGGCCCCCCTCCCACACCCGCAGCCTGTAGCAGCCGGCCGCAGCGCCAGCTCACCGAAGATCGGAGAACGCTTGCTGGGACAGAGATTATGAAATGTGAGGTCAAAGAAGGAGCCGAGCTTGTCGCTGAGGATGCCCACGAAGGCCTCCATGTCTGCTGCATCCACCAGCCGGTCCGAGAAGACTCTGTTGGGAGGGAGTGGGCTGAGACCCGGGAATGCAGGGGCCGGGCAGGGGCTGGGCGCCAGGCTCGGGAGGCCCGCGTCTGGCGTCTGTCCGGGGCGTCTGTCCGGCCTCGGGTGGGGCATGGGCACCTCACCTGAAACACTCGTGGATCCAGAGTCGTGTGATGCTGGACTTGGTGTCGTGGAAGTCCTTGTTGGCCCTGAGCATTCCCTGAAACACCTGCGGAAGGGGCGTGGCCGGTGGGCAGCGGGAGTCCCCTCCAGGCTGGAGCGGGAGGTGGGGAGGCTGGGCTGGGAGGGCGGCTCACCTTGGAGATGTCCCGGAGGTTGAAGAGGTAGTGGATCTTGGCGGGCGTGGGCAGGAAGCGCTGCACCACCGTGTTGTACACGTCCAAGGTCGCCTCGGTCACCACGTTCCCAATGGGCTTCACCTCCTCCTCGAAGTCCTGAAGCTTCTGATTGATCATGGTGCCAAATATTCGGATGATCTGGGACTCCTAGGAATAGGCCCTTACACTCACTTTCGCAGGCTCCTGGCCCGCCAGGCTGCGCTGGGACCCCGGTGAGGCCAGCCCGGCATTCATCTTGGAGGCCGACTTTAAAGGAGCGCCAAAACCCCCCACAAAATCAAGAGAAATAATGTGTTTGTGCGATATTCAAAAATCAAAACGAATGCAGAATATGCACGATGAACAAATAAACAACGTTTTAAACAAAGATGGGTCAGGATTGCCGCGGTTTCCTTTTGGCTCGGGCTCTGATATCACTCAGCAACGCACGGCGCCAATCCCGTAGATTTATGTAACACCGTGGTCTTTGTTCATCGTGAACTGTGGGCATCGGCTGCTTTGACATCGCATTAACATGTGCTTTATCTTGATTACTGAGGCTTCTGGGGTGCCCCCGAGGGCCTCACTCAGCTCCCCGAATCCTGGCGCTGCTCTTGGCTGTCAGCAGCAGGATCTACGTTCCTCAGTCTACTCGGGCCCTCTGAGCTCTCTGCCCCGCATCGGGCTTCACATTCCCCAAGCCCCAGCTACACTTGCCTCCCACGCTAGCAGCCCCCCTCCCTGCATAACGGCCCCCACACGCACCTCTGCTCAGGGGTCCCCCCGGCCCTCGTCGATCTGCCCCCTCATCCTCGGGGACATGGTCGGTTTTGCCTCTTACAGCACCCCCCCACCCCCCGGGTCCCCATTACGCCCTCACTGTGGGGAAGGTCATGTTGATGATGTTGAAGCGACTCTGGAACCTCGGGGAAATGACAGTCCGTCCACCCCCGGGGGGGCCCATGGCAGCCATCAGGAACATGTCCTGGGGAGCAGAGACAGGACGGGGTGGGACAGGCCAGAGAGGGAAGAGACAGGGCACGGGAGGGGGTAAAGGGAGCGAGGATAGGGAGAGGGGCCAGGATGAGCAGGAACAGGGAATGAGGGAAGGTGAATGGAAGGGAGGGATCGGGGACATTTCCTCGAGAATGAGCAAAGTAACATGTTTGTTTTTATTTCATTGTGATCCCTGTACCCAAAATAGAAAATACAGGTCAGCGAAAGAACATTTTCTAGGCTCTGTCTTCTTTTCGTCTGTGTGTGCGCACGCGCGCGTTTTCTTCCCCAGAAACAGAAGAATGCGCTCAGTGTTAGTAGAGTTTCTGAGGGCCAGATGGACGGGCACCCCAGCAATGAGGATGGAAGGGCTGCTGCCCATCCATTTGGGAGAAAGAAACCAACAAGGAGCTCAGAATCCCATGGGCGCAGAGCCCGACTGGAGGGAGATGCTGGGAGGGCAGGGGGGACGCGGGGATGCAGGACGGGAGTTGGGGACCCTGGGCACCTGGGCCACTCTGCGTGGTGGCAGGGTTGGCATGTGAGCTTGGGGAAGGGGTGGAAGTGGGAGCATGGGGCAGAGACACTGACGAGAGTCAACGATAGGGACTGAGGATTCAGGAGCCGGGCGTGTGGGTAGGGAGGAGCACAGAATTCCAGGGTTCTTTCCTGGGGTCCCCAGGGAGTGGGGACCGAACCTCCATGGCAGGAAACAGAGGCCTGGAGAACAACTTCTCGGGAGGCTTACTCGAATGTACTTGATGGTCTGCTTCATGCGGTCATACCAGAAGCCGTAGTCGATCCAGAGGCGGATCAGCTCCAGTGGGGGCTGGGACCCAAACGTGTCCTTTGCTGGCATGTTTAGGTCATCCATAAAGGTGATCATGCTCTTGCCCCCGAACGGCACGTAGACGCCCTTGGTTCGCTTCTCCACCCTGCTCTCGATGATGCTCTGCAAGTTGTTGGATGTGGTCTGGTGGAAGAGATATGGGACGAATGCTGGGGCCTCCCAGGAGAAACACGGGGTTCGAGAGGAGTGCGGCGAGGCTCTCAGATCCCCGGGTCCCACAGCGCACCTGCGCAGACATGTTGACGATGAGCACCGACCACTGGCTGGAGGGCAAGGACTGGAGGACGCTCTGGGCGATGGATGTCTTTCCAGTCCCCACGGGACCCACCAGCAGGACGGGGTTCTGGTTGGCCACCAGGGCGCTCACCAGGTAGTTGTAGCGAACAGTGTCGACCGTGGGCACCATGATCTTATAGAAGGGGGAGCTGGGGAGGAAAGGAGGCCTTGTCCAAGGGCCTGGGCTGCTACTTCCCGACACTGGCTTCCCTCTGCCTCCCGACCTGCATCTTCCTTACACATCACCCGCCCTGCCTCCTGAGGGGCCTGGAGATCGGGCATCCTGCTTCCTCCTTAGGGACCCTGTCCCAGGCCCTCCAGATTCTGCTCCCTGCATTCCAGAGGCGCCCCCCGTCTGGGAGCCCCCCCGCCCTGCCACAGCTCACTTCTGCTTCGGGCCACATCTCCCAGCAACCACAGCCCCAGGCCCTGCTCTCACTTGGGAGGGTAGCGCCAACTCTTAGGGAGCTTATTCTCAAATGACGTCCAGGTGCGCATCTTGGGGTCCACGAAGTACTCATACACTGTGTCCTAAGGAGGGAAGGCGTGTGAGGCTACAAAAGCCTTCGCTAGCTCTCCCCACCAGCGGAGGTGCTCCCAGACTGCTGTGGGGGAGCCAGGCGGCCGGACACCGAGCACAGCCGGGGCTGCAGGTCCCGACCTTATTGGGAAAGGAGCCCTCCATCTCTCGGAGGTAACTGTCCATCTTCTTGCGTCCCTCCTCGTCCACGGAGGCGCACATGGACCAAATCATGCTGAACACAAAGGTCAGCTCCACCATGGAGACGTAGTTTTCACCGTCGGCTGGGTTCACCTGGATGGACGAGAAGGGGCAGTAGCCTCGCTCTATAAGAGACGAACGGGGCATCTATTTTGGCAGATGGCCACAAAGGCTTAGAGTTCGCCCCCCTTCCTGGCTCTGTTCAGAAAACCATGTGGTTGTAGATGAAGCTCAATATCAAACAGTCAGATAAACCTGAAACTTCTGGTAGCTCAGAGTTGCCCTGAGTCTCATCTCTGCTGCATCACAAAGACACGGCACCGACACGGTGGGGTGGCCGACTCCTGATTTCGGCTCAGGTCGTGATCTCAGGGTCCTGCGATTGAGCCCCGCGTCAGGCTCCACGCTCAGCAGGGAGTCTGCTTGAGACTCTCCCTCTGCCCCTCCCCCCACTCCCTCTCCCTCTCTCTCTCTCTCAAATAAAAAAAAAACTTAAAAAAAAAAAAAAAGACACAGCCATGATGCGGTCACACCACGTCTACCCTGAGGAAGTGCCAAGGGCGCTCAAGGGGACAGGTCCAGGGGCATTCGTGGTGACTTCTTTGTAAGTGCAAAAACTCGGAGATGACCCACACGTCCACCAGTAGAGGGATGGGAAAATACTATGTGTTCCACAGCAGAAGAGCACACAATGGTTAAAAGCAATGAAACTAACCTACACACAGCAATACAGAACCCAAGACCATCCCGCTGCTCAGTAAGTACACTGCAAATGTGGTACATGACACGATACGGCTTTGAAATACGTTTTCTATGGCGACCTATGGGCTTGCGTGTAAATACGTACTTAAGAGGTCTGTGATGATACCACAGACACACTAGAGTAGTTACTCGTGTAGAAGAGGGAGCGGACCAGGATTGGGAGGGGAGAGGTGACCCAACAGGACTTCAGCTTTATGTGAAAATTTTTAATTTTTAGAAAGGAAATTAGAGGGGCACCTGGGCGGCTCAGTCGGTGAAGCGTCTGCCTTCAGCTCAGGTCATGATCCCGGGGTCCTGGGATCGAGTCCTGCATCAGGCTCCCTGCTCGGCAGGGTCTGCTTCTCCCTCTGCCCCTCACCCCGTTCTTGTGCCTCTCTCTCAAATAAATAAAATCCTTTTTTAAAAAAAGGACATTAGATTCAGCTATTACTTGTGTAATTAAACATGAAATTTAAAAAATAATAATTAAATTTGACAACGTCCCAAGTTCGTGGCAGAAACAGCATGTTTATTTATTGTTAAGTAAGCTGCACGCCCGACATGGGGCTTGAACTCATGACCCTGAGATCAAGAGTCTCACGCTCCACTGACTGAGCCAGCCGGGCGCCCCCAGAAATAGCACGTTTAGACTCCTGCTCTCAACACCTACCCCGAGGGCACGTGGCGTTGTTCGCCCCATCTCTCACCGGCCCCATGAAACAGCCACAGGCCGTGAGCAGGGAGCTCTTGCGGATGGGTTCTGCATTAAGATGCCGAGGACTACAGATAACATGACACACAAGATGCTGTCCAATCCAGAATATTGGACTTGGGCTTAGAATCATCCGCAGTCACCAGGGGTAGGTGGGAAACTGGGTTGAGACTTTACTGTCCGTCATACTCAACACAGAGTCCTTAGTCTGCCCCTCCAGCTCACCCCAGCACACAGCACATTTCACCGCCCCCACCGGCCCACCCTCCTCAGCACCTGTGTGCCACCGAGACTATACGACTGTCCTTGTTCCGGCCGTGACCTTTGCAAGCTCATCTGCAGGGTTTCCATTTATATTAACTCGACCAGGAATGACGTATACTGTTAGAGATCTTCACTGTCCTATAACTTTATATTAGCGGTTTGGTTATCTGGCAATGTCTTTAAAAACAATCGGAATCATTGCTAGATGGTGGTTTAATCTCAACAGAAAAATATCCAATTTTAGTCCTCACTCCACAATTCTAAACGAAAAACATTTTTCTTCAGTATCAACCAATCTGAAAATTTCTTTTTTTTTAATTTTTTTGAAGATTTTATTTATTTATTTATTTGAGAGAGAGCACAAGCAGAGGGAGAAGCAGGCTCCCCGCCGAGCAGGGAGCCTGACGACGCGGGACTCGATCCCAGGGCCCCAGGATCATGACCTGAGCCGAAGGTTCAATCTGAAAATTTGTAAAACCCCCTCATCAGATTAGGCTGGGAGCTCCTTCCAGCAGAAATGGTATACGAAGGCCTCCTATATACCAAAATTTAATATAAATATTTTGAAAGGATGGAGAAATGAGGAACCAAAGGAACTATCCTCAGCTCCCAAACTACGGTGGGAAATGAGCGTAAGACTTGATTGTGCACTGTAGCGATGGAGAGTCCTGAGTGCGGCATCCCACCCCATGTACACACGCGCAAGCGCACCCACACCGCGGTCAGTGAGGCCTCCCCTTGGGGCCCCTGCTCCACTCACGTCTGTGTTCAGACCGTGTCTCAGGCACACGGTTTCGCTCGGGTTGTCCCCGCGGGGCACAAGCCCATGCCACCCTGGCCCTGCTCCGGCCCCTCCTCACCCCGTTCTCCGGCGTGGCCAGGGCCGAGTAGAGCTTGCAGAGGGAGATGATCCCGCTGTATTCCGGGAGGGGCACCAACTCGTTGCAATAGTCCTTCTTGAAGGCCAGCATCTTGTTAATGAACTTCTCAAACATGCGCTGAAGGGGTTCTGCCTCGGCCTGGAGTCAAACGACAAGGGGCTCTGCCTCGCTCTCTGCCCCGTAGGCCAGGTGGCTCACTCCCCCACTCCTCAGCTCCCCTCGCACCTTCGGTCTCTTCTCCAGCCAGCTCTGCACATAGGGCTTCCAGCCCAGGTCAGTGTAGTCGGTGTAGACCATCCCGCAGCGAGACACAGTGGCGGGGGAGGCTACGGCCAAGTTCTCCACTTCGAACAGGAGAGACACCTGAGGACACACTTGGTCAGAGCTGCCGACCCCCGTCGGGAGAAACACTCGGCACCCCGGTGCCCCCAAGTGTCTCCATCCGAGCACCAAGCATGGCCCGATGCACAATGACATAAAGCTTACAAATGACATGCTTTTTAAAAAGAATTTAGGGCTTACTCGAGGTTAAGCTTATGGAAAACCACTCTCTCGCTCGCACTGAGTGGATGGGAAAGGCTGGGCTTCGCAGCCTGGGAACCCGGGAGCCCGGGCGTAGGGGGAAGGCGGTCGGCAGAGGCCAGGCGGAGGAGGGCTGACCCAGTGTGCACTGGCCGCTCTTCCCCACACCCACAGTAGACCCGGCATTCTTCCCTCGGACACAGGTCTCCCCGAATCCAGGCATCCTCCTCCTCACCTCTCCCACAGAAGCTCCTCATCTGGCGGTGCCCCGGCCCCCCGAGCCCTGCCGCGTGCCCCCTGGCCCCCCACTCCACAGGGTCTGCACCTGCTCGGGCATCGCGATGCGCTCCCCGTTGATGAGGGTCAGGACTTTGTTGTCGTCCATGACCGAGTTCATGCTCTCGATCCACAGTGTGTCCACGGGGCCATCGAAAAGGATCCACTTCTCATCCGGCTTCTCATCTTGGTAGGAGGAGGATGGTCAGGAAGCTACAACTTTCTTGCCAGACCTCCCTTCACGCTCAGCTCCTCGGGGTTGTGAGCACGCACCTCCTCCTCCTCCTCGTACCTCAGCATGCCCCAGGCATTTTCCTCCCAGACATGGGCTTTCCACCCCCAGACTGCCCACCCGCCCCCCGACGTGGGCACCTGCACACGCCGTCCGCATGACACTGGACAGGACACCATCTGTCCACTCGTTCGTGTTGAGGTCATATTCCCCATACAGCTCCCCCAGGGACAACGCCTTCGGGTTCAAGGGGAACTCCTAAAAGGGACACAGGAGGGGATTTTCGAGCTGCAGGCAGACGCCAGTGCCAAGATCTCCATTAGGTTCACGTCGCCCCCTTTGTTTCCAGGTGTCTGTATTTGCCCTGGGTCTCTGGTCTCCCCCAGGCCCCCCGGGCCCCAGCCCTGCCCTCCTGGCCCGCACTGCGCACCCGTCCCGCTGGTCTCCGGCAGGCGCTCCCCCGTCCCCAGTCCGCACCCTGACAATGTTGAAGTTGGGCTCTCCAGCGCAGCACAAGGAGGACAGGGAGGCCTGGAGGATGCGCCACGAGGTGGTCTTGCCACTGCCCGTGCAGCCCACGATCATGGTGGAGTGGCGGGAGTTCTTGGTCTCGTACAGCTGGATGACCTTGGTGAGGGTGAACCGTGTGCTCTGCAGGCCCATGTCGTGGATCTCCTGCTCGATGACGTCCCGCAGCTGAGGGGGGCGACAGACAGCGGGAGGCCCGTAAGCCCCGCTGCCGCCTGGGGGGTCACGCTCAGGCTGCCGGACGTGGCACCAGGGCCCCCGCGCTCCGGCCGTCGCTCACTCAGGAGCTGGCCGCTGCAGAGCTGCGAGGCCCCGGGGACCCTGGGGAAGGGACTGCTCCGGGCCTCAGTGGCCTCCTCTGCTAAATGGGAGCCATGAGGGCGCTTTCCGTGGCAGGTTGTCATATGGTCTCCCTGCTTCCGCCCCCCACCCCCACCCCCCGAATTCTTTCTTTCTTTCTAGCGATGCATTTACAAAGACGTATTTCTATCTAACATTCCAGGGGTTTCAAGTGAAGGGATCATTCAGGGTAACTGAACGGTCACTCCTCCGGAGAAGAAAATTCCTGTCCTTCCTAGAATCCTCCGGCCCGCCCCTCCCACGCCACTGCTCTGAGGCAACAGCAGCTCCAGCGGGAGGAGAGGCGAGGAGGCAGGAGGGGCTCTGAGGGCTCCATAGAGCCAGAGGCCCGCCGCTCAGGAGCGGGGGGCTGTGGCGGGACAGTGCAGTGTCTGAATAGGTCCAGGCCGTTCCATGGACAAGGAAGCCCGGTGAGGTCGGCTGTCCTGCAAACAGTCACAGCCCGGGGACGGCTCTGCGTGCGTGGGTGAGGTCGGCGGGAGCAGCGAGGACGAGTACCTTGCCGTAGTCAATGACGGGCAGCTCGATGTTGGGGAACAGGTCTTGCACGATGGCATTGAAGAGCGGCACGTCGACTGAGGTGAGCTTGGCGATGTTCATGTCTCGCATCGAGAGCAGCAAAACCTGGCCGGGAAACGAGGGAGCCTCCGGCCTCAGGAGCCGGGCCCCGGGCGCCCACTCGAACCCCCCCGCCCCGTCCAAAGGGCTGAGGGGCAGGAGGCAAGACCAATGCGGATGGCCGAGCGAGCCGTCAGCAGGACACCGGGTGGCGCAGGGGACAGGCAGCGGGGCGGGGGTCCCAGCCCGGGCACAGGAGCTGAAAAGCTTCAGTGGAGGCGGGGAGGACCAGGGACCCTGGAGGTTCGGGCCCAAGGGCCGTGTCCTCGACCTACCTCCTCATCGGACAGATCCGGCTGCACGCGGCGCTTCTTGCCCGCATAGCGCAGGAGGGAGGTGAGGGCGCGCAGGCCAAAGTCGTAATGGTCCTGCCTGGACAGCTGCTGCACAGCCAGTGAGTACAGGGTGCACACCTTCTTGGCCAGGATCTGGGGAAGGAAAACCGAGGAGGAAAGCCCGGCCTCACGCAGGGACAGCGACACACACGCGGCTGGGCCTGAGCCCCGAGGCGGCCAGGCTGGCTCTGGGGACAATCCTAACGAGAAGATGCTGGGAACGGTGCCGACACGGACCAGGCACCTCCCAGGGGAGAGGCCTCCACACCCTACTGACCGCAAGGCCACGTCCCTCGGGGTGCCTCTGTCCGGGGGCTCGTCACGGAAGGGACGTCAGAGCGTTAGCGACAAGACGTGATAGGCATACCTTGCAGCTGCCGAAGCCCTCCCCGAAGAGGATGATCTCTGCGATAAGAGTGGAATCAGGCACCACCATGGTAACGGGACGGAACATGGATTTCAGGTTATCTGGCAGCTCCGTGCGGCCGGCATAGCCTGGAAAACAGCACCGTCTATTTAGAACCCAGGCCGCTCCCCGAGGACCCATTGCCCATTCTCAGCCCCATTCTCCCCAACCCTGGCTCGCCCCCCAGTCTCCCCAGCTCCAGCCACACGCTCTCTGCTCCTCGGCTCAGCTCCCGCCCCTCTCTCCTACCTGTGGTCCTCTCCTTCCGTGGGGGTCCTGATCCAGATCCCTTCTGTCTCTCTCTCAGTACCTGAGCCCTGTCCTGCTCTCCCCGCAGACCCTCCCCCAGCCGCTCCCGGGGAACAGTAACGAGAGAGCCCAGGGCCTGCTTTCTGGGAAGAGTCCCATTTCTCCTGCAAAGGGGATGGCAGACAGACCAGGACTCGGGGAGCTGGCCCAGCGGGAGAAGACAGCGAAGCATCCCAAAGGACCGGGCATGTATAGACACACAGCAGTTATTGACCCACTTGGGGTGGACAGTAAGACTGCCTCCCGTTCTCCCAGAAAGCCGGACATTTATCCTTCCCTCGCGCTGTGCTGTCTCTCTCGCCCCCCTCACTTGGGCTGAACACGCTGGCCTGGAAGGGGGAGGGGGCGAAGGGCTATCGGCCCTGGACGCCCCGTCCTCGTCCCCGCCCCGTACCGGGGTTCATGGTGATGAAGATCCCACAGGACCACACCAGGTTTATTTCAAAGCCCTCGAAGTAGAAGCGGGTGAGGCTGGCGGCCAGGGCGGACAGGATGGACAGGATCTGCTGGGCCACCACGGACAGCACCTCCACGTTGATGCGGTTAAACTCGTCAAAGCAGCCCCAGGCGCCGGTCTGTGGGTGGGGAGCAGAGTCGCTGGGGGCCAGAGAAGCACCCGGCCCTCCAACGGGGAGCCCGGCCTGAGAGGTCCTGACCGGTGTGGCGGTCTCCAGGACGCGTGTGCTGTCTGGGCTGGGGTGGGGGCCGCGTAGCCCAGGGGCGGTCCCTGGCCAGAACTTTCCAGCCCACAGCACAACCTTGGGGACAATCTCAGGGACAACCTCGGGGAGTACCGGAGCAGGCGCGGGTTGGGAAGAGGCCCGGGGAGGGAACCTGTGAGCAGAGGCCTGCGCTGACCGGTGTATATGCGTTACCTCGTCGAGCCCTCATGTCATCTTCTGAGTTTTCAAATAAGCAAAAATGAAGGCTGAGCGAAGCTCGGGGAGGTGCAGGGACGATGGCAATCATAAGCCCTGAGGCATGGAGTGCTGTACCTTACAAAGCTGGGAGCCGGACTGGGGCTCAGCTGACTGTCTGGGACTGGGAGGGGGTGGCGGGGCGGCGGGGTATGGACCTGAGCCAGGCCCGAGTACATCCTGCCCATGGACTTGTAGTCCAGGCCCTCGGAGCAGTTGACCACGATGACGTATATGCCGAGGGCCTTGCCCAGATCCTTGACGGTCTCTGTCTTCCCCGTGCCCGCTGGGCCTTTGGGGGAGCCCCCCCGATGCAGGTGCAGGGCTGTGGTCAGAGTCATGTAACACCTGACGATCAAGGACAGGACCCGAGTTGGACTCCTGAGTGTGAGCCCCCCTCAGCAGCCGCTGCCCCCGTCCCGCCACCCTGTCACCACGCCGGCCGACCTGTCGGTCAGCGGGGTGATGACCAGCCGGCCGGAGTTCCCCAAGTACTCGTAGCTGTACTGGAACTGCGTGTTGGTCTGGCGGATCATGCAGTCGTCCAGCTCCTGGGGCAACAGGGCAGAGGAAGGGAGAGGCGGGCTTGGAGGAAGAGCTGATCGGGGAGGTGGGCAGACGGGGAGGCTGCAGTTACCAGACCGGGGCCGTGGAGGAGAGGCTCTACGGCCCGCATGGAAGGTGGGCGCCCACACGACTGCCCCATCCGTCACGGCAGCAGCCCGCGGCCTTCCTGGGCCTGATCCAGGGCCACCCACGGCGAGCACCCACGAGAAACACGACGTGCTGGTCCTGACTCGGGAGACGGCACCGAGCGCAGAGCTAGGGCGGGGGCCGGGGCGTCAGGAGGGCGCGGGCCGGGCGCACCTTCTCCCAGTAGAAGCGCAGCTGACTGAGCCACTCGAAGGAGCTGACGTCCACGAGGCCGCTCTTGTACAGCTTCTCCAGCACGTCCCGGGCGTGGACTTCTATTGTCACCAGTGACACAATTTTCAGCCGCATGACTTTGGTCAGGTTCCCCCGGATGGCTTCCGAATACTTGCTCAGGATGGACACCTGCGGGACGAGGTGGCGGGGAGGAGCGTGGAGGGGGCAAGGCAAGCAAGCCCTGACCACGCCTCGCCCCGGCCTCACCGGCTCCCAACCCCACGCTGACCCCGACCCCCCGAAACTCCTGACCCCCAGCCCTTCCAAGCCACCCGGACTCGCCTCGCGGGACTTCCACCAGAAACCACCCTTGCTGTGACCCTGACTCAGACTCCAGCACGTCACCCCCCGCGACACACCCCCGGGGCCCACCCCAAACTTGGAGGGCTCCCCACCTGCTTCTTCTTCATGACCTTGAGGATTTTCTTGTCTCCGCGCTCCTTAGCCGTCAGCAGGCACTTGGTGACGTCAGCCGTCCACTGGATCTGACTGGCAGTGATCACCACCTGGGGCCCACGCAGAGGCTAGATCCGCTGGCCCCGCACGCAGCCCAGCCCCCAAGTCCCAGCCTCTTCCTGGCCCAGGTGCTAGTGCTCGCTCAACAGGCTCCCTCTGCACAGAAGGCCTACGGGCAGGAGCTAAGGGTCCAGCACACGGCGTAGCAAGGCCTTCGCCCAGAACAGGGGGCAGGACGCCTACGTCTGGTGAGACTCGAGATTCGGTCTTGACCTTTGCGGCTCCCTTTGAGCTCTTCCTTGCTCCCTCGTTTCCACCGACCCCAGCTCACCTGGCCAGCCCACTCCTTCACCCACTTGTCCCTCTTGTTAAGAAACTTCTTGAGGGCCAGGCGACAGTTCCGGAGAAGGTCCCGTAGGGTCACCCTCATGGTCCGCTCCACGTCACCAAGCCAGGACTGTGGGGGTGGGGGGTGACAGGGCCGAACGGCCAGGCCTCAGGGCCAGAGACAAGTATCCCCAGAGGGCAGGGGCTTAGGAGGCAGGACTCCAGGGCTTTGGGCAGCAGCTGGCTCAGGTCCCGGAGGGAAGTGGAGGCATTGGGGGGCGAGGGAAGACGGTCTGCTTTTCAGGTCCAGGGGAGAGGTTAGAGTTTTCAGCAATGGCAGGTGGGTCTCTTCACGGAGATGTTGTCTCCTCACAGAGCCAAGCAAACTTTCCAAGGGGAAGAAGAATCAACTCGATTCTTAGACCCTCACCACTACTCACCTCCACAGGCCCTTCCAGAAGGACTGAGTGGAGGAAGTCAACGTACTCGCCGTCCCCTGAGAACATTCCCACGGCTTCCCATTTGCTGCTGGGTCCCCCAACCTGTAAAAGCAGGAAGCTCGGGATGGTCTGGCCTGCTCACTCCTCATGTCCACCTAGGAGGTACTTGGGCCCTTTGAGGGTAATCTCTGCTCCTCTCCCCTGACCCCAATATTACCAATTCTAAAGAGTTCTATCCCAGATAATCCAGAAACATTCATATCCCCCTCCTGCTGGGAGGCCACGGCCCCCTCCAAGGCCCCGAGCACCTTGACATTGCCGTCTCCCCCCTGCCCCCCATCCTATCCCGGCCAGCTCGGCCGACCTTCTGCATTCTCAGCAATTTGATGTTGTCAAAGCATTTTTTGAGGTGCGGTTGCACAGCCTCTGGGTTGCGGGACTGGCCCAGAATCTCCAGGAGGTCATCATTGGACAGGAAGTAGAAGCGGGGAAAGATATGACGCTTGGTCTCTAGATACATATCCAGAGACTTCTGAATGTCTTCCAGAACTGTGTTCATTTCTGTCAGCGTGTCCAGCAGGCCTGGGGGAAGAGCAACGAAGGACATTTGAGGACCCTCTACCACTGCCCTGAGTGGATCTGGAGTGTGCCCCTGCAGCCACTTTGCCGACTCTCGAATGTTGGGGTACATATCGCCATAATGGCTGCTGGGAGCAGAGATGTGTCTCCAAACCACTCATCATGCTTAGCCCGTCCTCTTCATTAATCCATCATCAAGTGCTCATCATACACTATTATGCATTTTGTACACTATGCATTAACTACACGGTATATGAGATTCCACTAATATATCGACATCTCCTCTCCCTTCGGTCTTAAACGGTCCCTTTCCTCCGGCTCTGCCGGTCACCCCAAGAGCTTCTGGAAATTAGAGACTGTTCTGCACACACACAACCCCACAAGTGAAATCATTAGATTTAAATATATATCACGTGCACACATCGAAACAGGGCTGCAACCACTGGGGGTGCCGGGGTCCCTCGGGGTGGAGCGAAAAGAGCACTGGACGGAGGGACAGACAATGGCCATGCAAACTGCTGCTCGTCCATGAACCAGCATGTCTGTTAAGTTCACTGAGCTCTCACCTCCTTGTGGGTAAAACACTAGTAGCATCTACCTCAGAGAATGACCCACGGTACTAAGTAAAATGGATTCTCAGTGGCAGGTTCTCAATAATCTTAGTTTCCTCCCAGCCTTAGGTTTCGATTGGTTTATTCCCTTGTTGTCCCAGTTTCTAGCTTTCTGAGGAAAGTGTGGACGCCCTGGAACCTGAGGCGACCCTCACGCCTTCAAGTTCAGAGTCCACGGGCTGCCAGGCCTCCGGGAGGCGACTCAGTAGCCGTGGGTGAGATGAGTTTGGTTTTTGTGTTCCACAAACGGATACCTGTTTCAGTGGCTTTGCTTATATATTGTTCTGAAATGTAATTCTGCCTGTGATCTCGAGTATTTTTTCTAACAGATGCATGCTGTCCCTCAACTTTGCATATCCTCCTACAGACATTTTATCAGAATAATAAAATGGCTTTTTAGTGCATACCCCCAAGGTTCTTGGGAAAATGAAAAACCTTTCAGTTGGCCCAAGGCAAAACAGAGGAGTCCTCCGCACCCCCGGACAGAACTCTTCTCCTCAGGACGCCCACTCTTGGCGCCCATCGCCAGACCTCACTTCCTGGTTCTTTACCGCACTCCACCACCATCAACCAGGCCTTCCTGTGGGTACGTCTCTCTCCCACCCCCTCACCCCCTCCCACTACAGTACAGTCCTCCCGAGTATTTGTTGAGTTTTGTGCACTGAACTGTTATTCCATGCTCAGAAGAGGCGATGGTGATGGTATGAAGGCCAGCTACAACGGTCTTTTGATGAAGGAAGCACGTGGCCAGGACTTCACACATACTCAGCACCCACCGAGCCTCTGTCAGGACAAGAGGCCATGGAGCTCATGGACAGACCTGGATGGTGGGTGCTCTGCAGAGCGTTGCTGTCCTTGCTCATCCGGTCCATGATGGATTTCCAGTTGTTGTTGATCTGGTCAAATAGGGCTGATTCACTGGGCAGCTGCTTACGGATGTCCTCTCCGAGGAAGATATTCTGAGGGGCCAAGACTTGGGGTGAGAGGCTGTTTCTCACATGCTCCCCACACTCTGCTCCCCACTCCCAGACCAGGAATGACAGCCGAGTGGAAGAGAAGGAGCATCAGAACCAAAGGGCAAGAAGCTCAAGTTCTGGAAGGGAAGTTGGGGTTGGGAGGCCAGATACCTGGGTCCAAGAAGAAAAACCGAAGAAGAGCAAAGGCCTTTCAAGGCGGGACCCAAATGTGAGAGGTCATCACTGAGAGTCAGACGCTTGGGGCCCAGAGGAAGGAGGACTTTAGAAGTGGGAGAACGAGGCTGAGAATAGGGCCAGGATGTAGGTCGTGTGCCAGGAACGGAGAGTGGTTCACAGGAGCAGCTCGGCGAGCGGGTCCTGACCTCTAGGTACATCCACTGGCGCTGCACTGTAAGCAGCATCTCGACGACCTCCAAGATGAGGGAGAGGCAGCGCTCCCAACGGTCCACTTCCTTCTCAAAGGCCTTGACAAAACGAGAGGCCTTCATGGTAGACAGAGCCGTCTGGTTATCTTCCAGGGCCTGGAATACCTCCTCTGTGCCTCTGGGGCGGAAAGCATCAGAATTACAGTCCGTCCCCACCTGCCAAACCTCCGGGGGCTCTGCAGCCCAGCTCGCCCGGCCCGCCCCTCCCCCAGCACCCCAAGGCCCCCTCTACCGGAGTCGGTGATGGCCCTTGTCCTTATAGGGAACTATGTCTAGCTGGATCACGCTCCAGGCCTTGGCAATGTTCTGTAACGCCTGTGGAGAGAAAGCAGGGAGCAGAACAATCCAGTATTCGGTCCGCAAAGGGAACAGAACTTGGAGGGGCCATGGGACCAGGAGAAGCTGGCCGCCTGAGGCTCGTGAAGTGGGGGAGGCGAAGTGGAGGGGGCGCAGTCGTACCAATTCTATAGCCAGCTCTTTGGTGGCCGACGCAGAGATCTCCCCGATTTTCTCCACATGCTGGTCCATCCCAAGATCCACAATCTGCTCCAAGGTGAAGCGGTCAGATTCCTGATCAAACTCCCGTTGGATCTCATCTCTGACCTGATCCCAGTGCCTGCAGTCAGGGACAGAAGTCAGAGCATGAGGCCGGACATCAGGGTCTCCTGGAACGTGTTAGCATCGAGCCGCAGGCTTTCTCTCTCCCATTGGGATAGCATGATTCCATATACGTATTGATATCATATATTAAATAGGCCCTAAGATGCACTCCCAGGCACTGTGGGGACTGCAGAGATTGAGGTGCTGATTCTCTGGAGAGGGAGTTCAGACCGATCATTGCGAGTTTACTGTGGACAGATTATGCGCGGGGCCAAGCGCTGTGCATGAGACGGCTCACTTAATTCACACGCCTGCTATCAACGAGGAACTTTGGTTCTTCCACCTGAGCCCGAGGAACCTGAGCCTAGGGGAGGTCGAACAACTTAGGCGGGTGTATGGTCAGGTTGTACTTAACTACAGGACACATAAGGGTGAAACCCGGCAAAAACACCATGGTGGACGCAACACAGAAGAAGTGAAATTACTTCCTTCTAAATGGATAATTATTACAACGTCATCTATAAAATAGCCCATTCTGGGGCACCTGGGTGGCTCAGCTGGTTAAGTGACTGCCTTCGGCTCAGGTCACGATCCCAGGGTCCTGGGATCGAGTCCCATATCAGTCTGCTCCTCCCTCGGACCCTCCCCCTTCTCATGCTCTCTCTCTCTCTCTCTCTCTCTCTCTCATTCTCTCTAATAAATAAAATAAAATAAAAATCTTTTTTTTTAAAGATTTTTTATTTATTTGAGAGAGAGCATGAGAGGGGGGAGGGGCAGAGGGAGAAGCAGACTCCCCGCTGAGCAGGGAGCCCGATGCGGGACTCGATCCCAGGACTCCGGGATCATGACCTGAGCCGAAGGCAGACGCTTAACCGACTGAGCCACCCAGGTGCCCTAAAATAAAATAAAAATCTTAAAAAAAAAAATAATAAAATAGCCCATTCCGTCCTCCATGGCCTCAAAGGCCTCTCCTATCATGTAATCGAAAGAGCAAAACTTGCAAAATGAAATTATGAAGTATTTAGAGGAAAGTACAGAGAGAACGCAGGTTTAACCCTGGCGGGGGAGCGGGGGGGCGGGGGGGGAGGTCTTCTTAGATGAGGCCCAGAAGCAAAACCCATGAAGGAAGAAGGGAATACCTTTGGCTACATCAGAATAAAACCTTTTGGGGGTGCCTGGGTGGCCCAGTCAGTTAAGCGTCCGACTCTTGATTTCGGCTCAGGTCATGATCTCAGGGTCGTGAGATCGAGCCCCGAGTCGCGCTCAGTGCTTGAGATTCCCTCTCCCTCTCCCTCTGCCCCTCCCCCCCAAAAAATAGAATAATCTTTTTTTTTAAAAAGAATAAAACCTTTTGTAGACAGAAGACGTCAAGACAGAACAGAGCGCTGGGAGACGGCGGGGGAAGGGAACAGAGGAGCCGGGAAGGCCAGAGGACCCAGGACGGCATGGGAGACAGAGGACGGGGCGGGCTCGAGGGAGGGAAGGCTCCCCGGGGCGCATGTCTGTGGGCAGGGGCAGGGGGGTGTGGTCGCGGGCCGGGGGGGCCCCGAGGAGCGAGGAGCAGCCTCACCTCTCTCTAAGGGCGGGGTTGCGAAGGTCCGAGATGAGGGGCATGGTCCTCTTGAACTGCTCTATTTTGGAGCGAGTGGTTTCGATAATTTCCCAGTTGCGGTCCTGGGCAGACACGGGAGGCATTGGCAGGCCTGGCCAGCATCCCCGCGCCGTGGCCCTTCCTCAGCGGCCGCCCCCCACGCACCTTGTACTCTTTGGCCAGCCTGGTGAGACGGCGGAAGAGCCCGTGTGCCATCGTTTCCATGGCCTCCGTCTGCAGCGCCAGGAACCGGCCCGTCCTCCACTGGTTCCAGTTCTCCTCCCAGTCCCGTGTGATCTCCCACACCCGCTGCAGTGCGTCCAGCTCCTGCACGGCCAGGAGTGGGAAGAAGCGGTAAGGGAGGGCACTCGGGCCCTCCCCCTCCTCCACACACGGCGACGGAGACCCCGCGCTTGCACTCCTCCGGCCGCCCCCGGGAGCTGGCGGCGGGACTCAAGCAAATGCAGGGACACACACGTCTGCAGCAGCCAGATCTGCTCGAAGGCAGGAAGCAGGCCGGATGTCCACACAGCGGAGGATCACTCAGCACCCACCGCGCTACAACGTGCGTGAACCTTGAAAACGTTACGCTGAGCAAACTCAGCCAGGCACGAAGGCCATTTGTGCCACATGTACGGGACGAAGATCCACGAGTGGTCAACGGGGGCTCAGGGGAGAGGGTGTAGGTTTCCCTCTGGGGTGATGAAAGCGTTTCGGAGCCAGAGGTGATGACTTCACAACATTGCGAATGTACGAAATGCCACTGAATCGTTTGCTTTAAAATGGTTACTTTGTTGGGGCGCCTGGGTGGCTCAGTCATTACGCGGCTGCCTTCAGCTCGGGTCATGATCCCGGGGTCCTGGGATCGAGCCCCGCATCGGGCTCCCTGCTCTGCGGGAAGCCTGCTTCTCCCTCTCCCACTCCCCCTGCTTGAGGTTCCCTCTCTCGCTGTCTCTCTGTCAAATAAATAAATAAAATCTTTGTAAAAAAAACGGTTATTTTGTTATCTGAATTTTACCTCCTTTTTTTTTTTTTTAAAGGTCCTCGTGCTCCCATCTTCCTGGTCCTGCCCCCGGCCCCCATCCCTGCTCAGCACAAGGGCCTAGCCCAGCACACCACCTTCTCCAGGTTCTGCAGGTCCTTGGAGGCTGGCTGCTCGATCTTGAAGATGCCCAGGTTGGAGCGGAGACTGTTTTCTTCTTCCCGCATGGCATTCAGCATGGCCCGCACCTGGGCGATCTGCTCCAAGGCTGCCGGATGTCCCACGTTACTGGTGAAGGGGCCTGTGGGAAATCCAAGGTGAAAGCCATCGTCCCCTGGAAGGACCGTCATGGTCCTCCTACCTCTTTGTGGGCAAATCTCCCTTCTCTCCTCACCCGACGGGGGCAGGAAGGAAAATGAGGGAATGCATTGCAAGGATGATGATTCACTTTAGCAAAAACTCCTACATGTGGTGTGAGAATCAGAACCGGGTGGGTCACGGGAAAGAAAGAAAACTGGAAATGTTGTGAGCTGGGCAGTGCGCCCAAAAGCACCAGGCCTTCATCCCCTCTCCCCAGCAGCATCCTTCCTCTGCTCAACCTTCTCCCTACCTCCTGGGGGCCGAGGCTTTGAGACACTGGGTCAACACAGAGGTAGAGGGGGAGAGCTCGAGAAAGAGGTACCTTTAGATTCAAAGTCTTCCAGGAGGTTATGCGCTTTCTTCTTGAAGTCGTCCGCTGAGTGGATGAGGCCTGTCTTGAATTTCTCCTTGTGTTTCTTCAGCATTTGTTCACTATCCAGCAGGATTTGTTGGAAGATGACCCACTCCCCGTTGAGATGGTCCAGCATCTCTAGGACCTAGGGACATCAAGGAGGGGACGATGACCCATGAGCAGGGGGTCTATCCTCAGCCATGCTCTTAGGGCCTTGTTTCTGACCCCGTGGACCAGAGTCTTAGGGCCTAAGAGAAATCCGTAAGCCGACCCAAACTATCATTTGAGTTCTCTGGCTCTCCGAGGCCTCGGGGTCTTGCGCCTTCCGCCCAGCTCACTCCTCTGCCGTCCTTCCTGGCGGCCCAGGGCCTACGACGTGGGGGTTAACTTTCTCCCCGAGCCACTGCCGCCATGGGCCCGACCCCGGTGGGTGGCACGCCCCAGGAACTCACGTTCTCCTGAACCGGCACCTCGTACTTCTCGAGAATGGTGAACTGCTCGTGGATGGGGGGGATCTGGGTCTCCAGGTTGGGCAGGTCGTGCTGCAGGGTCTCCATGAGCTGCAAACTGACCCCCAGCTCCTCCAGCGTCTGGGGAGGGTGGCTGATTCTGAGGGCAGGCAGAGAGCACGCGGGTGGGCCTCCTGCCCCGCCCCGCCCCCGCCGCCCCCTGGAGGAGCCCCTACTTGTCCCCGTTGTCCTGCAGGTAGGCGTGGAGCTCCAGGAGGCGCCGGGCCGCCATCTCCTTGAGCAGGGTCGTGAACTTGTTCTGCCACTCGTTGCAATGCTGTACCAGCGAGAACTTGAGGTGGGAGCAGTCCAGCAGCACGAACTGGACGTTGAGCACCGTCTCCTCCTTCTGCACGTTGTTGGCAACCTCCGTGTAGCTGCAAGGGCCCATGTCCCCGCTGGGGCGGTTTTCTCTCGGCAGACAAGCCCTCCGCCCTGTCGCGAGTTGGCGCTCGGGTGTCCTGCCCCCCGGACCCGCGCGGTAGCTCCAGGTACTCCGCTGCTCCGGGGATGTCCCAGCCACACGGCGAGAGCCTATCACTCCCCCAACCCCTGCCTGCGACACAGCAACCGCACTCCTTAGTCGGGCATTCGAGGCCTCGGGGCGGCCCGGGGCGGAGTACCCACTGCTGCTCCCCAGCTCTGCGGCCTCAGACAGCCTATTCAAACCGGTCTGAGCCCCAAGTTCTCGTCTGTAACACGGTGGTAATCACAGAACCCACAGCACAAGGCTGCCGAGAGAAGGACGTGGTCCGCCCTACCTAAACCCCGGGGGCGCGTCCGGCCCCGCACCCGTGTCCTAGGCCACGCGCTCCTCGGTGCGCGTGCGCGTGTGTCCCCACCTCCGTGCCTTCCTCACGCTGTGTTCTCCGCCTGCAAGGCCCTCCCCCCGCCCCTTGCTGCCTGTGAGAGCCCTACCCACTCCGCCAGGCCCTTCACGCAGCCTTTCCTAATGTCCCAGCCCTTCCACGGCTTTGCACGCCTGAATTCTACTTCTTCTCGCACCAATGTTTCTGTGGTGACTACACTTGCACAGTGCCTTAGAGCGTGCAAAGCGCTCTCGCGAGGCTCCGTGACCCCACAACCTCGGGCGCCCCGCTGGCTCCGTCCATGAAGCGTCTGCCTTCGGCTCAGCTCATGGTCCCGGGGTCCTGGGATCGAGCCCCGCGTCGGGCTCCCTGCTCGGCGGGAAGCCTGCTTCTCCCTCTGACCCTCCCCCATCTCATGTACTCCCTCTCTCTCATTCTCTCTCTCAAATAAAAATAAATAAAATCTTAAAAAAAAAAAAAAGATGGGGCAAGATAAAATTTGGCAGTATTGCTTCCTAGTTTATGCCCTTTTCTTCTGCATGAAGTTTTAAAGTTTAAAGTATTCTATTCTAGGGGCACCTGGGTGGCTCAGTCATTACGCGGCTGCCTTCAGCTCATGTCATGGTCCCAGGGTCCTGGGATCGAGCCCCACATCGGGCTCCCTGCTCAGCGGGAAGCCTGCTTCTCCCTCTCCCACTCCCCCTGCTTGTGTTCCCTCTCTCACTGTCTCTCTCTCTCTCTCTGCCAAGTAAATAAATAAAACCTTTAAAAAAAAAAAAGTGCTTGCTTCTCACCCTTCAGGCCTTTACATTTGTTGCTTCCCAACAGGACCCTGTGGGTGCGCCCCACAAAAAAAAAAAAAAGACAAGACCATTCCCCTAAATTTTGTCCAGCTCTGATGTGACCTCTACCCCTTGAGAAACAAAGGTCCGATGCCCTAGCTCCCGATCTCCTCCCAAGGTTGAGGACACACGTTTTCTGCAGCTCTCCCTTCCCCAACGCTCTTCCCGAGCCCGTAGGCCTGGGCCTCTTCCCGGGATGCTAGGCTTCCCAGCCACCTTCGCTCCTTACCGGGCAATGTCGGCATCAAAAGAAGAGACGGGGGGGTTGAGACGCTGATAGCGGCGAATAAAAGAGTCCTTGTTGATCTCCCAGATCTCCCGATACAAATCCCAGGTCTTGAGGTAGTTCTGCAGCAGGCTTGCGTTGTTGGTCATGCCGCTGCTGATCTGGGCCTGGATCTTCTTGATGTCCTCGTCTCGCTCTTCAAGAGCCAGCAAAATGCTTCTCACTCACTCCCAGCCCAACCCAAGCTCCAGCCTGGGCCCTGGCCACTGGATCCTCCTCTCCAACACCACCTCCCCAAGGAAATACAGCTCAACCGTGAGCATTCGTAAGCAGAGGGGGAGTCGGATCCAGCCCGAGGATTCAGAAGGGCGCCTCCTATCCTGCCCCAATCCCAAATTCGTCCTTCTGAATCTCCCACCCCAGTCCCAAAGCCCTTGAGCGTGAGTCACTTACCTTCCACTTCCACCACCACCCTTGCTCCCTTCCCCGACTGGCCCCCGACCTGGCCTTCCCAGCATCACGGAGATGACCAGCCCCACGTCTGGAAACGGCCCCGGCCTCTCCTCCTGGCTCTGCCCCTCCCTAAGTCTCCGATGGCCCTGCACCCGGTGCCCTCCCCACTGCCCACTCACCCACGATTATGTGCACAGGGTCACGATGAAACTTGCGCCTGATGAGAATTTCGGGGAGGTGGTGGAAGACAGAGATGGTGGAGAAGAGGTGGTGGCCAATGTCATTGACCACACCTGCCAGCGTCTGCAGAGTGGGTGAGAATTCCACCTGGCGGTGGGGGAAACACGGGGGAGATGGCCTCAGCGTGGGCCACGGAGCCTCAGGACTGGGAAGGCTGGACACCGCAGAACCAGCCCTGGAAGCCACAGGATGAAGTCAAGGCCAAGGGATTTAGGGAAGTTTAAGGATTGAGGGAAACCGGAAATAGAGACAGTTTTGGACCATCAGGGGTCAAGGTCCCCACCTGTGCCACACCTCCCTGTGTGTCATTCTGCAAAATGACCAGGACTCGGAAGAGGGGGTTGGGCGTGGTCTTCCCGTCCCCGTTGATGGCCTTGGACAGCTCCAGCAGCGACCACTTCACATTCAGACGCAGGGCATCCTCCATCATGCGGTCCAGCCGAATCGTGTACAGCATCCACTGCTGCTGAATCTGGGGGAGGGCATGGGCAGAAGGGTGGGCCCTCAGGGGAAACAGGGCCAATGGGGAAGGCAACAGGCTGGTTAAAGAGAAAGGTAGGACGCGCAGTCCCGAAGGAAGAAGGTTTGAGAGACTGAAGGTTGGGTGAACCCAAGACGAGAGCAGGGCGTCTGAGAAGCCCCCACAAAGGGTAGACAGGAAAACCAAGCGAAGGTTCCGGCGGCCCCCGGGGGGCTCGCCCAGCCACAGAGCCTTGGCCCCAGGACCCGCACCTCAGGGCCGTCATTCTTGAAGACGTCGTAGGAGTTGGTCATGATGGCCACCACGTCCTGGTGCAGGCTCATCAGTTTCTGCTGAACAGCCGCCCGGTGCTCCCGCTGGTCCTCCTCAAATTCCAGGTCCCTGTATACCCGTTTGCTGCTGATGCGCACCAACAGCGTCTCGGATATCTCTTGGGCTCGCCAGCCAATGGTCAGAGTGGAGGCCTTGAACTCATTCACGATGGTCTGCACCTAGAGTCAGACCGCGCCCACAGGGGAGCCTCAGTTTGGGAAGAGACCCTCTGGGCTCCGAGCTATGCTCCCACCTGTCCTCGAGCCAGAGCTCCTCACATAAAAATAATGTACCTCAGCATGCCTCATTTTTCACACTACTCCCTGGTCTCTGTACTGATCACCCACACACCGGTCTTTGGGTCGGCCTTGCAGACCTTCAGAGCCTAGTGACCAGGACCCACCTTGCTGGCATGTATTCGGCATTCTGTGATGAAGAAGGCGCTGGCCCCCTTCAGGGCCCAGTGCAGTTTCTTGAGTCCAGGGTGGATCTTCTTATCCAGGAATCGGATACGTTCTTTGAAGAGGGCCTGCTCATCTGGGGACAGCATGGCAATGATCCTGTGTATGAGAGAAGACTGGCAGTGGGTGGGCCAAGCTCCGCAGGCCTCTCCTCCGCACCAGGAAACTCGGTGGAGACATCGGGAAACTCACAAGGCTACACCGTGCTTTCCAAGAAAACTTTCACCAATAGTGGAAACGCTCTACACTTTGTGCTGTCCACGAACGGTCGCCACTAACCATGAAGTGTGGCTGTGGGGCATTTGGCATGTGGCCTGTGCGAATGAGTAACTCAATTTTAAGATTTTACGTAATTCCAATTAAGTAATTAAAATAGAAATAGCCACGTGCCACTGAGGGCCGCCATATTGGACCGTGTAGTTCTAGACGCCCAGACAAGACTGCTGGCTCCACTCACTTGGACTTTAACTGGGCTGAGAGAGGTACCCAACCCAGAGCAAAGCCTCAGTCCAGAGTTAAGTACCAAGGGTATTGAGAGAAGGGTGCGAGCATGGCCTTGGTTCAATAACACCGATGTTATCCTGTGCCCACGATGCTAATGCCCCCAGTTTCATTCTAGAAAAGTGACCCGGGCCCACAGTATACGTGGCCCCAGTGACCTGTGGGGTTGGAGAGGACCAGGTTGGGTTGTTTTTGCTCTCTACCCTGAAGCTAGAAGACAAAAGTGCAAGGGACAGTAATAACCGCAGGGCCATACAAGAGGGTAGGAGAAAGCATTTTTTTGAGATGGTCAAATGTAAAGGATAGATCCTGCAGGAGATAGACGACATCACGGGACAGATAAGACACAGAGGGGGCTCAGAAGGCGCACAGAAGGCTGCGCTGAGGACTGCAACCTTACCGATTGTAGTCTCGAGCCACAAGCAACAGGTTTTCCCGAAGAATGCGCAGGTCCTCCGCGCGCTCGGCTACATTCATCACGTAGTGGGGCGTCTCAAAGAGCAGGCGTTCCCAGTAGTCAATCTCCACAAAGAGAATCAGCAGGGACCTCGGGGAGAAAGGGCAAGGCAGCTCAGGGGATGGCTGGAGGGCCTGACCTGGAGCCAGCAGCGGCCCCAGGGTGGCGGGCTGGGAGGCACAGAGACAGAGATAAGAAATGAAGCAGAACCTCCCGGTAAAGAAGGCTGGCTGGACTCACTGACTTTTGCTGCCCTCCCTGCCCAAACCCCCACAGCAGTAAAGGGGTACTTTGTGTGTTTAGGGCATAAACCCTTAGAGGCAGATCAGAAGCTGACAAGCCGCCGGGTAAGGAGCAGAGCCGGCACCCTCAGGGGGCAATGGAGACCATTTGTGCCGTGGGGATCTCTGAGCCCCAGGGTGGTGTCTCCGAGCGTCTCAGGAAGGGAAGCTTGTGGAAACAGCTCCCCACCTGTCCCTGCCCCTACTCTGCACAGTTAAGCAAGTTCCTTCATCACCCCAGCAGAAGATGGAAGGCTTCTTGTCTGGAGAGACAGTACAGAGACAGACCGACGGAGGGTCTTGGACTGGGGACCCAGACTCGGCTGAAGGAGGGGGTGTACTGAGAGGAGGGGACATTAAGGGTCCACGTGCACACTGAATGTTAAGACCCCCAGCCTTCTTTTCCCACCCAGCACCTTCCACATAGAATTGTCCTTGAGAACTCCTCTGTCCCCTTTGCCTCCACAACTGCCCTCGTCAAGTCCCCCTGGGACACCTTGTCCCCAAGCCCTGCAGGCCTCCTCAGACCTGGCCCTCCGCCCTCTCACGCTAGACTCCTCCCTGCCTTGCCTTCCTGGGACGCGCTCTTGCGTTCTTCCCTGGCTTCCAGGCCACAGTTGCCCTCTTGTCTGCCTGCCTTTTGGTACAAGTGTCCTTCTGTCTCTAGCATCCCTTGGAAACCCCATTCGGCTGGGCGCTGGAGACCCTGCAAGGAATCTGCTTGCCTGCAGCTCCCTTCAATGCAGGTTCCTGGAGGTTCTTCACATCCAGCACTCTCCCCGGGCGAGCTCGTCCATGCGCATGGCTTCGGCTGCCTTCTAGAAGCTGCTGACCCCCAGATCTACACAGCTAACGGGAACTCTGGATTTGCGTGCCCAACTGCCTCCTGGATGTCTCCCCGCCTCGGCCCACGGGCACTGCGCACGCACGTCCAGAAACAAACTCATGGTCCACTCTGCACACGGGGAGCTCCTGGCTCCGGTACCAGCCCCGCCTGCTGCCTAAACCAGAGCTGCACGTCCTCCCTCAGCCTCACTGTGCAGCATCCAACCCACTCCCAACTCCTTGGGTTTTAGAGTCAAAGCAAATTCAGAAACTCCACTATCTCCCAGGCACCTGGGGCTCAAACGCGATACCAAATGGCAATTGGACGTCGGCCTAAAGTTGATGGAAGAGTGCGTGGTCATCCATCTCAAAGAGCAAAGACTCCAGGCAATTGCTGCCATGTGGGACGAGCGCCCAGCGTGACTGGAAGCGTCTGATTTTTCAAGAGGCCAGAACACAGAACTATTTTCCTATATAAAAACTGTAACCAGTTAAACATTCTCATGGAGATGAACTGGTGGAAGTCGGAGGGGGAGACGAACCATGAGAGACGATGGACTCTGAAATACAAACTGAGGGTTCTAGAGGGGAGGGGGGTGGGGGGATGGGTTAGCCTGGTGATGGGTATTGAGGAGGGCACGTTCTGCATGGAGCACTGGGTGTTATGCACAAACAATGAATCATGGAACACTACATTAAAAACTAGTGATGTAATGTATGGTGATTAACATAACAATAAAAATTTTAAAAAAATTCTCATGGAGGAAAAGAGACCCATGACCATTAAAACAATAAAAATAAAATACCCAAATTAACCAATTAAAAAGAGACGTCTATACGTAACATCTATATGCAAATTTTATATATATGACATCTCTTGTTAATTGGTCAATGTACATGGAAAAAATGATTTATAGACATTTTATGCAGATTTAAATACACTGAAAGAAAAAATGCTATTCTTGGACAGAAAGACTCAAACCTTAAAGATGTTCATTCTTCTTAAGTTAACCTATAAATTTAACCCAATCCTTGTTCCTATAAAAATAGGAACGGAACTATTTTGGGGACTAAACAGATTGATTCTAAAGTTCTTATGGGAAATAAATATTAAAAATAACCCCCTAAAACTCTGCAAAGGGAGAGGAATGAGGTCAATAATTAAAGCAGTTGGGTTCCTTCATATGAAGAGACAGACATACCAGCACAGAAAAGTGAATCCCAAAATAGACACAACTCTCCGTGGGAATTTGTTATGTTATATAAATGAGATCGGGTCAACTGGCTAGCCATCTGGGGATTAAAAAACACAACTCAGTTGCACATGCAGCTCTCTCCCTACATCAAAATAAGTTTCAGAAGGATCAGACATCTACATGTAAAGAATAAAATCATAAAATGCCATAAGTAAATATAGAATATTTTCAAAAATTTTAAAAAGCTTGAATTAAGAATCACATGATTTGTAAAATCTGTGTGGTTTCTTTTCCTCTTTTTTAAGGAACGTGTACTTTTTAATCACAATCAAAAGCCCCCACAACCTGGAGATGCTCTCATGAAAGTCCATGTTCTGAATATTACCGAAATGCTACTTGGAAGCACAATGAGGTGAAAATTCCAGAATATTCTGTGTCTGCTCTACAGGCAAGCACTGAAATAACAAAATAAGAAGTGATATCGTATTTGAAGTTTTGCAAAGGATTATATCTTCACCTTTACTGGAGAGGAAACTTCCGGTGAGGGAAATTATTTTCAAGTGAATAGGCCTCTCTCACACGTGAACGAGCAGTGGATTACCAGGCATTGAAGGAAACCCTCCAAAGTAAAAGAGAGAGAGGCCAAAGCCAAGGAAAATTGCTTTCAAGTTAGGATTCCAAGTCCAGCCAAACGTCCAACAAGGGGAGGGCAGAAGACAACTGTGGTCAATCCCATAAAAACTCAAAAAATTTGCCTCCCATGCACCATTTCCCAGAAAGCTAGTAACAAATGCACTCCACCAAAATGAGGGTCTAAACCAAGAAAGAGGAAGACAAAGGAAACAGGAAATCCAACAAGAAAAGAGGCTGGGAGTGGGGGGCAGAATTCCAGGCTAACGCCTGAGTAGCAGGCCTTGAAACCAACCAGTTCTACTGACTCAGGAGGAAAGAGAGTTCTACCAAGGGTAGCTCTAAGAAAGACAGGAAACCAGTTCAGAGAGTGAGGAAAAATACGACCCATCTGGGCCAATTCATGACAGTGAACAGTGTGCTAAGAAAAATAGCGAAATAATTATCAGTTCCAAAAAGAGCAAACAACAGACAAGCCAGGAAAGGACCATCACCACAAAATTCCTCCGCCCAGCCGCAAACGGGACTAACGGAGTCATATTAAGATAAACACTAAATCCAGACTTAACCAAAACTGGTGTGAGAGCTACGCTGGACGGATAGCGGGGTCTGGGCATTTCTAGCTGCACAAACACATCCTCCCGTGTTCTTCAGACTGGAGGCTCCGAATCAGTCTCCCTGAACGCCGTGGCCAGCCCACGTGGGCGAGTGTGCTCCCCAGTGTCCCACCGAGATGTCTCTTCATTTTGTCATCTTGACGAGATCTTCAAAGTAACTTGAAGGCCTATCAGCAGATTTTAACGTGTCGGCCGACAGGACGGACTTGGATGATGCCGTCTCGATTGTTGAGCTGAACTCAACATCCTAGGAGGAACTCTTTCCACAGGGATGCTCTTGTCTTTGCCAGAAGTGTGTCAATTAATTTCCAGAATGCACATTTTATTTTGACAGATAAAATTTCTTTTTTTTTAAAGACATTTGAGAGGGAGAGCACGCGAGCACAGAGAGTAGAGGGAGAGAAGCAGACTCTGCTGAGCATGGAGCCTGATGCGGGGCTCGATCCCGCGACCCTGAGATCATGACCTGAGCTGAGATCAAGAGCCAGACACATGACCGACTGAGCCAACCGAGGCGCCCCAACAAAAAAAATCTCCTTAAAAAAGCAAATCAGCCTGGGAAATTATTTC
Organism: Neomonachus schauinslandi; assembly: GCF_002201575.2. Lineage (NCBI taxonomy): Eukaryota > Metazoa > Chordata > Mammalia > Carnivora > Phocidae > Neomonachus > Neomonachus schauinslandi. The sequence continues at coordinate 2,557,267 of NC_058417.1, read as the reverse complement.
GTAAGATATTTCCTCATTGATCCTCAGAGCTGTGGTCAGGCCACAGAGGCAGGAAAGTGAAGTCAGCTGAGTTTAGAGCTGATAGCCCGGAATGAACCGACCCCATAGAGAATGTCCTATATGGTTGGGGAAGAGAAGGAATTGCAGGCCCTACACACAGAAAACCGACAGGCGTCCCCGTGTCTACCCTCCTGCCCCGTACAGATGGTGTAGGACGCAGGGACGACATCTGGAACATGTTCGAGTTACGTGCGATCGGTGAAGCCGGTCTGGCCGTGAAACATGGTAAAAGCCAATTTGGACTTCAGAGCTCAAATGTTTGGGATATAAGGTGGGATGAGAAAGCCCCTTGTGAGATAAAATAGGCTCTATTAGGGCCCAGAAGGCTGCGAACTCGGGGGGAGTCAGGTGATTCTGGGAACACTCAGGACACTTGAAAAGCATGCTTATTTGGAGATCTTATCTGGACCCTTGAGCACAAAAGGGTGAGCCTGATAAAGTCATCTGCACCTCCGTGGTAAGGTGTTGGAGAAGAGCGGAAACGGTCTTGGATTTCTTTACTGGTTTGATGCGCCCAGACTTTTCATCCTTCCCTAGAATCATGTTGTTGTTGTCTTTCTCCCCCTACATAATTTACTGGGTTGAGGCAGCTTTATCTTGAAACCACAAAAATGTAAAGCACTTATAACAGATCCCTCTAGTAAACGACTGCCCAGGGACAGAAACACTCCTCTCTGGGAGAAGCGTTCTAGCCATTATTTGGGTTTCGGTTAAACCCAGGCCATAAATATTTGGCCCAAAGTTGCCTTGTTGGCCCTGCTGTAAAGATTATGCAACGGGTGCTTCAGATAAGTATCTCATGCGCTCCTTGAAGGGAGACCATCACAGCAGACTGGCAAGTTTTCTCCTAAGCCTCTCCGACCTCGATGGGCATCCCGCTGGAACATCAGGCAACCGCACCACGGTGGGGGGATGGGCACAAGGTACAGGGAGCCCACTCGAAATCCTCCATCCGGTACGGAATATCCAGAAGCCTTGCAGAAATCGTGCAACAACTTTAAGTCCGTCAATCCTGAGCTGACTGAGTCACAGTATACATTATAGGACGCTAGACGCCGCGGGGAACAACCACATACTTCTCCCCATACAGAATGGAACCCCCCCCCCACGCGTATTGTTAACCTTAAAAAAAAAAAAGCAAGTTGCAAAAAACCCCGTTTACAACGTGCTCCTATTTTGTGTGAAGTGTGTATTTTGGATCACCTGGTAATCGAGATTACCTCCAGGGAGCGGGGCTGGGTACTGGGTTTTCACTGTTTCCTGTATATATTGCCACATAAATTTTTTTTTTTTTACAGTGAGCAGGCACTATTTTTATAATTTAAAAATACCCACTGAAGTTTTTTTTAAAAAAAAATCAAAGAAAAACAAATGTATGAAGTGTGGGGGGTGGGGTGGGTAAAAGAGAGTGGGGAAAAAGAAATAGACCAAACCACTAAGCATGGTTATCTTTGGGGAGACTTTTTTTTCTCTTTCACTTTCTTGCATTTTGCAAATTTTCTAAAATTGTCGATACTTTTATAATGGGAAAATTAATCATTTTGAAAACACTTTGGATGCACAGTGTATATGGTATGCTACTATTTGTATAAAAAGACCGTTTATGGGGCGCCTGGGTGGCTCAGTTCGTTAAGCGGGGGCCTTCAGCTCAGGTCATGATCCTGGAGTCCCGGGATCGAGTCCCGCATCGGGCTCCCTGCTCGGCGGGGAGTCTGCTTCTCCCTCTGACCCTCCTCCCTCTTGTGCTCTCTCTCATTCTCATTCTTTATGTAGCTATCCACTCTTGTTGCTGGAATGTGTTCCCCAAGAAACTAGCGACACAGACTCTTTAGAGAGAAACTGAGTCACGGGGATACAGCAGTGGAGTCGGACTGTTCCTTCTCTACCCTGGTGTAAATATTGAGTTTTGTAACATGGACCTTACATCGCCCCTTGTAAAAGGTTAAACTGTTTTAAAAACTACACCTATTACTTTTGAAAATGATAACAAAATAACATTTACAAAAGGATATCTCCTTGCTAAATCTGCTTTGAATGTCCTGTGTTCGCGAAGCTTCCTGAGGCAGTTCTTTTGAAGGGAAAATCATGTTTGTGGATTGTTGGCTCTTCGTGAGGACTTCCACATACGCCATCTCGCCTCGTGACAAGCACAGAATAGGATTTTTTGATAGATAAGGATAAGGAAATTCCGAGGAATTGGGCGGCCCGCCTGAGGTCACAGCTCACGCTGACCCCAGGGTTCAGACTCTGCCCCGAGGACTGGGAGGAGGCAGAGCCCCCAGCCCGCCCGGGCGGCTTACCTGTGACGCGTCTTCACCTCTTGCTCAACCTTTGTCTTCTCTCATACTTAAAACGTAAACATGGATCACTGGTGCTACCACAATTCTGCTATTTGAATACAACCCTTTGATTCCAGGGAAAAAGGCAACTGCTGGGCTGTGCACGGTCATATCGGTATTACTGCAAGTGCGTCCGTCCGTCCGTCCGTGCAGGCGTCACTCCAAGCACAGCGCCTTTGGGAGCACCCAGCTTGACGGGATAATGTGTCTTGCAGATTCAACCCCGTTATCCGCTTGCAAATGTCACCGCGAGGGTAATACCGGCCTCGTCCCCTGTCGCCTCAAAACCAGAGTGTTGACTTATGGAGCCCTTGTTCTATGGGGCCGCTTGGCCATACCTCAAAAACCCATGGACCTTCTCAGGGCCGCTCTCCAACACCCCTGCCTGGCCGAGGACGGGTCTCCCGCCTCCAACGTCTCTGTCCTTCTCACGAAGGCCTCTCCTCCCCTGACACACGGCACCGCTCCTCCACCCCGTCCCTCCATGGGGCGGGGTGTGTCCTCGCCACCTGGTGCCTCCTGTGCCCTGGCCTCCGTCTGCCCCCCAGGCCCTGCCTAGCAAAGCCCCTCGTGCCCGGGCCCAGCAGATCAGGACAGCCTAGGAGTCGAAGCCAACGCGAGGAGCCACAGCCCAGGAGCCAGGAGGCAGCTGATGACAACGGGGAGCCAAAAGCAATCAAGTGGAAAGTGATTTCCTTCCAATTAAGAAAAACTGTCACCAGACGGTTTGCAATCTCTGTCGACAGATGTCTTACAGAGCTCCTTCCTTAGTGTTCTCTTCTGCATCTCACAGGCCTCCGGGCCTCAGGGCCTCAGGCTCCCCCCCAGAGCGGCCGTGGCCAGGGGCTTTGCCATCCACCCGTCCGCTTTGCCTACCTCGGTTCCCAGCAAATACATGAATCACTCACACTGTAAATGATGGGAACCTGAAACCGTCCTGACTGGAAGGCTGTAGGGGGCAGAGAGCATGACCCGCCAGCCTCAACGGTCGTCCCCGCCCCTCCACAAGCCCACACCTTCGCCGGTGGCCCTGGTGACTTAGCTGGGCCGCCACGGCCATCTAGTGGCAGAACACCTACATCACTGGATCAGTGGGTTACTGGGGGCTGCCTGTTTTCGATGGGTTATTTTGGAGAATAAACGGTAGATCAAAGGCAGGTGGTGCTAGTCCCCGAATTACAGCATATGAGAGAGTTCCAAACCAGAACAGCGCGTGGAACCGAGAGACGGGAGTTACGCTCTGGGGAGAGCTGGGGACGCGCACAGCAGGGCAAGGAGTCAGACTGGGTCTCGTACTTGTCAAAGTTGACATCCAGCATGCCCGCCTTCTCCTGGCTGATTCGTAACAGTGGTGCGTCCAGCCGCCGGATACAGTCCTTGTCCAGCGTTAACGTCCAGTCTTGGAAGGTTTTTCGAACCAGCTCATCGATGGCCTGAACCATCTGCTGATAGGTGTGCACGCTCTCCTCTCCCGTTCCAATGTGGGGCAGGAAGTGAGCACTGGACAGACACTGAGGGGGAGGGGCAATGGCTGGCCGGAGCCCACGAGCCACCATCCCCCACAGTACGGTCTCCCACACCGCGCACCCACCAGGCGTGCGGCTTGCTAGGGAGGCCCAGTCTGACCGCTCAGGGGGAATGTGGAGCCAGCCACACAGCAGGGTAAGAGGAGGAGACCAGGGCACGAGAGAAAGGGAGTCAGCAGCGTGAATGGGGAAGCACAGAGATTCAGCTTAGCAGAAGTTGGCAAGGTGAGGATTTAAGAGGTACGAGGTGGAAAACCAGTATGAGCCCTTCGTCACCACGGTCCTCGCTCAGCGATCGGGAAGACGCCTTATTCTCACCCAGAACCAATTACGTGATGGCAGGCACCTCGGTAGCCTTCAACCTACATTCCCCAAAAGCCCTTTGAGAGGCGTTTTCCTGTTTCTTTGTGCCGGTTCTTTTAGGAGGACAGGGCCCTCTAAAGGCCTGTCCAGCTTCTGGGATGCTGACCCTATTCCTCCCACGCTCCCCCCCCCCACCTTGATGGGAAATGCCTGCAATGACCCATGTCCGCCAACTGCATCAGAAGCCATGGCCACCTCGCTGACCGGCACCTGCCGCTCCCCTGGCCCATCATGAAGACGCTCTGGGCAAACTCCCTGGACGGGGCCCCCACCCCTGCCAGCATGGGGCACAGCCTGTGAACTCCACCAGCACCCTGAGAACAAGTTTTGGGAAAGGCCAGGCGCTCACGTTCATGACCCTGTCGATGCGGTGCCGCAGGATCCGCATCCAGTGGGCCTGTCCCGAGTACTGGGCCATGTAGGGCTCCAGGTATGACCATTTTTTGTTCAGCTCACGGTTCACCAGGGCCAGCTCGCTATTGAACAGCATATAGAGATCCACGGCCTTCTTGTCGTAGGTTCGCTTGATGGCCTAACGAAGGGAAAGAACCTGACAACGGGGCCTGGAGGTCCAGCTTCCTTCCCTCCCGTGACTCCTGCGAAGGAGGCGCGCTCCCTAGCGATCCAGAAGCGAGGGGAGCAGAGGGAAGGGAGGACTTGGGGAAGGGCATGAGTGGAGTTGGGACTGGAGGAAGCACAGGAGGGAGCAGGGGGTGGGGGAAGGGAGGGGGGCGGCACCTCCCGCGTGGCAAGCCTGTGGAAGGTGTCCAGCAGCAGCACTCCCTGCTCCACGTCTCGGACTAACTCGAAGGCGGAGGTGATCAGGTTCTGAGTCATCACCTCCAGGTCTTTGACTCCAGTGCGAAACCTGCACCATTAGAGAAGCGTGGGGCCGGGCGGGCACTGTCGCGGCCCGGAGGACCCCCCCAAGTAGGAATCCCGGGTGCCAAGGGCGCCCCCGCCCCCCGCCAGGCACGCAGTGCCTTACGCACGCGCGTTAATCGTTTCTTCCCCAAAACGACACAGTGAGACGGATTCCCTGGCTTTGTTAGATGAGGAAACAGGCTCTAACGGGTGGAACGACGTGCCCGAGTCATCTGTCCAGTACGCGGCACATCGGGGGCTCCAGCCCGGACCCTGCCTCTGAGCAGCGGCTCCTCCCCACCCCTGACCTGTCCCCTCCACGCGGGACTTTGGACGCGTCGGGCCCCTCCTGCTGCGCTCGCCTCCCCGCCTCCCTCCCCTGCGCCTCTGCCATGGAGGGACCCCCTCACCTGTTGTAGTCCTCATGCCAAGAGGTGTTCTTGACGTCCAGGATGCCCCCGCGAACAGCCCGCAGCGTATGGAGATTCTTATGAAAGATGTCCTCGATCTCCAGCAAGTTGCGCGTGATCTGGGGCCCTTGGGCACCGAAGAAGCGAGGCAGCGGAGCCTGCTTGCCGTCCTCCCAGCGGGCAAAATGGTACTGGCAGTCGCATACCTGAAATGAAGTCCGCGTGAGGGGGCCTCCTGCTCCCTCTTCTGATCACGTCGGGTCTGCATGCTCAGGCTTGGCTGAAAATGTCCAAAACGCGAGGGAGGACCCGCCAGAGGCAAGGAGCTCCTGGGATGAGCTTTGGCCGTGGAAGGAATGGCGAGACACCACAGGGCCGTGGTAAGAGGCAACAGTCTAAGAGAGCGGGACCAGCAGCAGGGGAAGAGCGGGAAGCCGCCTGCTGAGCCTCTGCGCCTCCCGCCCGCCCGGGGCCGAGCCCCCTGTGACTCTCCTCTTGCTCCCTGACCATCTGCCCACCTCAATGAGGTCCTTGCAACGCTGCACAAAGGCGTCCACCTGGGCAAATATGCTGGTCTGGTCGAGCACCCAGCCCCGACTCGAGAACCTGTGTTCGGAGAAAGAGGGACCGAATCCAAATGTAGGGCCGCTGGCTATCGGCCTGCCCATGCAAAGCTAGAACCAGGAGTCCTGGGGGGCCTGAGAAAAGGAGACCCCAAGAAGCAGTTCTCCTGCACAACTGAGGAAGAAAGGCAAGATGAGGAGAACCAGAGAGGAGACAAAGCATCTCCGTTCTGGAAGGAGGTTTGTACATAATGGAATTTCAGACCTTCAGGCCAAGAGAGAAGGAGTAAAGCAGGAAGGATTCCTGGATCAGGGAGGACAGTTATGAGGGTAAGGAGAACCCAGGGTCAGGAGCTAGGATAGCTGTATCCAGAGAGGAAACTGGGACCAGGTCTAGGAAAAGGGAATCTGTAGGCTTTTAAAAAGTGCAAGTGAAAGGGGTCACCTCCGCCCTCAGGAGGAACAGGGGTAACAGACAGAGACGGCGGGGGACCACGTCGTACTGGGTATGCATCTGCACGGCCCACAGGTAGTGATCTTTCCAGGCCTGACAGCAGGCAATGCAGCCCTGCAGGTCCTCCTTGCTGGAAGTGACATGGCCCTCAAAGATGCGGTCCAGAGAGATGGCGTGGCAGCACAAGCGAATGATCTCGTTGCTCATCTGCAGGAGGGGCCAACAGCCTCAGGTCTCAGCCTCCCAGGCTTGATTTGGCTCCCGACACCCAGTTGACACGGGCCGGGGGGAAACCTTCGGGGTTCTACCTGCACCCCCCAATTCAGCTCAGCTCACTTCCCAGCGAGTGCTCAGCCTGGGGTCCATCCTTCCTGCCTCCCCCGCCACGCTCCACGGACTCCCCTTCTCAAAGCCCTTCTTCCCCCTTTGGCTACTCTATCAGGAAGCAAGCTGTCCGGCCCAGGCCCCAACCCAGAGCACTCGAGGGTTGAAGAAGCAGGCAGAAGCCCATGGTCTCTGTCTGACCCCCGGGGCCACTCCTCACTGCCTCCCACCACATGCTTCCTGCTGAGTGAACACCCCGGTCTCCACCAAATCAGCGCGCCCCCCCCTCCACCCCGCCCCATCCCAGCCCGGCAGACACATACCTTTCGGAAGAGGGAGGTCAGTCTCTCCCGAGTGTTGTAGTGGGGAGAGTTGACCCAGATGATGCGGATGAGACTGATCAACTTGGGGAGCTTACTGGAGATGTCCTTAGGCTGCATGTAGGCCAATTCCTGGTAGGGCTCCTTCAGGATTGACAAAAACGTCAGGTTTGACTGTGCTTGACGAGAACCATCCTGGCGGTGAAGAAAGACCCGGAGTAGACTTGTCCATCAGAAAGAACCAGTTCAAAGCAAGCACTGTCTACCCATGGGGAAGCACACCCTGAGCTGCCTCTCTCAAAACCTCGTACCAAGCATCTCAGGTCTCTGTGGGCCCTCAGGACAGGAATTACCAGCTATCTGCTCTCATTTGTGTGCTAGTGCCTAGCACAGTGTCCTTGAGACTCTTCTCATGGTGAGTCCGTCCTCACCACTAGACCAGGAGTCCCCAGCTCGGGCTTTATGTGCACTCCTCCAGTTTCCCCAGCTGGATTCAGAACCCCGCACAAGGTCGGTACTCACCAGCTGTTGATCAGCTGACTCAACAGCACCCCCACTCACACCGCCCCGCCCCCTCCCCGCCATTTCACCCAGCGCCCTTCACCACCCTGTTCTCAACCAGGCTTCTAGACTTGTCCACCTAGCTGTGGCTCAGTTCCCTCACCACCGAGCTCAAAATCCCACCTGGGGAGAGAAGTCCTCCACATCCATATTCCACAGATCACCCTGCCCTTCTGGGTGTCCCCAACGCTAACATAATCAGCTTGTCATACTTTATTGAATTTATCTTTTATGTGTTTATTGAATTATTCAATATGTGTTTTATTGAATTTATTTTTTATGGGTTTATCTTGCAATTCTCTTGGCTGAACCCTATGGGTTCCTCTTTGACCCCGTATCATCTAGTGATCCTGTTTTGTATAAGCCTGGTTTTCTGAGCTGGATTGTAGGGGTTGGGCTCATGGCAGGTACTCCATATATATTTGTCAACTAACTGGAGTCTCCCTAACTAAACTACGAGCTCCCTCGGACCCTGTGTCCTACCACGTTTGTACTGTCCAAGTGCAAGTCCAAACACTGGGGGGGATCGATCTTTGCTCTTGAGGATTACACTGGCTCCCTCCACTTAGTACCCAACTAACAACTGTCCCAACCACTATCCACCCTCTACTGAGCCTCCATCCTTGGGGCCACTCACAAACCTGGATCTGCTGGGCCAGTTTCATAAAGGGCGCCAAGTAGGAGGACTTGGCAAGTCGCAGGATGGATTCAATGTGCTTCACTCCCTGCTTCACCAGCTGCTTACTGATGCCAGACAGGTCCATGCATCGGTTGCGCCAGAACTCAATCTCCTCCAGAGGACCTAAATTTTCTCCTGTCTCCACAGACTCCTGGGCACTGAGCACCTCCTTTATCTGCCGGGTCCAGTGGATCATGGAGGCTGCCGGGGAGAGTACAAAACCTCTTGCACTTCTCTATGCTGCTCCCCAGTTGTGTCCTTCCCTCTGCCACCTACATAGCCCTCCTCACCCAGCTCCTTTCTCTGCATCTGGCCCTCTCCTCTCCCCTAGGACCCCCCAACACACTGGCAATGCCAGCCACTCACTCTCCAGCCGCTGTACCAGCTCTTTGTCCTTAACCACCACCTCAGGCGCCATGTTCATGGCCTCTGCAGGAATGTAGAGAACGGTGTGCCCCTCCAGTTTGTACCGAGTATCTAAGGGAAGGAGAGGACCATGGAAGTTCACAGAGGAGGAGTTTATGCCAGCCCAGTTGTAATCACGGTTGATGATCTGGGGCCCAGCTAGTATGGTGGATTTCAGGAGAACAGGCAAAAGAAACGATGACTCAGCTTTTTTTTTTTTTTTTTTTTGGCTATCAAGAGGAAAAATGCCGGAAGGCAAGAGCGAAACCCCCACTGAGGTAAAATGAGGTCAAAGATCTGCACCACACCCTCAACACTCTCTGGTATGATATATGCACTCCCCCTAGTACCCCCCACCCTGCCATTTCCCCTTACCCCACATGTACTCTTGGAAATATCCAACTCTATGTTTGAGCAGGTCTGGTCAACCTTCTACAGCAGAAAACTGTATCTGCATTGGAAGGCAAATTCTGTTCCCTGATCCACTCCTTCAACAAGCCCGTACGGGGACCTGCTCCGTGCCAGGCTGCACAGGTACCAGGATGAATCTCCCACCTGCCTCATTCACGCTACTGTCAGTGCGGTACCAGAGAGAAGCCAGGTACTCGAGGCTTTCTGCTCACCTGTCAGGCAGGCCAAGAATCTGTGCAGATGAGAAGCAAAATGATTCCGAATACTCTCTGGCCAGGTTGCGTTTGTAAAGATCTGAGGGGCAAAGACACCACTGAGCAGCCGGAGCAGGGCCGGGATGTAGGAACCCCTCACGGTCCCAAACTGCACAGTTGCCTCAAAGTTCTCCGGGGTGATGGGAACTGGTGCGCAGCGAATGAAGTAGACAATCTGGTTCTGGGTCTGCGTGGAAGAGAGTGGACCCGAGATCAGTCTCCAAACCCAGCATGATACCCAACGGGATCTGAGGTGCCAATCATGAAAGTCTGGCTGAGTTCTTCGTCACATTCCCTTAGCCTATCCTGATCCTACACCAAATGGGGTGCAAGGTGCTTCCTGCTTCTTTCAGGGACATAACAGAGTCCACACCCAGACCCACGGGGAGGAAATGCAGAGAGCATGCCTTGAAGGTAGGGACTGTGGATTCTGTCCAATTTGACTCCAGAACCGAGCACGGTTGACTGGGACATATTAGATGCTCAATAAATGTTGGATGGATTGGATGGAAGGAAAAGGATAAAAGGGAGGCAGCCCTTTTGGCTACAGGAAAAGTGGGAAGGAGAAAGAATGGAAGTAAGAGGTAACTGTCTAGGGTCTCCCATTTCAGCTGTATACACCTGTCGCCCAATTTTTCATTTACCCTTCAGTTTTGTTTCTGGTGAGTTTGTGTGGCTGTCACTGTTGTTTACATTCAGAAATGGTATAACCTTCATGTTATCACCTTAAAGTTTCTGACTTCTACATGCCTGGAAAGGCCATTCCTCCCTAAGATCAGATTCACCTTTCGTGTGTGCATGCTCTTGTAGCTACTCTTTATAATTTATGTAATTTTAAAAACTGGAAATAAAGCACAAACAAGAAATTAATAATCCCCCATCTTTCCACTACCCAGAATTAAATTTTGGCATTTCAAGTATATTTTTTTTAAAAGCTTAACACCATTATTTTTGTTAAAATGATATACATATGTAATACCATATGATTTTACTCATATGTGGTATTTAAGAAACAAAACAAACGAACAAAGGGAAAAGAGAGAGAGAGAAACCAAGAAACAGACTCTTGGGGCACCTGGCTGGCTCAGTCAGAAGAGCAGGCAACTCTTGGCCTCGGGGTCATGAGTTCAAGCCTCACACTGTGTGTAGAGATTACTCAAAAATAAAATCTTTAAAGCCTAATCATTTAAAAATGAAGCCTTATCATTTAAAAAAGTGACATACAGGTGTTAATTATAAATAACTGAAGAAGAGTACGGAGATAAAAGCTAAACTGTCATCTAAAATTCCACCACTCAGACATTAATGCTGTTAACATTAGAGAAAATGTCATTCCAGACATCTTTCTATAGACTGACACGTACAGAACAAATCAGTTATAACTTATTGCAAAATAGGATCATGCTATTTTTGATTAAAAGTATTAGATTTAATTTTACTTGGATTTAATAGAATAAAAAGACTCCGGTGTGAATAAAACACAGACATCACTGAGCTTCAATAAGTGTTTCTTCACCTGAGAGACTTCTTTCCAAAAGACCCCTTTCTAAAGTCATATGAGATTATTAACAATATTGAGGTTCAGGGGCAACTGGGTGGCTCAGTCGGTGGAGCATCCAACCCTTGGTTTCGGCTCAGGTCATGATCTCAGGGTCGTGAGATCGAGCCCCGTATTGGGGTCTGCATTCAGCTGAGATTCTGCTTCTTTCCCTCTGACCCTCCCCCTACTCGCACCCTCTAAATAAGTAAATAAATAAATAAATAAATAAAACCTTTAAAATTTTTTTGAGGTTCATTTTCCACTATCTCTCAACGTGAAGCCCTAGTGACTCCGCTTTGAGAAATAAGGACACTGGCACCTCATACCCCCTCTCTTGCTCAGCCCTGCTCAGTGTTTGTTATACTATTATGTTTACACCCTCCAGGCTGGTGGAATTTGTGTTCACGGCATAACCATAACGCCAGTGGTTATTTATTATTACTTTTTATTTAAATGAATTGAATGCTCATAGATTCTCTATTCGTGAGTTTTGGGGTTTTTTTTTAAGATTTTATTTACTTATTTAACAGAACACAAGCAGGGGGAGCAGCAGAGGGAGAGGGAGAAGCAGACTCCCCACTGAGCAGGGAGCCCGATGCGGGGCTCGATCCCAGGACCCTGAGATCATGACCTGAGCCGAAGGCAGACGCTTAACCGACTGTGAGCCACCCAGGTGCCCCAATTCCTGAGTTCTTTATTTGGTTCATTTCTTTTTCTTTCTTTTTTTTTTTTTTTTAAGATTTTAGTTTTAAGTAATCTCTCCGCCCAACGTGGGGCTCGAACTCACAACCCTGAGATGAAGAATCACACAATCTTCCAACTGAGCCAGTCAACCTTTTTGGTTCATGTCTTAACGGAATAGATTTCCACTGATGATTTTATTTTTGTTTTATAAAGTAGTGTTCTTTCAAGATTGAAAATGACTATGCATTTGTTGCCTTTGTATTTGGCCATCCCGACTGGGAATAAAACACTTGGGGCACTCTGCCCTTCCTGGAGAACTCTGTGAAGGTGTTCTTCTGGGTGACTAGAGAAGCCCGCCACCAGCCTAATGTCTCCTCTTGGTAGACGATTTGCTTTTTTGGCTAGAGGGCTAAGTAATTCTTCCCCAAATTTTTATTTTGAAACCAATTCCAACTCATAGAAAAATTGCAAGGAAAGTGCAGTGAACAACATACCCTTCATCTAGATTCACTGATTGTTCACATTTTGCCCCATTTCTGCTCAAGGGCACTCCCTTACTCTCTCCTTCTCCCAGCTGAGCCATTTGAGAGTGAGCAATGGACGTCACATGACGCTGCACCCTTAAATACTTCAGTATACAGCCCCCCAAAATGAAGATCTTCTCCAATATACCCAACACTGTAATTACCACACTCAGAAAATTAAACTTCATATAATACTTTATACAATACACAATACTCAACTTTCCCCAGTGGTCCAAATCATCTGATTGTTTCCTCATTATTTGATTCAAGCTGAATATTCTTGGCAGGAATGCCACATCGGTGATGTTCCTAAAGAATTAATTTCCTTGGAGTTTATAGCTTACCTAAGACGTGTTAGGTATTAGCACGTGCTTATACTTAATGCTTAATTGGCATTAAGCATCGCAAAACAAATTTTGTGGGCGAAAGTACCTTCTTTCAAGTCCCAGATTCAGTTCCTTCTGTGGGTCAGGGAAATCCTTTGTATTTTACCTCTTAATTTACACTGCTTCATTCGTTGGCACTCTATATTAGCTCACCCTGTCCTATTAACTTTTCTTTAATTATGTTGTCATTGGCTTTCTCTTCTTCGTGCGCTGTAATTATCTCAAGCCTCTCTTCCGCGGCAACTCACATTTGCAGCAATAGCTAGTCAGCTCCTTGCTGTTTCTAACCTACGAGTTTTGGAACGTGCGGCTCTATTTCCTAAGATCTGCAATCTCCCTTTTATCTCTTTCTCATGTGGCATCATTTCGTCTCTCCGTGTTTTAAAAATTGAATTCATGCTCTTAGTGAGTTGTGCTGGAACATGATGCTGTTGTGAGGAGTCTCCTTCTGCTCTGCTGTTCTCCTTCGCATGCTTTGTTCCACGTTTTTCCCTCGATGTAATGCGCTTGCAGTTGCCATGCAATTTCTGTCCTCATGCTTGAGCAGCTCCGCGAATTCGTCCTTTCTGCTCTGACGTCCCGTGGGTGACTCCTTGATGTCCCGCTGTGAGAGCCCAGTTTCTTCTCCCCCACCCCCCGAAGTGAGAGGGAAAGGGTTGGGTATTTTTATGTTCTGTTCACTTTTCTCTAGCCTAAGAGAATTGTATGAGGGGATGGGCAGGTGGTTCAGGCTCATTTCAGACAGTGTAAAATCTTTGGTAAAACACCTGGGCTCTTTCTTCCTTTTCAGATTTTGTTCAAACCCCAACTAAAGTTCCCCATCTTGCTGGGGGTCCACCATTCCCGTGGGGGGAGGATGGTTTCTTAAACTCAGTACATAGACCTTTCATTGGTCACCCACTTTTTAAGTTAATTAGATTATGCTTCTTTCCTTCTTTACTCTCGGGTGTTTTTCTTCTTCTTCTTCTTCTTCTTCTGGTTTTATTTTTTGCCCATTTTATCAAGAATAATAATTTTTGGGGATGCCTGGGTGGCTCAGTCGGTTAAGCGTCTGCCTTCAGCTCAGGTCATGATCCCGGGGTCCTGGAATCAAGTCCCCCGTCAGGCTCCCTGCTGAGTGGGGAGTCTGCTTCCCCCTCTCCCTCTGCCTGCCGCTCCCCCTGCTTTGTTCTCTCTCTCTCTGACAAATAAATAAATAAAATCTTTTTTTAAAAAAAGAGTAATAATTTTTTAAGGAAGTTTCAATTGGCCATCTTAACCCAAAAGCATACAATGAAGTCTGTGATCTTATTTAGAGTATATTTCAGCATAGCAAATAAATTTTCTTCAGCTTCACTAAGGCATAATTGACAAATAAAAAAACTATATATATTTAAGGTGTACAACTGGATGTTTTGATATACATTATACGTTGTGAAAGGATCACCACAATCAAGCTAATTAATATATCCAGCATCTCACGAGGTACCTTTTTTTCCTTTTTCGTGTGTGTGTGTGTGCAGCGAGAATACTTAAGATCTAGTCTTTTGGGCGCCTGGGTGGCTCAGTTGTTAAGCGTCTGCCTTCGGCTCAGGTCATGATCCCGGGGTCCTGGGATCGAGTCCCACATCGGGCTCCCTGCTCGGCAGGAAGCCTGCTTCTCCCTCTCCCACTCCCCCTGCTTGTGTTCCTGCTCTCACTATCTCTCTCTCTGTCAAATAAATAAATAAAAATCTTTAAAAAAAAAAAAAGATCTAGTCTTTTAGCAAATGTCATGTATACCACACGGGATTAATAACTATAACTTCCATGCAGTATAGATCTCCAGAACCATTCCTCTTGCCTAATGAAACTTTGTACCCTCCCCGCCCAGTTTTATTGAGATATAATTGACCTATAACACTGTTTAAGGTGCACAACATGATTTATGTATTTATTGCAAAGTGATTGCCACAATAAGTTTACTCAATATCCATCACCCCACACAGTTACAATTTTCTCTGTCTCATTGTGAGAACTTTTAAGATCTACTGCCTTAGCAACTTTCAAATACACAATGCAATATTAACTATAGTCACCATGTTGTACATTATATCCCCAGAACTTATTTATCTTAAAACTGGAAGTTTGTACCTTTTGACCACCTTCACTCATTTTCGCTACCTCCCCACCCCCTCGCTATGGCAACCACCAATCTGTTCTCTGTTTCCATGAGTTAGCATGGTTTTCCCCAGATTCCACATATAAGTGAGATCATACAGCATTTGTCTTTCTCTTATTTCACCTAGCACAATGCCCTCACGTTCCATCCAGTTTGCTGCAAATGGCAGGATTCTTTTCTTTCTCGTTGAATAATATTCCACTGTGTGTGTATAGAATTTTCTTCATCCTTTCATCCATCGATGGACACTTAGGCTGTTCCCATATCCTGGCTATTGTAAATAATGCTGCAATGAACATGGGATACAGATATCTTTTTGAGATAGTGGTTTCATTTCCTTTGGACATGTACCCAGAAGTGGATTGCTGGATCATATGGTAGTTCTATTTTTAATTTTTTGAGGAACATCCACACCGTTTTCCATGGTGGCGGCACCAACTTAACGTTCCCACCAAGAGTGCACAAGGGGTCCCCCTTTTCCACATCTTCACCAGCATTTGTTATCTCTTGTCTTTTTGATGATAGCCATTCTAACAGGTGGGAGATGAGACCTGTGATTTTGATTTGCATTTCCCCAATTAGTGATTTGGAGCACCTTTTCAAATACCTATTTGTCATTTGTATGTCTTTTTGGAAAAATGCCTCTTCAATCCCTCTGCTCATTTTTTTGATCAGATTGTTTGTTCTTTTTGCTACTGAGTTGTAGGAGTTCTTTACATATTTTGGATATTAACCTCGTCTCAGAGCCATGATTTGTACGTATTTTCTCCCATGCCTTACGTCGCCTTTCCATTTTGTTGATGGAAGGAGCCCTGCTGTGCAGAAGCTTTTTGATTTGATGTGGTCCCACTTGCTTAGTTTTGCTTGGTTGCCTTTGCTCTTGGTGTCAGAAACTTCACACCCTCTGAGCAACATCTCCCTGTTTCCCCCTCCTCCCAGCTAAGTAGATTTTTAAAGTATTCCGTATTTCCCAATCCTATTCGTTGAATAATCCATTCTTCCCCACAGATTTTTTAATGGAATTTTTATAGAAAATGCTTACATAGGGGCGCCTGGGTGGCTCAGTCGTTAAGCGTCTGCCTTCGGCTCAGGTCATGATCCCAGGGTCCTGGGATCGAGCCCCGCATCGGGCTCCCCGCTCCGCGGGAAGCCTGCTTCTCCCTCTCCCACTCCCCCTGCTTGTGTTCCCTCTCTGTGTCTCTCTCTGTCAAATAAATAAATAAAATCTTAAAAAAAAAAAAAAAAAAAAGAAAATGCTTACATATATGTGCCTGTATTTTGTGTCTTTAATGTTGTATATGTGATGTATATTCCTGGCCCAGTACAATTCTGTTTTGTTTTATTTTACTTTACTTTATTTTTACATAGGCTCCATGCCCAACACAGGGCTTGAACTGATGACCCGGAGATGGAGAGTCACACGCTTCACTGACTGAGTCTGCCAGGCGCCCCAACTCTGTTTTAATCACTACAGTTAAATACGAGATTTTCATATTCACAGCTCTCCTTCAGTGCTTTCCTTCTTCATTGTGTTCTTTGCTATTTTCATGCATTTTTCCAGATACGTCTTAAAATCTTTACACAAGCGATCTAGGGACTGTGGCACTTTGATTGGAGTTGTGTTAAAATGGTGCATTTGTTTGGATGGAATGATCTTTATAATTAAGATTCCCACTTAGAAACAGGATATGGCTCACTGTGTAGTCAGATCTTCTGACATGGCCTGCAGCACAGTTGTTTTCTTTCATATAAATCCTACACATTTTGCAAATTTTTGTTCCTTTCATGAATGAGGTCTTTTTTCTTCTTCCATGTCGTCTTATAGCTGACGATTGGGTATGTGCAGGAAAAAGCCGCCGTCTGTTTTTACTCTTGTTTAATCTGGAACATTTCACCAATTGCGTCACCGTACAGGGCCGCGTTCATGTTCATTATCATTTCACTTTTTGTACATGTGCTGACAATAAAAGCAAAAGCAAAAGCCTTTCTCTTCTCCAATATTTTATTTCGAAGATATCAAACAGGTAGAAAAGTTACAAGGATTTTACAATAACGACCTATACACCTGCCGCCCAGAGGCTACCACTAACGTGGTACTCTACCTGTCCTTGCACGGTCTCCCTACCCGTGGTTTACTCTTCGCTAATGCATCTTCCACATTGTTGAAACAGGCACCGACCTCATCCGTGAAGGCCTTCGCTAGCTCCCCCCGGGCCCGAGGCCGAACTGTCCAGCCTAACAGACAAGGCCCTCCACAAGCTGCCCCCCACCCACCTTTTCAGGATCACTTCCCAAAGCTCTTCTTTGCATACGAAGTGTTCTTTACCAGAACGGCTCTTACCCAGACCCGATGAAATCCTATTTCCCTTTCATCTCCACCTGAATAGCACCTCCATCCCGAGCCCTGCCAGCCTTCCATGGCTGTAGCAGTTGCCCCCATCAAGCTCCTATAAAGCTCTGGCCATGGCATCATAACATACTATAAATATTCTGTATATGTCTGTCTTCCCCACTAGACCATGAGATCACCAAAAGCGAAAGCCCACCTCGTTCCTCTCTGTATCCCACCGCTGAGCGGGGTTCCTGACACACCATGAGGCTCAACAGACCTTGGGTCCAGGAGATAAGACTCCAAGATGACTGAGATACACCAAACCCTCAGCTCCCTGGCAGACCGCCTTGGAGTCTGGAGAGCAGAGTACCCACCTGTACAGACATGCCCAGATCTAGCTTCAGCCCCATACAGGGGTCGATGAAGATGGTGAGGATGAGCTCCGAAGGGTCCTGGGCAAAGTGTTCCAGAATGGCATCATGCTCCGCTGTCCAGACGGCATCCGCTAGTCCTGTCAGCACAGCTCGGGACAGGAAAAGGGGCTTCTACAGAAGGAGAGCAGAGAGCCGAAGCAGGTACAGCTGTTAGGATGAGTCATTTCTCCCATTCACAAGTGCGCGTGAGGACATGGGAGACGAGAAGTCAGAAGGGTCCGGAATGGTGAAGAGAAGGCTGAGGATGAACTGAGTGATAGGTTTCAAGCTTCTGAAGAAACAAGACAATGAGATTCCCTTGCTTCTACAAGTAAAACGAGAATAGATCACTAGACGAAAAGTGGGGGATATTATCTTCCCAAGATATCTCCTTTATGCCTGTGGTTGTAAAAACGCATCGTCAAGCAATTCTCAACCTCAAAGTAAAACTAAGTCAAGGGAACCTGTAGGATATTAGCCTAAAGCAAGCAACCAGGAGCAAAGATGGCAAGCCAGAAAAAGGATAAGGCTGCAGCCTCCCCGGGGTACTGAAGTAATAGGAGATATCCAGTGAAAGCCAATTGGCATAGCAGAAAGGAAGAAGGGAGGGGAAAAGACAAGACTGGGAAACACCAAAGAACACATCAATTAGATGAAAAATAAATTGTGCTCGCTTTGGCAGCACATATACTAAAATTGGATGAAAAATAAATTATAACTGGTGACTCTAAAAAAATTCACCTGTAGAACTCCACTAAATAATTCAGGAAACTTGGGGCACCTGGCTGGCTCAGTCTGAGGAACGTGTGACTCTTGATCTCAGGGTCGTGAGTTCAAGCCCCATGTTGGGTGTAGAGATTACTAAAGAAAATAAATAAGCTTTAAATATTTAAGGAAATTAGGGGCGCCTGGGTGGCTCAGTCGTTAAGTGTCTGTCTTCGGCTCAGGTCATGATCCCAGGGTTCTGGGATCGAGCCCCGCGTCAGGCTCCCTGCTCCGCGGGAAGCCTTCTTCTCCCTCTCCCACTCCCCCTGCTTGTGCTCCCTCTCTCGCTGTGTCTCTTTCTCTGTCAAATAAATAAATAAAAATCTTTAATAAATAAATATATATTCAAGGAAACTAGAAGACATGAAGAGGAACATGGGGAGTCACTCTGTCCTTCTCCCAGTTCTCCTGGAAGATAAGGAGTCTCTTTCACTTAAAAGTTTCCAAATCAAGAAAACTCAGTGCCCTAAGATCTCTCTCATACAAAGATGTCGATGAGCCTATGAGGAAAACACAACGACGCCAGGAAAAGAATGCACAAAAGGACATGAACAGGCGTGTCACCTCATAGAAATCAGGAAGTGAAAATATGAAAAAATGTCCAATTTCACTTGAAATCAAACAAATACAAATAAAAATAGCAAAGATAGAGCATTTATTGCTACGCTGCTCACACGCAGGCCTGGAAAGCGCTTGCTGCTAGCGTGAGGCCAGAACGTGCCACTCCTCTGGAAAACAGCTGGGCGTCACACACCAAGCTTGTCCCAGCCTGACTCAAGGTGGGGACACAAGGAAGCGACAGCTACGAGACCTGTCCCTCACTTAAAGCTGTCTCCTGGGGGCGTGGGGGACAGGGACCGGATTTGTGGTGAGCAGGCTCCCAGTAGATGGAAGAGAATTCCTCGCACGTCATTGTACAACTAACCCTCGGATTCACCGGTTATTGGGGAAGAATGTTTGTCTCGGGGAAACCCTAACTCACCACATCCACCTCAGGCTCCGGTAATTCTTCCTTCTCTACTTCGGGTTCCTTCAGTGGTGGCTCTGGGAAGAATAAAAATTCCAAGATGAAGTCGTTCCTTCAAAACTTAAACACAGAGTCACCCTATGACCCAGAGTCACCACATGACCCCACCATATTCCGCTTCCAGGCGGATCCCTGAGAGAACTGGAGGTGAGGACTCCAACAGACACTCGGAGCACCCATGTTCACGGAAGCACGATTCACAGCAGCCAAAAGGCGGAAACTCAAGTATCCATCAACAAACGACGTGATCCACAAACTGCAGGGGAATATGATTCAGCTATAAAAAGGAATGGAAGGGGCGCCTGGGTGGCTCAGTCGTTAAGCGTCTGCCTTCGGCTCAGGTCATGATCCCAGGGTCCTGGGATCGAGCCCCGCATCCGGCTCCCTGCTCAGCAGGAAGCCTGCTTCTCCCTCTCCCACTCCCCCTGCTTGCGTTCATCCTCTCACTATCTCTCTCTCTGTCAAATAAATAAATAAAAATAAAAAGGAACAGGGGCGCCTGGGTGGCTCAGTTGGTTAAGCGACTGCCTTCGGCTCAGGTCATGATCCTGGAGTCCCGGGATCGAGTCCCGCATCGGGCTCCCTGCTCAGCAGGGAGTCTGCTTCTCCCTCTGACCCTCCCCTGTCTCATGCTCTCTCTCTCTCAAATAAATAAATAAAATCTTTAAAAAAATAAAAAATAAATAAATAAATAAAAAGGAACAGAGGTTGGCCACCTTGCCACACCAGGGAGGAACCAGTCACGAAAGACCGCACGCTGTATGAATCCATTTACAAGAAATGTCGAGAATCGGCAAATCCACAGAGACAGAAAGTGGATTGTTGGTTATCAGGATCTGTGGGGGTGTGGCTGCTAAAAAAAACTAGGCTCTGATGCAAGTAAAGATATAGGGTCACCCAGGGGCGCCTAGGTGGCTTAGTCGGTTAAGTATCCGACTCTTGATTTCCACTCAGGTTCCTGGGATCGAGCCCAAGTTAGGCTCCCTGCTCAGCGGGGAGTCTGCTTCTCCCTCTGCCTCCGCCCTGCCCCCTGCTTGTGTTCGAGCTCGCTCACTCTAATAAATAAAATCTTTTTTTTTTTTTAAGTGTTTTCAAATTACAAATATGGAATTATAAACCTGTCCTTCCTTCTTTTCTTAATGGGAATTGAGGAAGGCTTAAGGAAGCAAAGGTTGTTAATACAGACCTCCAAAGGGTGTCTGCCCTTTTACCCATCTTTACCAAGAAGCATCTTAGGCCCTTCTTCGACCCAGCATCTGCTATAACAAAATACCACAGACTGGGTGGCTTATAAACACCAGAAACTTATTTCTCACGCTTCTGAAGGCTGGAAGTCCTAGATCACGATGCCAGCCTGGTCACTTCTTCTGGGTCACGGACTTCTCATGGTGTCCTCACATGGAAGAACCGGGCAAGGGATCTCTCTAGAACCACTTTCCTAAGGCACTTATCGTATCCATGACATGTTTTAAGCCCTCTCATGATTTAAGCACCTCTCAAAGGCCCCACCTACTAATCCCATCACATTGGGCATTAGGATTTCAACACCGAGTTGGGGGGGGGGGGGGGGCGATGGCACACAAACATTCAGACCATAGCAGGGCCCCCTGTCTCCAGGGGGACAGGCCTCAATCCCTCCCCAACTCCAAAGGTGACAGGGATTACCGTGTGTTTCAGGGCTGCTCTGGAGGCCCAGAGCCTCTCTGAGCCTCCGTTGGGGTTATGTGTCTCTACGTCAAACAATAAAAAGGCTTAGAGCTCAGGGAGGCCTAGACTCTTTGTATTTGCTGGTCAGTGCTTTCACCTAGAATCTCCTTCCCTTCCCACACTGGAGGGTTCTCCAAACTGAACCTCGCCGCCTCTCCTGCTCCCTCCCTCTATTCCCGGTACCCAGCCTCTGGGAGCCAGTCCCACTTGAAATGCTTCCGAGAGAACTCAGAAGGAAACATGTTGCATATTTCTAACGTCTGGATCCTAGGGACCCCGTGTACCCTGGACCCTTCTCCCACACCCATGTTTAATCTCCCCGCTTTTAATATCAAAAGGAGATTCCATTTCTCTCCATCTTGACAGGCTGCCAGCAGGGTAAGGAAGCCCCATGGAAAAGAGGAGGGCTATGCTTAGTTCATAGTCATATCTGCACTGTCCAGTGCTCTAAGGGACAGCCCAGGGACAGCGACAGCCACCCAAAACCTTCTAACCCACAGGGCCGGAGTCCCTCGATCAAAGCCACGGGAGGCAGACTCTTTAAACTCTTTTCTCCCCTCGCCGCCCCCCCCCCCCCCCCCCCACCCCCCCCCCCCCCCCCCCCCCCCCCCCCCTGACCATGTAGACATCAGGCTGCTTTTCTCGTGGCCCTGGACCTGAACCTCCTGAGTCGACCGAGGCCCCTGCCAAAATGAAGGCAGAACTACAAGAGCTTGAAACAGATGGGAGAAAGCATCCGTCAGGCTTAGGATTCAAAGGGTGGCAAAGCAGGCTGAGTCTCCATGGTGATGGGCTTAATGGGAGAAAAACATTATTTGTTTTGCCACCCAGGGTGAAAATGGGAAAAAGGAAGAGATCAAACCCTCTTCGGTGTGGTAGGAGCAACCGGGAACACTCGAAGTCAGGAGAAAGAGGCGAAGATAATGGACTGGCTAGCGAGCTCTTGGTGCATTGATGGGGGGTGGGGCGGATAGGAAGACAGAAAGAACAGGTATGAGGCTGGCCAGGAGGAAAACACAGAAGAAGGACCCCAGCAGCAGGCCTTAGATTCCACCAAACCCCCAGCTTATAACCCAGGAGCAACAGCCCTCAGACCCTCTTTAAATACAAACATTCTGCCTCCAAGCTCCTCCCCAGCAGGTACCCACCAGGCTCCTCTTCGAGGGGCTCAGGCTCCAGCTCAGGCTCGTCAGAGGACAGGGGGTTCTCCGCAGGCTGCGAGGCCAGCTCCGCCTGACCAGCTCTCCTGCGGGCGCCTCCGCGGCTGGCATTTCCCCGGACACTCACTTTCCTCCTCTTCTCCGCTTTGCTGGACATGGTGCGGGCAGGACCTGTAGACATGCGAGCAGCTGGGGGTCCACCACCAAAGCCACCCTCACCCCGCCCCCCAGGATACTCAGTCCCCTCTGAATGCACAAACTGAGACCCCACTCCGTATCATACCCTCATCTGGGGATACCCACACCCTGTGCCATGAACCACAAGGGGCCTTGCAGAGCTCACTCCCTTCCCTGGGGAATCCCACTTTCTTCAGTGTATTGGGTCAAAAAATCAAAGTCAGTCCCTTAAGGCTTTAGGAATGAACGAAAGTTGAAGAGGGTAGCCTCTAACAGAAACCCGCTAAGGAGGACTTAGGAACCCCTCTCTCTGCCCAGAAGTGTCAGAACGGAAAAAACCTACCAAGCTGAGGGGTGGTTGCACACACCTCAACCACCTTACCCCTCAGGGCCATGGGTGAGTGAGAGAAGGCCCAGGGAAGGGAAGACTGTGCCCAGGTTCCCCACCCTTGTCTCTGTGTCAAGTCAATGAAACACCCCAAGATGATTTTCCTACGTAGCTCCTTTCCTCCCAGCTTACTAATAACCCCCCCAAGAGGGGGGGGGGCATGGAAAATTCTCCTCCTACCCACACTAAAATGTTCCACCTCCTTAAGCAAAGAAAAACCATATTTGTGACATGTCTCTCTAGCTTTTCATTGCTGGGGGTCCGGGGGGGGGGGGGAGGTAGGAACCCTGTTTTGTGTGTCCTGAAAAGGTCTCTTAGTATAGTTGACTGAGTAATGAAGATGAAGATCATCCCACTCCTCATGCCCTGAGAACAGACTGGGAGAAGCAAGAAGAAAAGTAGAAAAGTCACCCAAGGTGGAATTTCGCATTGCGTCTCGGGGAGAAGGCACTGGGGCCTTCCCAGGCCTCGCCCAGGAAAGCAGGAGCATCTCTGGCGGCTTTGGGAGTCCCAGGGGCAATGTGGGGCTGCTTCCCGCTCAAGCCTGACAGCCACCTGTGGCTTTCCCCCCTCGTCCCCACGGGCTGCCCCAGGCATTGATCACAGGTGATGAGTTGCAGACTTGAAGGATGTGTACTTTGCTCCAAGGAAAAACGTTCTATTGGGCCAAAGCATCGATAAAACCAACTGCAGCAGCGCTGCGGGTCTCCAGAGAAGCGTCGGGCTGTGCTTCCCTGCCTCCGGGTCGGGGCCCCAGGAGCGTTCGCGGGCCTGGCTGGGGGCACCCTCCCCACGGGGCTCGCCCCCAAGGCCCCCCACGGCGGGCCCCGAGGGGGCTGCTCTGCCAGCCTGGGGACCGGCCCTGTCCTCAGGCGGGCTCCCAGGAGGCAAACTTCCTACAACGGTCACAACTGACCCCACCCCGCGCCGCGGCGTCTCCACCCCTACCGCCCCTTCTTCTCCCCTGCCCGCCCTCTGCCCCCTCCACCCCGGCCCCTTCTCCCCGAAGCTTCCCACGTCTCCCCTCCTCCTCTCTGCCCCCGACACACACCTCACGACGCCGACCCTGTCCACCCTGGGCCGGCCGACCGGCCACTCCAGCTGGGAAAGTCGCCTCGCGAGCCCCGCTCCCGCCCGCGCCTGCACGCGTCGCCAAGGCAACCCCGCGCCTTGGGGAGGGGCGAGCGGCCCGGGCGCGAGCCCGCGAGCCCGGCCTCCACGGCGCAGGCGCAGGGCAGCCGCGCTCCGCCGCCCGGCC
>NC_058417.1:2527151-2532833 GCF_002201575.2 Neomonachus schauinslandi | reverse complement strand
CCACGGCGCAGGCGCAGGGCAGCCGCGCTCCGCCGCCCGGCCGCCCGACTCGGCCCGCGTGCGCCCCGCGGGGACCCGCGGCCAGAAGGGCCGGCCCCCCGCGGGCGGGCCACGGAGTCCGGCAGGCCGGAGGGGGCCGGGTGTGGTCCGAGGACGGGCTGGGGGGGCTGGGGCTGAGGGCACGAGCTGCCCGCCCCCCGCCCCCGCGGGACACCGAAAGGGCCGGGGGAGTCCCCGCGCCCGACCCCGCGCCCAGGTCTGCGGGCTCGCTCCCCCACGCGTCCGGCAGGTGGCGCCCGGCGTCCCGCCTGCGGGGCTGGTCGGCGCTCAGGAAGGCGCTCCAGGATTTCGAGGCAGCCGTGGCTGCAGCTGGGTCCGGGGGAAAAACCGGGGCTGGAGTAGCCGTGCCCTCCCGCTCGTTTCCCTCGCCTGCGCTCGGACCGGGGTCCAGGAGCGCCGGGCCGCGCGGGCGGGGGAGGGCAGGGAAGAACGGAACTGGAATCTTGGGAACCTGGAGGCTGGCTCTGGGAAGCGTCGCCCGTTTTGGGGGGAACGGGAGGCGGGGACTCCCTGGGGAAGGTGACCGGGCCGGGGAGGGGCTCGGCTCTCCGTGAGAACAAAGGCTGAGTCCTGGGGAAGCGGGAGGGGAGGGGGCGTGAGAGGTGGGGGGGCAGACCTCAGCTGGGGCTAGGGGGCGCTGCGGGCCCGGGGCCGCGGACGGGGCGCCTGGAACCCTGGGCTCTGCGGTGGCGGGAGAAGCTGGAGCGAGGAAGCCGAGTCAGGGGGATGGGAAGGCACCCTCCCTGCTTCCATCAATAGTGCCTAATTAAGACAAAGCCAGCAGCGAGCCCACTGATTACATTTCCATGAGGAGCTGCATTGATGACATTTTCTTTGCTGGATGAGGAGGGGGAGAAGTTGGCACCTCAGTTCCCCCTTTTTCTGGTTGGTGTTCACACCTGACGGGTCTCGTTATGCACCACAAGGCTCTGCTGTCTCGGGGACTCGCGAAGGGCCCTTGGGTTCACCCACACCCAACCCTGACCTCACCGTCCCACCTGTCCTGAGTTCCAGAATTGACCCGCCCCCTTATCCTTAAGGTAGACGTCTGGGTCTTGATTTGGGGCCCCCTGCCCAGGCCAAAGTCCTTCTGCTGAAGAAAAGGGTTGGAGTTGTGAGGGGCCCTGCCACGCCCCAAACCAGCTGCACAGCAAGTGGGGGCCAAGTGGGTGATCCTCTAACCAAATAGGCGGTGGGTGGCAGAGAGATGACATGATTGGTCCGATCCCCCAGGGAGAAGTCCCAAAGGAGTGAAGATTTGAAGGGAGGCATGGGGCGGGGAGCCTTAGAAACTGGGCTCATGGCTCCCACAGGAAAGGAAGGTTGTGTAGACCCCATTTCTCTTCTGACTGCCCCCCCACCCTTGGCTGTGCGGAGGGATCCCAGCCCCCTACATTATGCTAAATAGGTAATCAAACATCTCGCTTTGCTAATTACTGCTCAATCGGATTAAACGCTGCTGAAGCTCATCAACAGAGGTGGAGGGAGGGGGAAGGGCTGAGGGGGAGCCAAGCAGAGCTGCGGTGGGAGTCTTGTCCCCAGGGGCTCCAGGGGCCAGCCAGGGCACCAAGACGCAATACCCCCCAAAGGGAAGGGACAGGAGAGGTGTACCTGTAAGCCCCTTACCCTTACTGCATCCCCCAGCCTCAAGCCTTTCCCTCCTCCCAGACCTTCATTACCCTCAGAACCCAGGCATCCGGCCATTCCCACTCACACCCCTGTCCCAGATTTAATAAGTTCTGTTCTCTCACTGTCAATATTGGATGTCTCAGAGCGATCTCCACGGAGAGAGGGGGACTCTTCCCTTGCTTCCCCCCTACCTTGGCCGTCTTTTGCCCGCCCCAGTCTCTTTGTGCCCCCAACCTTCTCTAACTAGCTGACTTAATGAAATGATATTAAAGTCTTAAGCAACCCCCAAAGAATGGTTGTTATGGTGAAGAGAGTGGGCAGGACGCCTGGGTCCCTGAGGGGAGCAAGGGCTGAGGAGGGGGAGAGTGAGCCAGAGGCGAAGGTCTAGAGGCCTCAGTCCCCAGTGGGGAGCAGCAGATCTGGGGTGAGCCGGGGGCTGGACCTCTGGATCTTGGCGGGAAGCAAAGGGAGTGAGGGATGGGGGCCGGGAGAAGGTGGGAGAGAGGACATTCACGGACTCAGGGTCTCAGCCTGTTGTCCAGAGCATCCATCAGGGATGGAGAGGCCAGCTGGGGGGGTGGGGGGCGGGGAGGTGGGAACAGGGCCTCTGTCCCGGCAGCCTCCTGCTGGCTGTGCCCTGGGCCGGTCCCGTGAGAACCAGAGTAGATTCCTCTTGAGCCCTGACTCATCCCTCTTCCCCCCTTCTCCCCCAGCAGACCCCCACAGGTGATTTGTAGCTGATGCCCTCACAATGGTCAGGGCCAGGAGAGAGCCGTTCCATGACATGAAGAGCTGAGAGCTTCCAGGAGAGAAGAGAAAGAACAGAGGCGAAGAGATGGGAAGCCAAGCCCTCCCCCCAACCTCCCCCCACCCATCCCCATCTCACTCCCCTGGGGACCCTGGCCCAGCCCCAGTCCCCTTGGGGTGGTGGGAATCCGAGGACATTTGGCTGGGGCTGATTGATGAGGGAGGAGGCAGCCACCCCGGGCACTGAGACTGCTGTTTGCTGAGCACACAGATTGCTCCCCACTCACCAGCTGCCGCCCGCTGAAGCTGCTCAGTCTCACCACCACCAGCAGCAGCTCCAAGCACCAGAGCCGGAGGGAGCTGGTGCCTGAGTTTCTGAGGGCACGGGGGGGGGGGGGGGGGACCAGCCCAAGGGGACTGGGGCTGGCACAGGGGCGCCGTCTCGGGGAGATGGGGGTGGGCGGGTGCGGAGAAGAGGGAGAACCAGGAACCCAAATGCTTCAATTCCCCGTGGGAATTGGGGGGAGCCCTGGGACCTAGTCCCCTGAGAACTCCCTTCAGGACTCCACCTTCCCTGCTACCTCTCAGACATCTCTCCTCCTCCTGCCCTGCATTCATTCCTTTCCATGCTGCCCCCCAAATTCTGAGCCTATCCCAGCCAGCCTCCTGCTTCCAAGCCACCCTGCGGCATTTCCCCCAGCCTGCCTACAGATCTTGAAACTTTCCCTGGGGGAAGGGGGGGCCCCCTGTTTGCAATTCCCCACATAGCCCCTTAGGAAGCTCCATTTTTCGTGCTAACTGAAATTCCACTTGGGATGTCGACCATTCCCTATCAGAAATTCCCACGGCAGCCCTTTGCTCTATGCCCCTTTCCTTAAAACCCCCCAACATAACCCCACATACACACACACACGTCCACCTAACTCATGTCCTGCAAAGTGTGAGCCTCTGTGTGCAGCTCAGCCCCCAGGACAGCCTCTGCTGTTTGGGACTGGGGGTGGGGGTTGGGAGGGTATGTGCACCTTTAGCCTCTGTGGTTCCCGGTTCTCTGGGCTCCCCTACTTCCTCTCCGCCTGCCCACTCTAGACCCCCTACCAGCAGCTGGGCCATGGCCCCCACAAAGCTCAGAGCATCTTCCTTGCCCTCCCAGAGCTTAAAATGTAGTTGAGGAAAACGCAACTCACGCACAACACCCTAAGGGGAGAACAGGAATACCAAGTTAGACCAACTTCCTAAATGTGGATTCTAGACCCTACATGACTTGCCCCCCTGCAGGCTGAGGCTGCAGAAGGACAGGACACATCTGGGACGTCTGCTGGTTGCGAGGTCCTTCTCACTCTTCCCAAACATGCCAAGATCTCACCTCTGCGCTTTGCACTTACTGTTCTCTCTGTGGGGTGTGCCCTTCCCAGAGCCTTCCTCCACATCACTCACTCAAGGACGGAGTCAAATGTCACCTCTTCAGCGGGACCTTCCTGACCTCCTAACCTAAAGCACCTCCCTGTTACTCTCCATCCTCTTCATCCTGTTACTCTGGTTTGTTTATATCACCTGTCACTGCCAGAAATGTTATTAGGTTGTCCCCCACCCAGACATGGGCTTGGTGAAAGCAGGGACTTTGCTGCATTTCCTGTATATTCCCAGGGCCCCAAACAGTACCTGGAACAAAGTACACACTTAATAGGATGTTGAGCGAATATTCGAACAACAACAACAAAAATGAATGTGTTCCTGCCCCCTCTATTCGTTTCGAGGTAGCCGTTACCTGGGGGGCATGTTGGCGTGTTTGGACCCAGAAAGAGAACAGGATGGCATGTGTGGTTCTATGTGGAAGTGACCGGTTGTTTCAAATAGCTCGAGAGCTACGCATGTGGCAGGCTGCAAGTCCTGTGTTGTCCCTGCGCGCGTGCGGAGGGGGAAGAGTCCAGAGACGCCAGCGTTCCGAGGGGGTGTGTCCCAGGATGTTGTGCAGAATGTGCAGCTCCTGTCCCCAGCTGTGCATCTGTCCCCAGGTGTCTTCCTGTCTCTCAGCGTGTTACGATGTCTTGGCTGCTTCGGGGAGGTGTTTGTCACCGAGACTATTTATCCCCACTTCTCTTCCCTCTCATCGTCCCTCCACCTGCGCCTCTGGAGGTCTGTTGGGGAGGGCGGGTTGGTTCTCCCTCGGCTCCCTTGCCCCCTCACACACACAGCCCTGCCCCAGTCTTGGACCCCTCCCTTTCTCACTGGGCCCTGTTGCTGGGCTCTGGGTTGCCATAGTGACGGTTGCCAAGTCCCTGAGGCTGATAGCCAGCGATGGGGCTGTCGGCTCCATCCACGCGGGAGGCTGAGGGGGGCTTCCCATTGTGTGGAGAAGGGGAGGTTGCCATGACAACCAACCCCCACTAAGGGGCAGGGACCAGCCCTTCCACCCCCCTCAAGCCTCCCCACCTCAGGCTGCCCCAGTGCGGGCTCCGAAGGACAGGAGTAAATTCCAGACAGTCCAGCACCTGGCCTCTGTTGGCAGCTCCCCTCCCAGAGCGCCCGCACCTCTCAGGCCCCAGGCGTCTTGCTTGGACAGGAGGAGGGGCAGGGGTTCCCTTGGACAGAGTGGGGCAGGAGGACCCCTTGACCTCCAGGCAGATGGGAGACAGCGGGAGGGGACCTAAAGTCAGGGGAGGGGCGGGCAGGGCAGAGGCTGTGACCCCTGCCGACTAGCTCCAGAGATGCTCCTGGCTGGCTGCTTTTGTGGTTGGAGAATGGGGCTGAGTCTAGGGGGCTGGGCACCCAGGGGTTTTTAGGGAAGAAGAGCCTGGGCTATGGGTACACAGGGAGCCACCGGGCAGGCAGCTTGATGCCTGGGTCCCTGAGTCTTCTGGGGAGTCATACCATTTCTGCCCACTCTGGTCCCCAGCAGCAAAACTCCCTGAGTCAGAGGTGCCTTGGGCGGGGGTGGTAGGGAGTAGAGTTGAACCCGGGAACATGTTTTTTCCCACTGTTTCTGACTGCGACTTGCCTTGTCCCTGGCGCTTTGGTTTAGCAACAGACACGAGTGAACACGGCCTCACATGCATCCCCATTGGATGTACTAGCAACTCATGCTCTGGTCTGGGTTCCTCTCTCCCTCCCCTGGAGCCAGCTGCCTCGGCCTTCTCACCCAGCCCGGGATCCTGTCCCCCTGTACTGTCCACCTCACCCCTCCAACCCACCCAGCCCGGTATCCCTTCCCCATGTGCTGCCCACCTCACCCCTCCAACCACCCAGCCC
>NC_058417.1:2444934-2527141 GCF_002201575.2 Neomonachus schauinslandi | reverse complement strand
GGAATCCTGTCCCCCTGTACTGTCCACCTCACCCCTCCAACCATCCAGCCCAGTATCCCTTCCCCATGTATCACCCCCCTCACCCCTCCAACCCAACCGGCTCCCCACCCTTCCCCTTGGCTCTATGTGAGCCAACTCTCAGCTTGAAAGCCGTTCTACCCGTCCTCCGTCCCAACTCCCGCCCAGTCATTCTCCAGCCTTCTTGTCAACTTTTGAAGTTTTTTATTTTTTTGGTTTTTGTTGTTCAAATTTCCCTTTTACAGTAAAACTATCGAGGTGACGGCCATACCCCGCCACCTCCCCCATGGCAATATCAACTTCCTGTTCTCTGGAAGGAACGATTAGAAAAATCAGGAAGGAGCTGGGAGCTACAGCACCAGAGAGATGACTGGACCTCTGGTCGACAAAGTAACCATCCTGGCTGGTGATTGAGGTGGCCGACGTGGTGCCCAAGGGGCAGCTCTGATCTAATGAGACTGAGCCGGGAGCAAAAGAGGGCAACACCCAATCTGTGCACTACGGGGCAGACAGAGGTACACGCTGGTCGCTATGGAAACAGTGACAGGGGCTAAGTACCACCGTCCCCTAGACCAGTCAGTAGGCCACCATTTTGGTCACTAAGAAGGGAGCTGTGTCGAGTCTGAAGGGACGAGGAAGTGGACGATGTGATGAACAAGACAGCCCTCTGGGTTACTGGGGACAACACGCGGGTTCTTGGGATAGTCCTGTTGATTAACAGAGATTATACTGGGGTGGGGAGAGGGAAGAAGAAGACAAACGGGGCCTGCTACACCTGGTGGCAGTCACCTTAGCCGTCCTAAAAATAGCACAGGGAGTGGGGAAGGGAGGTCCCGGGAAGTGCCCCTGGGGACTGGGAGAATCCTCCTCAGTCCACCCTGTCTTCTAACGGTCAGTTCCGGCTTCCTCCTGAAACAGGAAGTACTTCCGGCCCCCCCCAACACACACACTGCTCCACAGAGTAAGAACCATCTGCCGCCCCCACCCCCGCCCCCCAAGACTAAGCCACTTGGAGTTCCAGCCAGACCACTTCCTATTTCAGAAGCGCTACTTCCTGTCCTGGATGAAGGCACTTCCAGTTCCTGCTGCACCGCTCCTGCCCCTTGACCAGGCCACTTCTGTCCAGGCCTCCCCCGGGCACTTCTTGTCTGCAGCAAGTCACTTCCCGTCCCAAGCGGGCCCGTTCGGCATCAGACCAAATCCACACGTGTGCCCCGACCGGGTCGCATCTTGCTCGTGGCCACTGACAAAACAGGACACTTCTTCCACGGCAGCTGTCACAACCCAACCACCCCAGATGGGCTGGAGTAAGAATGTATAGGCCTGCGGCAGGGCAGAGAAGGAGGCCCCGCTGCCAGTGCCCGGAGCTGGGGTGGAGGGCCCGAGCCTGCCCCATAAGGCCCCCACTTTTGGCAGACTGAGGGGAGCGGCTGGTGAGAGAGGTCAGAAGAGGGAGCTCAGGGGGGAATGCTTGTGTCCCCCCACCCGGGAGATGGGAGAGGCCGAGGAGAGGAAGCCGAAAAGGTAAAAGGAGACGCAGGGAGGAGGGTGCTAGGAAAGAGGAACAGACCTAGAGACAGGAGAGAAAGAGAGAGAGAGAATACGAGAGAGAGAGAAGAGAAAAACAGTGAGAGGCAGAAAGGAAGAGGTGCCAACCAAAAGACAGACTGTCCCCGCCCCTAGTCCTGGGGGGGGGGGCATAAGGACGGGTCACGGTCAGAAGAGGAGGCTGAGTCTCTGCGGGGGCCACGCGCGGCCAACCGAGGGCAGGAGTCTTAAGGAATCCTAAACATGGGGAAGGGGTCCACAACAGCAGGGGCACAGGAGCTGGTGGGGCGAGGGGGCCAAGGGGATGCTAGAGGTGTCCCTCCAACCATGACTTAAACTGGAGGAACACCCCCAAGAAGGGCTGGATCCGGGAGAGCCAGGTAGGAGAAGCCCTCATACCTTGTAGTAGATGTTGGGAGGGCTCTGGGGGGGCCCATCCTGCACGATGTACACAGGATGCCCATAGTCACCACTCACCTTCTCATAGTGGGGACAGAATGGGGGGTCTGCAGCCCCACCACCCCGTAGAGCTATCCCTAGCTCCCCAGGCTCAGCCTCCCGAGGCCCCATCCCACTTCCACCTCCCAGGCCCAGAGACCCTCCCCTCCCGAAGGAGCCAGGACCAGGGTGGCGACTCTCCGAAGGCTTGGCCCGCCGTCTCCGCCAGCACATGGCACCCCCAGCCCCTGCCACGCCCAGCAAGAGCAGCGCCAGCCCCCCCGCTGCCCCGGCCACCGCGGGCATGCTGGGAGGGGGCAGGGGGCCTTCAGCACCCCGGGAGGTTGCATTGCTGGTGGGGTCACCTGGCAGGGAAGGGGTGAAGGAGGAAAGAGGGGGAGGGGCTGAAGGAGCCACCTGGGCATCTGGACACCCAGCCTTGGGGGTCCCCATGGGCTTCCCCAGCAGGGCCCAAGCCCCCTGGGGACCCCACCTTCCCTTCCCCCCCAAATCCCACTCAGAATCCAGGTGTGTCCAGCCCTTCAGCTCGGTGCCAAATAGTCTTCCCTACTTCTCTGACAGCTCTGATTGAATTGGCTAATTAGTTCTAATTGAGTCTTTTCCTCATTTGGTTTCCACTCTCCTCCCACCCTCCCAACCTCTCTTCTCTTTCCTGTATCATCCCCCCCAAAACTGAAGGCGGAGGGAGAGGGTGAAGGCTGGGCAGCTGGGGTCCGAGAACAGAGGAGGCAGGGGGAAGGCAGGAGGCTGGACCCCTGGCTCCTACCTGGCATGTTCTCTTTCCCAGGCTCCAGGCTGTGGGCTGCGCCCCGGTCTCTCTCCATGGGGATTTCAGACACAGGCTTTCTGGGGGCGGCCCCTCCTCGGGGACCTGGAGATGGGGAAGACCCAAGAGAGAGGGGCTGAGACAGCAGCCCCCTGACCAATACGGGACTACCCGAACCTCCCTCAGCTCCTGGGAGGTGTGCCCCAGCCCCCACTCACTTTGTCCCACTCGGAGAAGCACCTTCATGCCTCTAGTGAGGCACACGCCTCCCTTCAAACTCTCCAGGCCTTCCCGGGTCCCATCCGACGTGGCTGGGAGAGAAGAGCCAGAGGGAGAGGCTGGCAGTCCAGAGCCGAGCCCCTACTCCGTCCCCGTTCCCGGGCCCTGACACCTCCCCGGGGAGGGGGGCGGTGGTGGGAATCAGGGGTCTCTCTGGGCTCCTCCTCTGCCCTCAGTCTCGGGGGCACCTCCCCCTGGACCCTGCCCTCTGCCCGGCAGTACCAATTATGTAGTAATCGTGGTGCGAGCGGAACTCATGACCCCAGAGGTTAGGGCTATACTCCTGGAACTTGATGGTGAAGCGGAGATCCAGGTCCGGCCGGTCACAAGTGAGGAGCAGGTTTGGGGCAGGGGGTGCTTCACAGCGCCGGCCCTGGGCACCCCCGACCAAGTACAGCTTGTAGAACTCGTAATTGGGAGAGGAGTGGGGGCCGGGAGGCCGGGCCCGGGGGCAGAGCAGGTCGAGCCGGTCCCCGATCTGCGGGTACAGCACGTAGCCACCCTCCGCCTGGAACCTGTCAAGAGGAGGGCGAGGTGGACGAGGAGAGGTGTCAGCGGTCTGGCCCCCCAGAGCTTCGCCTCCCTCGCCGCACAGCCCTGCAGGCCAGCCTTCGACAGGGCAGGCCCTGAGGACTCAGCAGCAGCAGGAAGCCAGGCTCAGAGGTCTCCAGCCCCTTGGTGTGCCCAAATGCACTCTCCAGCCCGCCCTCGCCACACACACACACTGCCATCTCTCGCTCCATCACTAGCCCCGTTGCCATGGCAACGGGATGCCAGTTACCAAGGAGCTGGCCTCTCTGGAACCACACAGCCCACCCATCCCAGGTGATTTCACTATTCCACGGCAGTCAACCATGGGGGCAGAGCCTCCCCTTCCCCCAGGCCACCAGTGAATTTGAGGGATCTCAGGGCAAAGGAGGGGTGGGGGTTGGAGGGGGGGTGCCGAGTGTGGAGGGTAATCCGGACCAGTGTCCCAAGTTAGCCAGGCAATGTGACAGGAGTTAAATGCCTGGTCTGGCAATGGCCCTCAATGAGGCCAATGGGAAGCAGGGTCTGGGGGTCAGCTGCCCCAGACATCTCCCTGCTCAGTACCCCTCCTGCCCTGGGGCTCAGACTTCCTAGGGAAAGGGCCCTATTGCTCTGGAACTGACTTTCCTAACCACAGCCTCCACAAGCCCACGCCTCCCTCTGCCCTTGACTGCAGCCCCTCCCTGTGCATGAATGGGGATGGGGTCCCAGAGCTGGGTCCCCGGGGGGGAGGGGAGACGGCTGCTCAGGATCTTCCCAGACTCCCAAATGACCCACTCCCTCCCACCCCACATCCCAAAGAGCCCCCAGCACCCTACCTCCCTCTGCTCAACCCTATAATAAGCCTAACTTAGATCCTCAGGCTGCACCTGATACTCAAACCGCAGCTGGGAGTTGGTGGGTAGCAGACTGAGAAAAGATATTTGAGATTATACCCAAAGAGACATAGTAGGGAGGGAAGCTGGGAAGTCAAGAGAAGACAAACAATAATCCTAGTTCTCCTTTAACGAGCATGTAATATGTTCAAACACCTTACCTCTCTAATCCTCATGAAAGGTGTGAGGACTGAGGATACAAACTCAGAAAGGTTAAGTGACGTGCCCAAGGCCACACAGCTGAAAGCAGCGGAGCTAGGACTAAGATCTTGGATGTTGTGGGCTCCAAAGCCCACCCCCTACCCCTTCCCGTGGCCTCACACAGCCTCTCCCAGGGAAGTGGGAAGTTTGCAAAACACAGAACTCTTTTGCTAGCGGGGAGAGGGCTCTGCATGGAGGCCCAGGGACCTGGATGACCTCCCAAGGGTTCCGTCCTACCCAGTGTGACTTGAAGTTTCATGTGAGCCCTGGCCTTTTTTCAGAGCAAAGCAAGCATGCCAGGGAGGGAACAGAGGGTCTGATGGAAGAGTTTGCAGCAAAGATGGGGGAGGGGGCAAGGGAGTCCTCGGGACTCTAGATGCAAGAGAGAAAGGGGCTCCAGGTTTCTTCCAAAAAAAAAAAAAAAAGTCTCCACGCCAGGAAGGCAGGAGTATCTTCTGCTTGGGAACTCCATCGGCCAAGGGCTCACTGACCCTCTGGCTGTGGGCAAGAATTAGGGGACAGACGGTGTGGAGAGTCCAGAAGCCTTGGGTGAGATGTCCCCAGAGCCCCCACGCGGAGCCCCCTTCCCTCCCCTCGTCTACACAAAGTCCCTTCTGGGGAGGGAGACACCCTGCCCTTCCCCTCTGCGCTCAGCGGCACCTACTCAGCGGCTCTCCCGAGAGCTGACATTAACCAGGCTCCCTCCAAGCCCAGCCCCCGACAGGACACAGGTCCCTCACAAACCCAAATAACCACTCCACCACCCTCCCGGCGGCTACCCAGGAACTTTCTCGGATCCTTGCCCCTGTGGGGTCCTTCCAACTCCCGACACATGGTTGTCGCCACCCACATCCAGCTCTGTCTGTCTGCGACCCAGGAGTCTGGCTCCCAAGATCACCTCTGTGTTGTTACCCGTCAGCTCGCATCAGAGCACTAGCACCCCTCCCTCCGGCCTCCTCCCAGCTCCGAGAACCAGCCCCCCCAAATCCCCAAAGCGCCCCTACTGCCTGCCCGAAGGGTGTGGGGTCTCCCCAGCCGGGGCCACTCACCTCTTATTCGCCGAATTCCAGTAGACAGGCTCCAGGCTGAGCCCAGACACCAGCCCCAAAACGCCGAGCAGCAGCAGGGCCCCGACTCGCACGCCCCCCGGCCCAGAACGGGGGGCCCCCATGACCCCGCCAAGGCCTGGGGGGGCGGGGCACCAACTCCCCCAAAGTCGCTCGCCCCCTGCGGTGACTGCCTCGGCGGCCCGGGCTGCTCGGCCCCGACCACCCCAGCGGCGGCCGCCCCCCGCTCCCACGCGGACCCGCTTCCTGCTCTGCCCGCGCCCCTGCCGCGGAGCGCTCAGCCCGCTAGAGCCCTTCCAGGGGCCGCCTGCGGGCGCCCTACGCCCCCGGCCCGCGCTCGGGCACCCGGGGATCGCAGGGCCGGCCTAAGTGGGGGACTGGGGCAGCCGGGGGCCGGGCGGGGGCGGCATGGGGCGCCGGCCGAGGGAGCGAGGGAGGGGCGCGAGCCGGAGCCCCAGCCTCGCCGGGATTGAGGGCAGCGGGCTCGGGGAGGAAACCAGTGCCGAGCCCGGGAGGGGGGAGTTAAAGGAGTGGCGGGGAGGGGGAGAGGATGGCGGAGGGAAAAGCCGGAGCTGGAGCCGGCGTCGGAACGGGCGGCGGAGCCCGCAGCCCACGCCCCCCGCACCTCCCTCACCTCGCGCCCCTCCCGCGCGCCCCGCCACCGCCCCCCGCGCCCCCTTTGTCCCCGCCCCACCCCACCCACCCCGCCGCCGCCCCGGCGCGTCTGCCCTCCGGCCCGCGGGCCGCCCGAGCGGCTGGAACCTTCCGCGCCCAAATCCAGAAAGGCGCTCGCCCTCGCCGCCCGGAGGAGCCCAGCCCCTCTCTCGCTCCCGCAGCCTCCTCCCCCCGCCCCCCCACCCCGGCCCGAAACGCCGCCGCGGCTCCCGGCAGGTCTGGAGAGAATAGTAATAACCTTGAAGGCTCCGCACTTTACAAAGTGGGCTGAGTTGGTCGTCACGACTACCTGTGTGAAGTGGGAGGGGCAGAGCCACCGGGCCCCCATTGTGGGGATGAAGAAACTGAGGCTCGGGCCTGGGGGGGGGGGGGCGGGGTGCCGAGACGGGCCCAAGGTCACACGGGGAGCGGGCGGCACAGGCGGACGCCCGGCCCGGGTCGCCGCACTCCTCCTCCTCCTGGGCCCTCTCCCCGTTACCTGGGGCTGGGTGCGAGGTAAGAGTTCGGGGGGTAAACCGGGGCCCTCGCTGCCTGGCGGCGGGGAGAACCGGGGCCGGGGGAGAGGAAAGGGAGTACCTACAGCCCCAAACCCACATCAGCCGGAAGGGCTGTTTCCAATTATCCTGGGGGAAGGGAGGAGGATTTGCCTTTTCGGGTGTAAGAACCCTCGCTTTCAGCACCTCTGGGCAGAGGTGACATTCCTCGCCCCGCTCAGCCGTCGCAGGCCTCCAGGCCCCTGGCTCTGCAGAATGGCGAGGTCCCACGTCAGATCTCCTGCCCGAGGGCTCTTAGGAGCCCCCTTCTCGGTGTTTGGCGAGGTTGGGGGTGGGGAGGAGCCCCTGCTTGCAACCACACAGCCGCCCCCCACCCCCAAAGCGAGCAGATAAACGGAGACACAGGCCCGGTGACAGCTGCCGCCTGAGCCGCTCCCGCCCCGGTCCCGCACCTAGAACGGGACGTCAGTACTTCTCGGCACCTCTGCCCTCTCGTGTGTGTCCTTGACTCGGGCTACTCAGTCCCTGCCTCCTGGGGGAGCCCAGGGGAGGCGGGCGGGGGGCCCTGCGGCTCCCCTCCCCCCCGGGCAGAGTAACGGTCCCTCTGCTGCCGGGTGGTGGTAACCAGCGTGCCGCGCGAGTGAGCGGGCGTCCTGTCTGTCACTGTCTGCACGGTCTCACGCAGTCACACCCAGCAGTCTGACACACGGCGCCTGCCACCGCTGCTCAGCCGCGCTCACCCTGACCCTGCCGCCCCCACCTTGGGAGTGAGATTTCAAACAGGTTCCCCCTTCAGTTTACCGAGTTGCCTAGCAACCCGCCAGTCAAAGGCATGGAGCCCCACCCCCACTCCCTTGACTTCACACCGAGCTCCGCAGCCCCATTGGCTCGCGCCTAGTCCCACCTCTCACCCTGGTTTGGGGAACAATATGCCAAGCCCTACCGCTGCTGGACAAGGGAGCCCGCGGGTACCCCTCCCGGCCCCATCTCCATCATGCGCCTCCCAAAAACAGACACAAAGCCTCCGGTACCACACAGAACCTTTTTATACAAACTCGCCCCCGCCTTCCTCAGTCTCCCCCGGCCCCTTCTTGCCCTGGCGAGCATCAGCCGCCCTGGCGTCGGGGCCCCCCCCACACCACCAGAGCTGAAGCTGACATTCAAGGTGGACGTGGCGCATGGAAAGCAGGGGAAGGTCTGCGCCCTGCTCCCCGTCGTCCTCACTGTCCGCGGGCTCCGGAAACACGCGCTGACCCGAGGCAGTAGCCAGCAAAGGCAGACTAGGGTGCAGGCTGCGGGGAGAGGGGCGCGCAGGGCGCGTCAGCACCTCAGCGCCCCCCGCCCCCCAGCCTGAGCCCCCAGAGCCGGGCGGCACGGGATCACCTCACTCCATTGGTGCAGTCCTTCTGGGGCAGAAAACTCAGCACGGGCTCCGGCTTCCCCTCCTGTCCAGCCCCGCTGGAGTCCCACACAGACACAGCCCCGTTAGTGCTGCCACTCACTAAGAACTGCCCAGTCCTGGGGGAGAGAGACGCCCGGTGACACGGAGTCCTCACCCCCGGGGCTGGGACCTACAGCTGGGCTCCGGCAGCCCTGGGGCATTGGTACCCTGGGCCGGAAGGACCCGGTCACTCACGGATCCAGATCGAAGTAGATGCGCTGGTTGGTGGTCACCTCTCGACTCAGGGACCACAGTGGGTGACCAGGCTGCCGGAGGTCCCAGCACAGCAGCTCGGCATCCTGGAGACACAGAGCAGGGGGGGCCTGGAGTCCATCCCTCCCCTGCCCACCCCCTCCACCCCCCAAGACATCCCTGCTTCCCTCAAGGTTTACAGACGCTCCCTTAGCTTGGGTTAATTTTTTCCCACGTCTGTCCCCCAACACAGCACGGACTACGTCCCCATTCCTGCCTTCTGTGCACCCTCTTTGGAATCTCGGGACGTGACCCCTACCTTGCGGGCTCCTGAGAAGAAGCGGTTGCCATCGGGGTGGAAGCAGAGGTGAGTGACACCTCCTTGGTGTCCTCCCAGCAAGGCAAGAGGGGAGCCACCATCACAGGCATAGAGACCCAGGGACCGGCCGTAGGAGCCACAGGCGTAGAGGGGCTGGGCTGGGCTGAAGGCTATGCAAGATATGATACCACTCTGGCCCTGCTTTTTGGCTAGACAGGGAAGGAACAAAGTTGGGCAGAGGGCAAGGACACCTGACAGTAGCGGGCTAATCAGAGCTGCATCTCTGTCTCCTGTCCCATGAGCCGGGAATGAACGCCTCCCCTGCCCCGTTTGTCACAGCAGGATAAAGACCTCTGAGGCCCCCCAGATCCTTCCATCCCCACAAAGGACCGAAGTGCTCAAGACTTATTTCTTCCTTCTCAAACCTGTGTCATCTTGGAGGGATGGAAAGCTGAAGGCTTACAGGAAAATGAAACAGCTTCACCGCCAATTTCCTAGAGATACCAAGATTTTGGAGAGCAAAAGGGACACCGCCGACAGGGCCTGCGCTCAGGAGTGAAGCAGCTCCTTACCATGCAGCTTGACCCTGGGACAGGTTCACCCCCTCCCTAAATCTGTTTTCTCCTCTGCCCACTGAGTACAACCTGCCTCCCTGAGCTGTCCTGAAGATGATGGGCCACGCCCGGTCCCCTGGCTCGCACAAGGCCCCTCTGCACAGGGCGGTGCCCTTTTCCTTCCTCCTCCCCTGGGGGGCACAGATGCTTACCAAACGTGGCTCGGACCTCACAGTCACGGCCAGGTCGGGCCGTGGAAAAGATGCGCACGGTCCTGTTGAAGCCACAGAAGAGCTGGGAGCCATCCGGGGAGAAACAGAGCGAGTGGGCTGCCGTCAACTCGTCCTAAGGGAAGGAAAACACTGCAAACAGGCCCAGCAAAGCCTCAGCGGTCCCCAAGGAGGGAGAGCGGGGCCAGGATGAGCCCTGGGCCTGGACGGGGAGGCCCCTACCAGGTGGTTGTAGGCCCGAAAGGAAGCCCGGAGCTCTCCGGTGAATGCATCCCAGATGTGAATGGGGTTCTCCCGGCTGCTGCTGGCCACGCTGAGAGAGACACGGACACTGAGGTCCCGGTGCTGTCAAAGGAAGGGGAGGAAGCCAACTGACCGGCCCTCTCTGCTTGCATCTGAAGGGTACACCAAGCTGTCCTCCCACAGAAATCCCTGGCACCCCTAGCTCCCTCTCAGTTGAGGGTCCCCTTGAAACAGAGGTGGGGGCCGGGATGGGAAGGGAAGGCGGGGGCAGGCAAAGGACATCACTTACTAGGAGGTGTCTGGCTCGGTTGAAGACATCAGAGAATACCAACAATAATCATAGATGGTGTCACCTTCCACCATGCGAAGGACAGGGGCCTGGACAGAGACGCAGGGATGCCTGGGTCACTGGCAGGAGAAGGAGGCCGTCATGCCTCCAGCAGTACCGTGATGGGGGGCGGGGGGGGGCTGTCCGTCGGCACTTAACCAGGCAGAAGGCAGACGGGGTTAATATGAAGAACAGAATCCTGATCTCAATGTTCCAGGGTCAGCTCAGACTCTGACGTCAGATTTGGGCCGCCAAAGCCATACAGGTTTATCCTTTTGCTTTTTAAACGCTTAGGAAGAAGCAAAGAACATATCCCAACAAAGAAACCAAGAACCAACCATTGATACAAATACTTACTGAGCACCTACTAGATGCCATTTGATCCTTTAAAAAAATTATTAAACGGTTCAAACATGCACAGAAGGTTTTTTTGGTTTTTGGTGGGCAGCAAAACCAAGTTTATGGAGCGATGGTACAAAGCTCCCGAAGAGAGAGGGGACCTGAGAGGGCTGCCCAGCAAAGAAGTATTTTTAGAAACTCCTGTGACTTCTCCAACCAGCTTAAAAAATAAAATATAAAACAGTTAAAACTTCTTCCCAAGAAAACCTTCCCTCAGAGGTAAACACTATCTTGAATTCATCATTCTCATCCATCTCTTTAGAAATACATTCTTTTTTTTTTTTTTTTTAAGATTTTATTTATTTATTTGACAGAGAGAGACACAGCGAGAGAGGGAACACAAGCAGGGGGAGTGGGAGAGGGAGAAGCAGGCTTCCCACGGAGCAGGGAGCCCGATGTGGGGGCGCCTGGGTGGCTCCGTCAGTTAAGTATCCAACTCTTGATTTGGACTCAGGTCATGATCCCAGGGTCCTGGGATCAAGTCCCGCATCGGGCTCCCTGCTCGGCGGGAAGCCTGCTTCTCCCTCTCCCACTCCCCCTGCTTGTGTTCCCGCTCTCGTTGTCTCTCTCTGTCAAATACATAAAAAATCTTAAAAAAAAGAAGAAACCACCACCCAAACGCAAAGTACACCATTGTCCTGCATGCCTTTCCGTTTAGTACCAATGGTGCAGACGGTCCACCTCTCTGTGACGGGGGCCGTGACCACGATGACGCACCAAGCTCTACAGCTCAAGCACCTTCGCCGCTGGGCAGCCCCGCTCACTGTCCTTCTCTGCGACAGCCGCGGCGTTTCTCCGCATTCCGGCGGCTGTGCTTTCAACATTCGGGAGCAGGGGTGCGAGGGCAGCTCTACGGCTGCTCGTCGCCCGCCCCGCAAGAGGGAGCCACGCTCGGGCCCGAGTGCCCCCGCCATCCACTCTCCCACCGGCAGCCTGTGAGTGTCTGGTGCTCGGCGTCCTCTTGTATGCCAGACCCTCGACTTCTTCCCAGGTGGCGGCTGTGAGAGAGAACCCCACCGTGGTACAAACCGGCACCGCCCTGGCGACCTGTGCTCAAGGTCACACAAGAACACCTTTTCGTAACTTCTGCTCCTCTTTCTACCGGGTTGTTGTCTTGTCCTTACTGATGTGAAGGGACTCTTTTGAGACATCTGGGTGACCGTCCTTTGTCAGCTGTTCCCTGGCCTTCGGCGTGACGTCATGCCCCAGGACTTGCGTCTCCACTCTGAACCCACTTATCAGACCGCCCGGCACGCAGCTCCAGGCGCACAGCCCACAGCCACCTCAAACTCAGCTGGTCTGTGACGGACCCAGCTCCCGCCTCCTTCAAACCTCCTGCTCCCCCCGGGCTCCACACCCAAATGTCTAAGCGTCCAATCCGAGCACCAGCCCGGACCACTACGGCTCTTCGCTCCCTTTCCACTCCTGACCAAAGAGCAGCTGGCGACACGAACCTCGCCAGGCCCGCCTCCAGGCGCTCCTGAACGCGTGCACTCCCTTCCAGTCCCGTGCCAAGCCGCCGCCCTCCTGCTAACATCACTGCAATTCTGCAAGTTCTCCAGGCCTCCCTGCACCGTCACGCTCCAAGCTGCCCATCCGTTCTCCACGCTGCAGCCACGGCAGGCCCCAGAGACCTTGCTAAGTTGGCATTCTGTCCAGCATCATGCTCCCGCTTAAAACGTTTAATGAGTCCACGTAACCCTCAGTACAAACCCCAATCTCCTTACCAGGTGGCTACCCCCTACTCACCTCTCATGGCTCATCCCTCCGGACTCACTCCTTTAAAATCTCTATATCCCACCATTTTGACTCCCAGTCCCCAGAAGGTGCCAACTCACCACACCCTCGATCTGCAGGCTTTCACTAGCATCCAGGTCTGGAATATTCTCCCTTCACCTCCCTCAACAACTCCTTCTGGTTGAATCCTAATCACTCTTCTGGTCTCTTAGATGCTTCTTCCACTGGGAGGCCTTCCCTAACCCCTCAGCAGAGCAAGCTGCCCCGCTCCAGGTTCCTACAGCCCTCCGTGCTCCTCACTCCACACCACGCCCATCAGAGGAGGCAAGAATCCTATCTGTCTGGTTCACCACTGTTTCCCCAACACCTAGTATATTATCAGCAGTCAATGACAAATGTCTTAATGAGCAAACAAAGACAGGAGACTGTTCCAGTAACATAAGGACCCCAATAATAAGACCTGAATTAAAGCAGGGGCAGCAGAGTGGGAAGAAGCAAATGGATCCGAAA
Organism: Neomonachus schauinslandi; assembly: GCF_002201575.2. Taxonomy (NCBI): domain Eukaryota; kingdom Metazoa; phylum Chordata; class Mammalia; order Carnivora; family Phocidae; genus Neomonachus; species Neomonachus schauinslandi. The sequence continues at coordinate 2,514,278 of NC_058417.1, read as the reverse complement.
GATTAGGGGGACTCGATGGAATCTGGCAATTAATTGGATGTGGGGGTCAGGGAAAAGGAAGATTAAAGGATGAGACCCGGGCTTCTGGTTTGGATACCCAAGGTCACCAAGATGGTGGAAAGACTTGGGGTGCACAGGAGAGCCATGAGGTGTTAATGTCCTTGGTGGATAAAGGAGACTCACAGAGCATAAGCCTCAAAGGAAAAGTTTTTACAAAGAGAGAGTGCAATTGTCTGAATATACCATCTAGGAACAAGGACAGTCCCCGCACCGAACCTGAGATACGCAGGGCACAGAGGATGTGCGGTCTCCCCTGGCTGGGCTAGAGGGAGTGAAGGCCTCGAGCAAAAGCTCCAGGGTAGGAAAAGAACTCAGGGGCGAGGTTGGGGAGTTAGGAATGGGAGTTTCAGAAAGCTCTGTGAAAAGTCAGAGAGGAATTAGGAAACTATGTTGGGAAGAAGAAACGGGTATATGGAAATACTCAAAATCGGCCTTCCCCGATTTCCCCACCTACACTAACTGTGTCCATTTCCAAATACTGAGCTTGCAGACACAGAAAGTGAAATTCTCTAATGAACGAAGCTGTGATGGATCTGGTACACTCACACTGCTAACAGCAGATCAAAAGCAAAAAGCACGAGAGCCTTGAAGACAAGTCGGCTACCGGTATCATGAGACATGAAACAACTACGGGGTACTCCTGACCCGGAGTATCCCTTACTCATAAAATGTCTCTTACGGAAAGACTCTCCATCAAAACACATGAAGATGGTCACTGAATAATTTATGATACAACAATCCTGGAAACCCAGACGTGTGAAACGGGACTAGGTACGGGGACTGACTGATCAGAGGCACCCAGCGTAGCATCGGACACCAGGACACACGACTATGGAGACCAAAGCACCACGGAAACCACTCAGGATACGACTGTTAAGAAATAAAAAAGCAGGGGCGCCGGGGTGGCTCAGTTGGTTAAGCGACTGCCTTCGGCTCAGGTCATGATCCTGGAGTCCCTGGATAGAGTCCCTGGATCGAGTCCCGCATCGGGCTCCCTGCTGGGCGGGGAGTCTGCTTCTCCCTCTGACCCTCCCCACTCTCATGTGCTCTCTCTCATATAAATAAATAAAATCTTTAAAAAAAAAAAAAAAGAAATAAAAAAGCAGTCTACAAAACCATCTGCTATAGGATCATAACCACATAAAAAGCTTCCACGCAGTACAGAGCTTGGAAAGAATGGACAAAAACGTAAAGGGCTGACTTTTGTAGAGTGGTGGCTAATGATGGTTTTTCCCTTAATAATCCTGTTTCTCATAAACGAGCTGGTGCAATCCATTCCCAACCTGCCATGGTTCCAGAGGCTCTTCTCACTAGCCCCGCTCCTGGGCTCCTGCAGGAGAGCCCCGGCATGCTCGCCCGGCCCTGAGACACCCCCGGTTCCTGCTGCAAGAACCAGGGGCGAGCGCAAGGAGGCAGACCGCCTCCCTGCCTCACTCCCCACAGATTCTCCTGTGGTTCTCGGTGACGTTCACTCCCACAGCACCCTGAGAGCTCGCTCCTCTCTGTGCCCAGCATATTCTTCCCCAAGATGTCAGCCAGTTCACTCCCTTCCTCCCTTCAGGTCTCTGCTCGAATGTCACCTTAATAGCGAGGTCTTCCTTGACCATCCTTTTTAAAATTGCAGTCCATTGCCCCAATCCTCTTCCTTGCTTTATTTTTCTTCATGGCACTTGTCAGGTATACCTTTTACTTGGTTATTTCTTTATTTTCTATTCCCTGCACTGGATTATAAGCTATCGCGCAAAGAGGACAGGGGGACTTGTGTCTGTTTCTGTTCCCGACTAAGCCCCAGCACCTAAAATAGGGCCTGGCCCATAGAATGAGCTCAACAAAAACGCGTTCACCAAATGAATCAATGAAAGAACGAGTGGGTCCCTCCGACACTCTGGTCTCTCCCAGTGCTTGCCTTCTGGAGCACCCACAGCCACGGCCTTCCCTTGACCCTGGCCGCCCCTCCCACAGTCGAGTCCCAGGCCCTGTCATACCACAATCTCCAACTACCGTCTCCGACCTATCCAGCTGACTTGCTCTATTTCTACCACCACAATTATTCTGCTTCATCAAAAACGCATTTACAGTCCATTTCCTTACCTGCTTTACATTCCAGTCAACCAACTACACACACCCTCTGCAGATGCTCTAAGGACACCCTTGTTTTTCACTGCCGGCAAATCCCAGCCCATGATCCTCCTATTCCATGCTTGACTCAACTAATACCAACGACTAGCGTTTACTGAATACAAAACAGGCACCGATTCGTACACGTTACATTAATTTTTTTAAATTCTCACAACTAGCCTATGAGCTGGGCGCCACGATGCTCATCCTCGCTGTACAAACAGAGAAAATACAGCCCGTTCACTTGCTGGGGAGAGAGCGATGCACAATGAAGTCACCAGACCTCACTTTAAATGGGTGACAACAGGGGCGCCTGGGTGGCTCAGTCGGTTAAGCGGCTGCCTTCGGTTCAGGTCATGATCCCGGGGTCCTGGGATCGAGTCCCACATCAGGCTCCCCCTGCTCTGCCGGGGAGCCTGCTTCTCCCTCTCCCTCCTTTTCTGCCTACTTGTGTTCTCTCTCTATCTCTCTGTCAAATAAATAAATAAAACCTTTAAAAAAAATAAATGGGTGGCAACAAATTTCCAGTGGGCCCTGAGCACAGAACAGCAACGCTACCACGTTCCTTGCTGCCTCTGATTTCCAACTCCCCAGGACCAATCATTCACACCTTATGCGCTCTCCCCACAGACCCTCTTCCTTCAACTGATAACCTCCCTTCATGCTTCACTGAAAAGTCAGGTGAGGAGATGTGGAAATCCTCCAACCACTGAGCAGCTGCCTCACTTCCTACTGCAAGAGAGGACTCTGCACCTAACAAAGTCCTCTGCTGTGCTCCGGATCCTGTCCCCGGTCAGCCGCTCAGGGACCTGCTACCCCCTCTCTCCTCCAGCATCAGTTCCTCCCTGTCTCTTGGGTTATTTCTGACCCTGCAGAAGCACCCCATTAACCCTTCTTTGGCCCCATATTCCCTCTGGTCACCATCCCATTTCTCAACTCCCATCCACAAGAAAACTTTCCAGAGAATTGTCTCCAACTCCTCTTCCCCCCGCCCTACTTGGCTTCTGCCTCCATCACTCCTTGGAAAGTGCTCTTGCCAAGGTCACTAATGTCTTCTTGGGTCATTCTCTAAATTTGTCTCACCCTCAACAGCATTAGACCTGACTCTGCCCCTGCTTTTGTCATCCCTCTTGCCCTCCACTCAATCTGCTGGAGCGCTCGGGGCTCTGTTAGAGCCTTCTTTTTATTTTAAAGATTTTATTTATTTATTTGACAGAGAGAGACAAAGCAAGAGAGGGAGCACAAGCAGGGGGAGTGGGAGAGGGAGAAGCAGGCTTCCCGCTGAGCAGGGAGCCCGATGCGGGGCTCGATCCCAGGACCCTGGGATCATGACCTGAGCTGAAGGCAGATGCTTAACAACTGAGCCACCCAGGCGCCCTAGAGCCTTCTCCTTCTCCAGCTACACTCAAGACTGAATCCGTTCACAAGATACCAGGTACCATCTACATGCTTCTCCGCTTCCCAAAGTACACCCCCAGTCCCAATTTCTCCCTTAGCTTCACATTTCACAGATCTAAACACTCTTGACTTGTCCCAATACCTCTTCATATCTGTTTCCTCCTGAGTTAAATCGTACCACCACCTACCTGGCTGTAAACACCTGGACCCTTGATTGTTTCCTTCCCTGCACCTTCACATCCAATTGACCTCCACGTCCTACAAAATACACTTTGAATCAGCCACACCTCTCCATTTCTCCTGCTGCCACTCCAGCCCGAGCCACCACCGTTTCTCACCAGGACCATGATAGGTGCATCCCAATGAATCCCCCTGATTTCACTCTTGTTCACCACAATCCATTCTCTAAAAACTTCAGCCATCATTTCGCTCTTCTGTTTTAAAACTCTCCTCTGGTTTCTCAAACTCCAAATGGCCTACCCACCAGATCTGACATGGGTCACGGGTCATGGGATCCATCCTCACACTTTCCCCCTCACTGGCCTCAGTCCAGGCACGCTGGCCTTCCTTCTGTTCCCTGAAAACACAAAGCTCCTGCCCCACTCTGGGGCTCTGTAATGTCACTGCCTCTTCCTGGGATGCTCTTTCTACAGCCCCTCACATGATTGATCCCATCATCCTTCACGTCTCAGCTCAAATGTCGCCTCTTCAGAGAGCCCCTTCCTTATCTAAAGTGGTCTCCTCAAGGTAGTCCTTCCTCATTCTGTTTCTTTTCTTCACAGCATTTAGCATAATACGTGATGAACTTCGTTATTTATCGCTTTACGTGTGTGTCGTCTAGCTTCCACAAGAGGAAGCAAACCAGCTCTTCACCTGTCTGTTTCAGCACTTTATCCCAGCACCAAACACAGTAACTGATCCTTTGGCGGTCATTCAGTAAACATCTGTAAGTCAATTAAATACTGTCCTGAGAAACGCACTACTCTTTTACAGAAAACAAGTATCCACAACTAAAGGAAGGAAGGACACCTCTCTAAACTTCACATCCTGGCTAGAAAGTGCCACCTGCATACATTCATGAAAAAATGTTCTGTTTGTGAACAGGAAACATGTGGACTCAACTTTCTCCACCTACTTGAAGGACTGAAATGTGCAGCATTGGTGAAGGGTCACAGGTAGTCCCTACCCTTACCATCTCTGCATATTCCAGCTGCTCCCCGTCATTGTACAGCTCCGGGGGTAGGTTATAAATCCGTAGGATATTATCGGCACTATTAGTCAAGATGCAGGAACCATCAGGGGCCCTGTAGGAATGGGAAAGAGAAAGCTGGACAGGGCTCTGTTTTCCAAGTGCGGGGCTAAGACTCAGCCTATGCCTGGGGTAGGTAAGCCCCCACCCTACCCAAGGCCTTGAGGAAAGCAGAAGACACATAATCCTAGATGAAATTTAAGCTCAGTCCAAGAGAACTCTTACTCCTTCTCCCAGATAACCGGGGTTGTTTTATGGTGAAAATCCTGAGCACGGTTATCTCCCGCCCGATTATCCTTACTTACCACTTACAGCCTTTCAAGAAGTTCTCGGGGTGGCTGCTGAACTCCGACCAGGAACCACTGAGAAACCGAGGTAGCTGGGAGAAGCTGTAGTTCCAAGTGCTGGAAGGAAGATGGGGGGCCAACAAACTAGGTCGGCAAAGCAAGGAGGAAGCGGGCCTGCAGAAGTGGGGCTGAGGACCGGCGGATACGCGTGCAGTGCACTTCCACGCATCTCCCACTCCCGATCCCGATCCCCTCGGGCCCCCACGGTCCTGCCATCACCACTTACGCGTATCCCTCGTCCTCCAGGGCTGGGTCCTCAGACACACCTTCCACGGCTTCTCCGGGCCGCGACTCTGGCCCGTTCGCTTCTTCTGCAGGAAGGCTCACGTCTTCACAAAGTGCTGGCTCCTCGCTTCGAGGGCTCAACTCGCTAGGAGCAGCGAAGCCCGCCTCCGGGGCGGTGGAGGCAGAAGCTGAGCCGCCCTCCCCCGGCTCCTGGGAACCAGCCGTGCGATCCGGGGACGAGCGGGGAGGGTCGTCCCCAGCCGGTGGTGGTGGCGGCAACACTTCGGGATCCGTATTTTCTTCCGTCGGGGATGCCTGAGCGGGGGCCTGGTCCGCAGCAAGGCAGTCCGAGGCTAACCCGGGCGCCCCCGGTGCGCTCATGCTGCCGAGGAAGCAGGGACACCGGCCTCGGCCGCAACCCTCGTCCCGCGTGGCCGACACGACCCCAAAGTCCGCTCGGCTCCCGGACGCAGACCTGGAGAACGCGCCGGGGCCTTCCTCCTTCTTCCGGGAGGGGGCGGAAGACCCCCGGGAGGCGAGCCGGACAGGTGGACAAGCCGAGGCTGCAAGCACCGCGCCTCTCCGCCGGGTCGGTCGCTAAGAGCCGCTCGCTCTCGCGGGATTTGGCCCCGCCTTTCCATTGGACCTCCGCATCCCGGATCAGATTTCGCGGGCGACCCACGGGAGGGGCGGGTCACGCAGGCTTACCGTTCCCATCAAGCCGTGGGGCTCCTGGTGGCTGCTGGGTATTGTAGTCCGAGAGTTTCTGCCTCGGCGAGAAGTGCCTGCGCTCCCCCTGCCGTCTCCCTCGGGCACTCTTAAAGCACCTACTCCCTCCGCCACCTGCAGAGGGCGCCACCGCTATATTTGATTTTACAGGTTTTGACCGTCTTTTGCTTCTCATTCCGCCAAATTCCTGACTTCCGTCTCTTTTCATTCATTCAGTGTGTTTATTACCGTGCTCTTCCTTTCTACCCGGTACTGTACTAGGCACTGAGAAATACAACAATGAATAAGACAGTAGACAAGGTCTCTGCCCCCAAGGCTTACGCTGCTGTGTATTTAAGGCAAGGAACAGATCTTTGCAGAAAACGGTCAGGGCTGTGAAGGAAATTAAACAAGACGGTGTGATACAGAGTATCTGAAGGCATTCGTTGCATTCGGATGTTAAGGGAGTCCTTCCTAAAAGCTGACGTTTTAGCTGCTGAGAAGAAACTCTCCAGCTATCTGGGAGAGGAATGACATGTGCAAAGGACCCTGTTCCTTCCACCTTCATGTTTGACACATGGCAGGAGTCTTCTAAAATGGTTTCCACCAACTCTGCCCTCGCAGCTCTGGCTTGTCGAACTTCCCCCACCCCAACGTCAAGGAGCAACAGCACCAACACGGCGAGAGTCCCGACTGCCTCCCTGTCCTCCCCGCGGACTCCATCCCCACCTCCTCCGCCCCGGCGAACTGCTTGCCCTTACTTGTCATGGCGACTGTCCAGCTTTGTGCCAGGAGCCTCGCGGGGGTTGCTGGGATTGGGGTTTTCCCCTCCCATGTGCTCCGACTGGCGCTAAAAGTTTTGAGCCTCTCAAAAGTCCAGAGCCACGATCCTGGGCGCAGGTGGCCGCTGGGCTCCGGGGTCACCTGGCGTCCGGCCTCGGAGCGTGCTTCCCAGGACGGTGACACGCTCCCCTGAGGTTCGGGTAAGCTCCTGACTGAGCCAGATGAGTCCTCTCTGAGTCACCGGCTCTCGGCTCCGTGTATTTTCAGCTTGGGAGAATTGAGGGGGTCTGGGGGTGGGGCACTGGGGACTTAGCGATTTGCGGGAACGGACGTTTGGCTGGCGGCACCAACCTAGGAATGCAAAGTTGGGAGGCCTGGGTGTAGGTGATGGGGATGTTAGGACCAGCCGGACTCGGAGCTGAACAGGAGAGTGGGACCTGCAGCAGGCCTAAGGGGTCCTTCCCCACCCCACCCCACCCATCCCAGTGCTCGGTGTGGGGAACCCTGAAATAAGACGCACAAAGCATCAGGGTCTGAGATTTTCGAATCTCGGAATTTGGGGGGCCCGTGGCCCCAGATTTTCGAGCCCACCGCATCCTGGTGGAACCTCGGCTCCATTCCGAAATGACTATTCGGGGGGTTGATCCAGGAAGCCCAAGCTGCTAAGGTCCCATAACTTCCGGACCTTTGTCCTTCCTGGACGGCTCTTTCCAACCGGTCCCCGGCTCCGCTAGATGGAGAAAATCCAGTTAGACTGTCAGTCGTGGAAGTGGGAAGCGCTCCACGGGAGGTCGGCCCGCGAGGCCGGGGAGGACTGTCCAGCTCCGAGAGGCCCGCGAGCCCTGTTATTGTTTGGCTGTACGTTTACATTTCTGCCACTTTGCCGCAGTGTTTCCGGTTTCTTTTTTCCGGAGCAGCTCACTGTCCACCCGGTTGGAGGGAAGAAGAGAGAAAATGTCATTTAGCCCGGCTCCGCTTAAGTGCAGGAGGAGCGGCTAGCCCCCTCCCCTGCTTTTTTTTTTCCCCTTCCTGGACCACTTAGCTGCCACTCTGGGGTGGGAGGGAGGGTCTGTCTTGATGCAAACCTCAATCCCTCCCCCTCTTTGAATGGTGTGCTCCACCCCGTCGGCTGCAACCCGGGCGGGCGCTACCATTGCGAGGGACGGGGTTTTAAAAAGCGTGCCGACGGCAGGCCCTGGGTATTTTCGAGAACGGGTTCATTTGAGAATTAAATGATGACAGAGTGCGACGGTGCGCCGCTTGTTTATGGTCGGGACCCGGTTTCTTTGGCATCCGGCTCCGGGCTCAGCCATTCCGATTTCGGACGCAGAGCGAACGTCGTGGGGGCGGAAGGGGCGGGGGCTGGAGGGGGCGGGGCGAGCCGAGGAGAGCCGGGCCGAGCCGAGCGGAGCCGAGGGGAGCCGAGGGGAGCCGAAGGGGCGGGGGTCGGGCCTCCCGCCCGTCCGTCACTGCCGGCGCGGCGCTTCCAGCCTGCGCTCGCTCACCTGCGCACCTGCTGCGCACCTGCTCGGTACCGGCCCCCGCGCGCGGGGCGTGTGTGCAGCTTGTTCCGAAATCGAGGTAGCATTGACACCCACTGCAATTAGACGAGTTTTGGCAGCTAAGCCCCAGCCTGTCAAAATGCACATTTTCATCGCCCTAGAGAAGGTTCTCGTGCCTCTACCCAATCGGTCTCTGACCCTCGTCTTTATTTTGAGTTCTGTCACCAGTTTTGCCTGTTGGAGAACATCGTGTAAATGGACCCACACAGGATATGCTCCTTTGTGTAGGTTTCTGGTGGGCAGCATAATGCCTGTGACATGCATCCATGTTACTAAATGTATCAGTGTTTTGCTCCTTTGTATTTAGCACATCTCATCGGATGAATAAACCATGGATTGTTTATCCATTCTCCTTTCGGTGACCATTTGAGTGGTTTCCCGTTTGGGGTTATTTCGAATAAAGCTGCTATTAACATTCTTGTACAATTCTCTTTGTGGTCATATGTTTTCATGTTTTTATTATTATTATTATTATTATTATTATTATTATTTGGATAACTGCTTGGGCATGGAATTGCTAGGTAAGAGAGGAGATATAAACTTGACTTTTTAAATTCTCATATTTCAGAGTGGTTGTCCCGGTGTTACATTCCCACCAGCAAGAGCCATCCTTCCTCACATTTGGTTTGTCAGTCTTTCTAATGTGGTACATCATTGTGGTTTTAATTTGCAATCCTCTTAGCTAGGATCAGTTTTCATGTGCTTATTGGCCATTCCTATGTCATAATGGAAGCGGCTTTTCAAATCTTTCCCCCATTTTTTTGAAGTTGGTTTATTTGCTTTTTTAAATTGTGTTCAGCTGCATGCAGTTCTTTATATATTCTGGATAGGCTTCTTTTGTCACTATTTGTGTTTTCTCCTGACCTGTTACTTGCCTCTCTGTCACTGTCTAAGAAGGAGCAGCAGAAGATTCATCTTCTGTCTTTCAAATGTTTTCTGTGACCTGTTTAGAAAATCTTTGCTGACCCTAAGGTCATGAAGAATCTCTAGGATATTTTCTTCAAGAACCTTTACGGTTTTAGGTTTTATACTTAAGTGTATGAGCCATAATTAATTAATTAATTTTAAAATAATTTTTATGATGTGAGGTAGGAGTTCTGTTTTTTTGGGGGGGGATTCCTATATAGATATCCTGTTCCTCTAGCTCCACTTGTTGAAACAGCCTTCCTTTCCCTCACTAAAATGCTTTTAATTGGAGTGCTTGGTCCATTTAATTTAATGCAGTTATTGTAAGGTTTGGGTTTAAGTCTACCATGTTAATGCTATTTTCTATTCTATTTCTTCTTTGTTCTTCTCTTCAAGCATTTGAGGAAGAAACAGTACCAATCTTATGCAAACTTTCAGAATATAGAAGAGGTAACATTTCCCAACTAATTTCATGATATCCTGAGAATCCTGATACCAAAACCAGACAAGGGCATTACAAGAAAAGAACATTTAGACCAATATTCTTGCTAATATATACGTATATATATGCAAATATGTATATATATACATATACATATGTATATGCAAATATGTATATGCAAAAATCTTAGCAAATCAAATCTGATAATCTATAAAAGTGGTAAATACATCCTGACCAAGTAGAGTTTATCTCTAGACTGCAATGATGTTTTAACATTTAAAAAAGCAGTATAATTTGCCACACTAACAGATTGAAGGATAAAAATCCTATGATCATTTCAACAGATGCATAAAAAGCAGTTGACATTATGCAGCACCTATTCATGATTTTAAAAAGAAAAGAAAAGCCAAGCTCCCAGCAAACTAGGAAAAGGAAAGCTTTCTCAGTCTGATAAAGGGCACCCCCAATCAAGTTACCATCAATACATAATCATGACAGACTGAATGCTTGTTTTCTAAGATCAGGAACTAGAAAAGGATTTGATTCTCACCCCTTCAACATTACACTGAAGGTGTTAACCAGGCTAATAGAAGATCCATTGAAAAACAGCACCCGGCTGGCTCAGTTAGTAGAGCATGCAACTCTTGATCTCAGGGTTGGAAGTTTGAGCCCCGTGTTGGATGTAGAGATTATTTAAAAAATAAAATCTTTTAAAAAAGAAAAACTATCATGACTGAAAAGTGATGATAGCAAGGTCACAGGTTTCAAAGGCAATATACATAAATTGTATTTTTATATAATAGCAACCATTGAATCTGAAGTCGGAAAATGAATTGTAAAAACAGTGCCACTTACAAAGCATCCAAAAACATAGCATACATACCTGGGGATAAATTGAACAAAAGATGGACAAGGGTTCTATATTAAAAACTGCAAACTATTGCTGAGAGAATTTAAGGAAGATTTAAATAACAGAGTACCATATTCATGGATGGAACGCTCCATAGTGTTGAGATGTCAGTACTCTCCAAAATGATTTAGTTTGATCTCAATCAAAATCCTAGCAGGTCTGTTTGTAGAAACTGACAAGCCGATTCCAAAATGAAAATGTAGTACAAAGTTGGAGGTCTTAAACTAGCTGACTTTCAAGATTACTATAAAGCTACTGTAGGACAACAACCGTGAACAGAATAGAGCCCAGGAAAAGACACGTGAGTGTAGTCCAATGGTTTTCTACAAAGGCCCCAGAATGAAGCCATGCTAAAACAACTGGAAGTGGAAAATGGACTTTGACCCCTGACCCTTAACCCCTACCTCACACCATACAAAGTTTGAGATGGATAGTAGACCTAAGCATAAGATGTATAACTTTCAGAAGGAAACAGGGCAAAGTGTCTTAGGCTTGGTAGGGCTAGGTTACAAGGTTGTATCAAAATGTGTCAAACTGGTTTTCTAATTGGTAAAATTAAGATTGTGCATTTCAACTTATGTAGATTTTACCTCAGAAACATCTGGGGAGGGCGCCTGGGTGGCTCAGTTGGTTAAGCGACTGCCTTCGGCTCAGGTCATGATCCTGGAGTCCCGGGATCGAGTCCCGCATCGGGCTCCCTGCTCGGCGGGGAGCCTGCTTCTCCCTCTGACCCTCCCCCCTCTCATGTGCTCTCTCATTCTCTCTCTCTCAAATAAATAAATAAAATCTTTAAAAAAAAAAAAAAGAAAAAAAAGAAACATCTGGGGAGCGGCTGGGGGTTTAGGGGAGACAATAAAGGCAGAATGTTGATTATTCTTGAAGCTGGAAGATGGATACACGGGAGTACATCTTTCTTTTTTAGGTTTTTTTATTTTAGAAAAACACAGATGAGAATAATACAACACTCGTATTCCCACCAAAGAATTATAACACTTAACATTTGTCTTATTTGTGTCCCTATTTTAATATACAAGTAATGTATGAATACCATCTTTTTAAATTTTCCTTCATTAATCAAGCCAGAACCCTGTGATGGTACCCCCAGTCCCATGAGCATACATACCTCCCTCTCTCTGAGACCATCACTATCATAGTTTGTAAGTGTTTATTCTTGCCTGTCTTTCATACTTCCACGTATATATGTTTATAAGCAATAAATACAGTTGACCCTTGAACAGCACAGGTTTGAACTGCATGAGACCACTTATCATGGATTTTTTGGATAAATAGAGTATAGTATTGTGAATGCCTTTTTTTTCCTTGTGATTATCTTAATAGCATTATCTCTAGCTTGCTTTTTTTTTTTTTTTTTAAGATTTTATTTATTTATTTGAGACAGAGAGCACATGAGAGAGGGGAGGGTCAGAGGGAGAAGCAGGCTCCCTGCCGAGCAGGGAGCCCGATGCGGGACTCGATCCCGGGACTCCAGGATTATGACCTGAGCCGAAGGCAGTCGCTTAACCAACTGAGGCACCCAGGCACCCCTCTAGCTTGCTTTTTTTAAGATTTTATTTATTTACTTGAGAGGGAGAGCGAGCATGAGCAGGGGGAGAAGCAGGCTCCCCGCTGAGCAGGGAGCCCCACGTGGGGGTTCAATCTCAAGACCCTGGGATCATGACCTGAGCTGAAGACAGATGCTCAACCGACTTAGCCACGCAGGCACCCCTCTCTGTAGCTTACTTGAAGAATATAGTATATATATCTAAAACTAATGATGTAATGTATGGGGATTAACATAACAATAAAAAATTTTTAAAAAAAGAATATAGTATATAAGAGGTGCCTGGGTGGCTCAGTCGGTGAAGCATCTGCCTTCCGTTCAGGGAGTGATCTTTGGGTCCTGGGATCGAGCCCCGTGTTGGACTCTTTGCTCAGTGGGGAGTCTGCTTCTCCCTCTCTCTCTCTCCCTCTGTGCTCTCTCCCTCTGTGTGCTCCCTCTCTCAAATAAATAAATAAAATCTTTAAAAAGAAAGAATATAGTATATATAGTACATACACAAAATATGCGTTAATTGTTGATGTTATTGGTAAGGCTTCTGCTCAACAGTAGGCTATTAGTAGTTAAATTTGGGGGCAGTCAAGAGCTACACATGGATTTTCAACAGCACAGGGGGCCCCGCCCCCAACCCCCACATTGTTCAAAGGTCAACTGTAGTCATTTTGTATTTGTAATTCACATAAACTACCTACATTACTGTGTTTGGCTTTTTTCCCCCCCTGCAAATTGTATTTTGTAATCAACCTGTTTCTGAGCTATATCTAGTTACATATATACAGATAAAGTCATTTCCTTAAACTGTTGTAGTAAATGTCTCTCTCTTGTCGGTATTTCATGTAGCCATTCCCTACTGGTGGATAGTAACGTTTCTCGTCACCTGTCATCGAGAACAACCCACTGACGTGAACATATTTGTGCAAAACTCCTGCTGCCCCATACAACACTCTTCTAAGGGGGTTTACCTAGAAGTGGTTTTGCAAAGCAGTAAGTTGCCTGACCCTGCCTTATTATTTTCCAGAATCATCTTGGTTGTTGTTTTTTTCCAACCAAATAGCTTTCAGCCAAGAAAATTTTTTACACCAGACTCTGGATGAAGGCAGAGGAGCATAATTATTTAGAGCTTGGGTGTGGGCTTTGGACAGCCCAGGTTCAAATCCCTCGCCCTGCCCCTCGGGAGGTTTCTGAATCTGGATAAGTGAGATAATTCTTTCAACCTCCATTCCCTCAGCTGGTGATACCTACCGCTAAGGGCTTCTTGAGAGGATTAATGAGATAAGCCTCTGGGAGCAGTGGGCCCCTGTGGGGATGGATAAACATCAGCCCTTGTTGGGATGGTGGTGGGCTGGGCCCCTCGATGGAGTCCCAGCTGATTTTGTGGCCTTCCCACCAGGGATATCTATGTAAACGTCCTGCCTCCCTAGCCATTTGGAAGGTCTGGTTCAGCTTCTGAAAATTTAGTTTAATGGCCCTTGGTGCTCATCCCTGGGAAGGACCGGCTCTGAAAAGGTTTCCTAGTGATTGTACCTGCAATATAGAACTAATAAAATGGGATAATCCTATAAACAAACACATTTGTCAAGCTTTTATTATGTGCCAGGCACTTTTCTCAGCGCTCTACCTTACCCATAATAAGTAGGGTACTACTTTAGAGCAGAGGACACTGAGGCACAGAGAAGTTAAGTATCTTCCCCAAATTACACAGCTATTACGTGGTGAGACTGGGATGCAGGCCTAGCCTGCCGCTCATGGCTCCCAGTCCTGGGTAGTTTTCACTAAACACATAAAGATGAGGAAAACTCAATGCCTGTGTGTGAGGAAGTCAAAAGGCTAGCCCTTGAGGTAGGTAAAGTTGGTAAGGTAAGGTAAAGTAAAGGCGGGTAAAGTTGCACAGCAAATGTAAGTAACATTTAGGGCTTTCGACTTCTGAAGCTCCCTTCCATAAATATCTCAAAGTTCTTTTGATCATAGAAGGAGCAGGGTCCTGGTCCTTCCCCACCAAGCAAAGATTTGGGATCACTTCCCCTGCCGCCCGCTCCTGCCTTCCTCCCTCCACAGGCATTGTCCATCCTCCCCCCCCACCCCCACCCCAGCATTGGCGGCTGTGATAAGGAGCCCTTTGCCAACCTCTTCATTGGAGGACTTTTGTCAGCCAAAATCTGCACCTCCAGCCTTAACAAAAGAGAGCTCTGAAGAGAGAATAGTCGGTGATGAAGTAAGCATCCTCCTGCTAGATGTCTGAATGGTCATTTTTAATAAAAGCTCATTTGTTCGCCTATGTGTGCTGTGGGCGGGTTTGGAGACTCAGTTTCCTCACCTGTCGCGGCGGGGGGTGGGGTGGCTCGGGGGCGGCCAGAGTGGTTCTTGGGACAGGTGAATTAACCCACATGAACGGATTTCACAAACTCTGAGTACATAAGAAATCAGGCCTGGGCGCCTGGGTGGCTCAGTTGGTTAAGCGACTGCCTTCGGCTCAGGTCATGATCCTGGAGTCCCGGGATCGAGTCCCGCATCCGGCTCCCTGCTCGGCGGGGGGTCTGCTTCTCCCCCTGACCCTCCCCACTCTCATGCTCTCTCTATCTCATTCTCTCTCTCAAATAAATAAATAAAATCTTTAAAAAAAAAAAAAGAAAGAAATCAGGCCTGGGAGCAGGGGAATGTTGGGGGGAGGGGGCGGGGGGGGGGGGGGGGGGGGGGGGGGTGATGGGCTTGTCATGCTCTACAAGACAAAGAAGTAATGAACGGGACGTCCACAGGGGCTTTTTCTCAAAACTCACGGCAAACTTGGTGTCAGGGAAGATGCCACGAGACGGTGGCCGCAGAGCCTGGGACGGAGCCCCGGCCGGGACTGGGACTGCCCCTGTGAACAGCTCGCTCCTTGGACAGCTCACAACCTGCTCACGGCCTGGGCACAACCATTCACTTACTCCCCGCAGTCTTTGCCTGGGCGGTCTGGGCAAACATCCTTGAGGAGCTGTGACATTCAAGACAAGGTCCCAGAAGATGCCTCCCCTGCAGCAGTGGCTGGACCAGGGTTCCCAGTAGAGGGAACCACCAGCCGGCTAAACCGGGCTGTGTCTGGCAGCAGAGAAGGGCAGCCCATGGCTGGAGCGTGCTAGAAGATGAAGTCAGAGAGGCAGGCGGGGGAGTCCTGAGGACCCTGTGCGCCAGGGCTGGGAGTGGGATTCCAGTTCTTCAGGAAGCTTCGTGATGAAGGGGCTCAGGTGGGGAATGTGGGGGTCCCTGGAGGTATCTTCCCCCAGGAGGGGGTGTAGGCTGACATGCTTCATCCTTATTACCAGGACAGAGGACAGAAATAGGGTACCCTTCCAGGAAGGCTTGTGGACTCAGTGGTGGGAAGGCTGAAATTCCCTCTCTGGTTATCTTTGTACCTTGAGGCCGGGTGGGGTGGGCTGGGCTGGGCTGGGCTGGGCAGGAGCAACCCTGCGCCTGGGGAGGCCAGGGGCCACGGCATCTCAGGCCCTGGTACGGTGTTGGTGGAGAGGTCCCTCCTGCCTCAGGGTTGGGGGGCCCGGGGTTGGCTGTGTCTCATACTGGACCCCCCACTTTGCTCTCCACAGCGGCTACACTCCCTTCCCAGGAGCTGCGATGCAGGACCCACAGTCGGAGCTCACCATCGACCCCCCTCTGAGCCAGGAGACATTTTCCGAATTGTGGAACCTGTAAGTGGAGGGCAGGGCAGGCTCCCCACCAGCCTCCCGGCATCACTGCCCCATCCTGCCCGTCCACCCCAATCCCCAGCCCCCTGGTAGAAGCCCGTGGGAAGCAAACACCAGCACTGACTTTCTGCTCTTGTCTTCCAGGCTTCCTGAAAACAATGTTCTGGTAAGGACTGGATGGGGCGGGGGGGGCGGCCTGCGGGGCGGGGGGCTGGGGACCTGGCCCTCCGACTCTTGTCTCTCCACCTGCAGTCTTCCGAGCTGTCCCCGGCAGTGGACGAACTGCTGCTCTCAGAAGGCGTCGCGAACTGGCTGGATACAGGGTCCGATGACGCTCCCAGGATGTCCGCAGCTCCTGCCCCCGCGGGTGTCGGACCAGCCACCTCCTGGCCCCTGTCATCCTTCGTCCCTTCCCCGAAGACCTACCCTGGCACCTATGGGTTCCGTCTGGGGTTCCTGCATTCCGGGACAGCCAAGTCTGTTACTTGCACGGTCAGTGGCCCTCACGGGCTGGTTTCCATGGGACTGTTCCTCGCCTGGCCACACTTTGGGCCTCTCCAGTCTGCACTTCTCCTTAGTCTTTGATCTTGGGCTTTCACCCTTCCCATCATAACGGGGCCCTGGAACTCTTCTTCCTTTTCCTTCACTCATTCAGTCCTTGGCTTTTTTAAAGTAAGCTTCTGGGATACGGACCCCAACCCCGCCATGTCTAGCCATCGTCCCCACACGGCGCGTGGCTTCGGGTTGGTGCTCCGGCTGTTTGTCCATATGCGCCCCCGCCCCCCCCCCCCCCACACTCATCCCCTGACCTGTCCGCCCCTCCTCCTCTCCTTACAGTACTCCCCGTCCCTCAACAAGCTGTTTTGCCAGCTGGCAAAGACCTGCCCGGTGCAGCTGTGGGTCAGCTCCCCACCCCCACCCGACACCTGCGTCCGCGCCATGGCCATTTATAAGAAGTCCGAGTTCGTGACAGAGGTGGTACGGCGCTGTCCCCACCACGAGCGCTGTCCCGACAGCAGCGATGGTGAGCGGCGGGGGCAGGGGTGGGGGCGGCCGGCGGGGCGGGCGGTGCCCCGAGGCCCCAAACCCCTGATCTCCTGATTTCCTCCCCGACTGCTCGACTGCTCACAGGGCTGGCCCCGCCTCAGCATCTCATCCGGGTGGAAGGAAACTTGCGAGCCAAGTACCTGGACGACAGAAACACTTTCCGCCACAGCGTGGTGGTGCCCTACGAGCCGCCCGAGGTCTGGTTTGGCGTCTGAGGTCTCTGGGAGGAGAGGGCTGGAGGGGCCCATCACGTGCGACATGGGGGGGGGGCTTTCTCCTTATTCAGCCTCCGCACGGCCCCGTGAGGTGTGCAGAGCCAGGCGGGTCGTCCCCGTTCCGCGGTTGGGGAAACTGAGGCCTACGGAGACTGCAGGCTGCCGGGGGCGGGGTGGCCTGACCTTGGGCCTGTCTTCTGGCTCAGGTCGGCTCTGACTGTACCACTGTCCACTACAACTACATGTGTAACAGCTCTTGCATGGGGGGCATGAACCGGAGGCCCATCCTCACCATCATCACCCTGGAAGACTCCAGGTAGGGCCCTGCACGCCGCCCTGCCCCCGGCCCCTCCCTCCCTTACTGACACCCATCTTTCCCACTCATGCCTGCCCCACACCTGGACTCTCCTCTGCTGTCCCCCACCCTCGGCCTCCCCCAGTTTCCTTTCTCCGGCTTTGGGACCTCTCTGACCTGCGGCTTCTCAGTAGTCCTTGGCTCAGGCTCCGCAGAGGACGAGGGTGGTTGGGAGTTAGGGGGTGGTTCACCTCCCTCACCGCCTCCCGCTTTGGTCTCCTTGACGGGGTAGTGGTAATGTGCTGGGACGGAGCAGCTTTGAGGTACGCGTCTGTGCCTGTCCCGGGCGAGACCGGCGCACAGAGGAGGAGAATTTCCGCAAGAAGGGGGAGCCTTGCCCCGAGCCGCCCCCCGGGAGCACTAAGCGAGGTAAGCAGGCAGGACAAGAGGTGGTAGGGGAGGCGCAGAGGGTGCAGTTCTGCTCAAAATGTACTCTTCTCTTGTCTTTCCTCTCCTCTTTCCCAGCACTGACTCCCAGCACCAGCTCCTCTCCTCCCCAAAAGAAGAAGCCACTGGATGGGGACTATTTCACCCTTCAGGTACCAAGCCTGGGAGGGACAGAGAGGCAGGCTCTTGCCCCCACTCAGTGGGCCCGGATGAGGGAAAAAAAGCTATGAAGGGAGCAAACGGGAGGCTAGGCCCTGTTCCTGTATCCATCCTTTCCTCTGGTCCTGTCCCCGATTCTGGAAGTGAATATTCCTGGGTTGAATATTGTTTTCAAGCCCAGCGCTGAGAACGCTGTCTTTTTCCTGACTGCTCTGCCTGCAGTTAGGGCACTTGCCATCAGGGCGCGGCCGTCCCTCGATGCAGACTGCCACACCACACCACGGGGGTTCCATGGTACCGGGGCTTCGCCTTCATGCTTCTTTCTCCCCCTCCTGCCCTGCCACAGATCCGTGGACGTGAACGCTTCAATATGTTCAGGGAGTTGAATGAGGCCTTGGAGCTGAAGGATGCCCTGAGCGGAAAGGAGCCAGGGGGAAGCAGGGCTCACTCCAGGTGAGTGACCGGGGGCCTCTCCCAGCCCCACACGCCTGCCTTCCTACCTTGGAAAGACACGGGATTCCATTCTAATCCTACCTTCAAGGTCAAAGGGAGCTGACGCCCTCACGGTGGGACCCCCCCCACCCAGCCCAAACATGCTTCCGTCTCCCCCTAGGCGTATCCCGCAACCCCATTCCTGCCTTGGGAGGTCCCCAAGCCCCTCCAGGGATGAGCAGGGGTGTTTCTTTGTCATTTCCAACAACCTCTGGCGCAGAGCTGGGGGCTCAAATCGGGGCCTGATAACCATGTGGGAGTATTGGACATGGCGGGGTTGGGACAGACCCCCAGCCCTGCCGAGTACGAGCATCCCTGGGGCCTTGCCACTCCCCTTCTTGGGCTCGGTTTCCTTGCTTGTCCGACGGGGTGGGGGGAAGATGAAGAGAATACGCGGAAGTGACCCGGGTCTCAGCAAACATACCTGCAGTTGGCGATGACCATTTTAACTGAAATTCCCTTGCTCCCGCCTCGGGCCCTCCCAAGCGGAGGTCTAGGACAAGGAGCCCCCAGCCTCCCACTCGCTGATGTCATCTCTTCCCCTCCCCCTTGTCTCCCCAACAGCCACCTGAAGGCTAAGAAGGGGCAGTCTACCTCCCGCCATAAAAAACTGATGTTCAAGAGAGAGGGGCCCGACTCAGACTGACGTCCCCTGCTTCCTGTGTCCCCCTCTCCCGCCCCCCACTGACCCCCTCCCCCTTGCCCCTCTTTCCCTGGCATTTTTGGGACTTGGGAGCTTGAGCACACCTGCTCGGTGTGTGGACTGCTTGGTACAAGTGTGCCCCAGAGATGCTCTGGATTCTTCCATTCGCCTTACCCTAAGGCTCTGCTAAAGAAGTTGGCCTACAAGGTCGGTTGGTCGGGGGGGACGTAGGACGTTCCAGCCTGGTTTTTTAAAGATTTTTACTGTGAGGAACCATGGGAGAGGTAGGAAAATGTTCCTGAACGTCAGGAGCGTATTAGAACTAATCACACGCTGGGCTGTGAGCCCAGTTCTCTACTGTTTTAGCCAGTGATTGAAATTTCCTAATTTCATAGGCCATTTTTATGAAATGCTGATAACCATACCTACCTCACGGAGTTTGTTGTGAGGGTGAATGAAATTATGTATGTCTGACCCCCCAAAACAGCCCTTTTACCCCATGATGTCTGCGACGTGGTGCCTCCGAGGCTGCCGGTCCCCTGTCCGTGCTGGTGGGCAGGGCGACAGCTCGTATGAGGGGGCAGCTGGTGAGGGGTCCCCTTCCTGCTGACCCGGCCAAGTTCTGTCTGACCTCTTGGGGAGCCCCGGCGCCCAGGAGGAAATCTCACTCCCATCTCACAGCCTGGAGGATTCCATCCCTGGTGTAGGATCTGTATCTGCTGAGGTCTTTTTACGTCCCCCAATCTCTCAGGATCGATTTCTTTTGCACTCTGCATCCACACCCCCTCCTCCTCTTCCCTTTTTATATCCCGTTTTTATATCGGTCTCTTATTTTACAATAAACTTTGCTACCACCTGTGTGTCCGTGGGGTGGGCGCCTGGGCAGGCTGCGTGGGGCCCGCGTGCCGCAGCGGGGAAGAAGGCGGTGACCCTGGGAGGCAGCCACCTGAGTCTCCCGGGAGTGTGGGCTGGGGGGCCCAAGGCCGGGGCTCCCAGAGGAGAACAAAAGCTGGAGACTGGGTCAGTCTGCGGGCTGCATGACAACAAGGGAGGGGGGGCGCTCCATTCATAACTCGGGAACCAACTGTCCCTCCTCCCCTCCTGCCAGGCCTGGCACGAGGTTCTCTCCTGCCCCTGCATCTAGGATTGGGCTGCTACCCCCTCCGTCAGCCTCTCACCAAGGATTATGGGATTTAAATGTCTGATTTAGCAAGGCTGGGCCTCTGGGGTGGCCATCTGCTCCGCAAGAAAGGGGCAGGATACCTGGGTCCCCGAGGGGAAAGGTGGTGGGTGCCGTTGGATGAAGAGAGGGAGCAGGGGAGGCCTGCCGGCCTGGGTCCCAGGAAAGTGGGGGCGGCTAAGGTGAGGGCTGGGGTGTAGGGCTGGGGCCTTCCCGGCATCCCCTCATCCTGGGCCTCATGCCAGGCAATTCAATGAATTGAAGCTTTAAACTCTGCCAGGAAAACCTTTCAAAGGGCTTCTTGGGGTAGGGAGGAGAGCTGAGGTTGGGGAGCTCAGCACCCCCGCCCATCCTATTCCTTGGTGCTGTTGGCTCCCAGGGAGGGGGGCTGGGGGCAAGCTCTCCCCATCACTCACTGCTGGCTCAGCCAGTGCTTGGAGGGATGGCCAGACAGTAGGGACATGGCTTGGCCCACCTCCTCCCTGGAGGCAGAGGGAGGGGTGCTAAGGTCCAGAGAAGCTTCTGGGGCCACTGTCTTCTCAGCCTTATCGACCAGGCTTCAAGTGCCTGTGGGAGTACCTTGGCTTGCCCCAAGGATCCCAGATGGCTGTGCAGCCACCAGCCTCCCTGGCCTCAAAACCACCTTCTTTCTCTTTCTCACCAGGGAATGCCAAACACTTCCCAGGAGACCTGGAACCATCTCCCTCAGAGACGGTTCTCCTTCATCTCTCCCTACCCACCGGGGCCTTGGCAAACCAGACCTCTCGAAACTCATTCCCTCTCTTCGCTCTGCTACATGGCTCACCTTGAAGCTCCCTTCTGACCAGCGTCCAGCACCCCTGACTCCCATTTCCCTAGACTGTCCCTGGCTGTTTTGGATTCTGCTCTGCTCCTTCAGAAAGCAGATCCAACTGGCTCTGCCGAAACCTTTGTGAGCTGATAGATCACGGGGCCAGAAATGAGGCTGGGTTTGCAGACTTATAATGGGTCCCTAACTCTCTGGTCCCACCTGCTTGCTTCCTTCCCTTGCGTTCATTCAGTCATCCGTGGGCATCCGCTGGTGCTTTACTCTGCCTGGCTCTGTTCCAGGCCATAGGGTCCTGTAGCAGACACGGCCTCTGCCCTCAGGCTCAAAGCCTGAGCCCTGTACCACTGAGATCTGGACTCCTAAACAACTTACCTCCCTGATTTCAGGAACACGGAGTTCCCAAAGCTGTGAGACCCAGCAAAAGTTGTACTCTGAGGAAAATGTATAGCCATAAATGCTTTCATTATTCTTAAAAAAGAGAGAGAGAAAGAGAAACAAAAGGAAGCTAAAAAAGATAGAAATTGTTGAAAGAGAAAGCGAACTTGGTTGAAAAGGTAAATCCAAAAGCAGGAGTTTAGGGGGAAAAAAAAAAGATAAATTTAAAAAAGGAAAGAAGGGTACCTGGGTGGCTCAGTCAGTTAAGCGTCTGCCTTCAGCTCAGGTCATGATCTCAGGGTCCCGAGATCAAGTCCCGCACGGGGCTCCTTGCTCAGCGGGGAGTCTGCTTCTCTCGCTCCCTCCCCCCCTCTTGCTCTCTCAAATAAATAAAATCTTTTTTAAATTTTTAAAAAATAAAATTAAAATTAAAAAATAATAATTTAAAAAGAAAAACTCAAGAGCTTGTTGAGGAAAACACAGCAAGGACCATCAATTGGTCCAATGCTACTTAAACTATTCTGTACCACAGGAAAAGAATGAAATCTCTAATTTATGTGAAGTTTTTGTGGTTTCGTTAATAGAAAAACCTGATAAAAACCGTAAAAACCCAGAAGCGAAATTAACTTACGTAGATGCAAAACTCTCAAAACAGTACCAGAATGCATTGATGAATCAAAAGAAGATTAACACTGTAAGTAAAGGTTTATTCCAGGAGTACAAAGTTTGTTTAAGAGAGAATCTATCAACATAATTCATGACATTAACAAATTAAGGAGGAAAAATACGATCATATCAACAGATGCTGAAAGGAATTTGATTAAATTTCAGCATCCGTTCCTTTAAAAAAAAAATCTTAATTAAAAATAGTAGTGGAATACCAGGGGGTCTTATCCTAATGGTTAAATACTAAGATAATTTCAGTTAAAATAAAGAACCATACAGGAATGCCTACTGACAGTGTTACAAGGCGTTCAAGAGGATCAAAAAGAAAAGAAACCAACATTGGTGAAATATCTCTTTGCCTTTTTGATCGTATGTCTATGTACCTTAAAAACTCAAGAGACCAGGATAGAGAATCGTTGGAATTAAAAGTAAATGGACAGTAGATAGAGAAATATATCTTTTCAAAAATTAGTACTGAGAGGGGCGCCTGGCTGGCTCAGTCGGTAGAGCATGCAACTCTTGATCTTGCGGGGTCGTGAGTTCAAGCCCCATGTTGGGTGTAGAGATTAGATTCTTAAAAAAGTAAATAGATAATTTTTTAAAGCGGGGAGGGATACCTGGCTGGCTCTGTCCAAAGGGCATGCGACTCTTGATCTCGGGGTCATGAATTTGAACCCCACATTGGGGGTAGATTACTAAAATTTAAAAAAAAAAAAAAAGCAATGGAGGGAAACCTACTCTCCTTGCTAGATATCAAAAAACACTGTAAAACTATTGGAATAAAATCAACATGGCTTGGTGTGTGGAGTCATAGACAAGCTAGGGGCAGTAAGTACCAAATCTGAAAGCAAATCTTGGCACACAGGAACTTTTATTATATGGCCAAAGTTGGCATTTCACCTCAATGGGACTAAATTACAGATTTTTAAAAAATATTTCTTTTATTAAGTAAACTACGCCCAACCTGTGACTCAAGCTCACCACCCCGAGATCAAGAGCCGCGTGCTCTACCAACTGAGCCAGCCAGGAGCCCTTGATTTTTGACAAGTAAAGCGAAACTGACAAAACTAGAAAAATAAAATAAAATTGGACTCCCATTTACACCACACACAAAAAGAAACAAAAATCAGAGGGATTAAAGTGAATGTAGACGTTTAAATGAAATGAAAATCCTGCCCACCCCCCCAAAAATCTAGAAAATATGAGTATACTCTAGTGACTGGAAACCCAGGAACTGCAAAAGAGCTAAGCATGTTGGACTATCTGAAGAGGGACACTTTTTAAGGGCGAAGCAAACAATCGCTTGGGGCGGGGGGGATTTTTGCAATGCAAAAAACAGTTTATATCTACAGCTGTCAAGGAGCTTGAACAAATCAATAAGAACAACCCAACAGGAAAAATATGACACAGCCATCTAAAAAAAACAAAAACAAAAATATTAGAGCTCTGCCAGGTGAAATAGTGTCACAAGAAATTTATTGAGTGAAGAAAGTGAAATGCACAAAAGTATATAATATGATGCAATTTCGGCACAACAGTGTCTAAACCCAGTGGTCCTAGTGTGTACGACGCATTCATGATAAAATTGTGTGGATCTGGGAAGCCTGGGTGGCTCAGTCGGTTATGCGTCTGCCTTCGGCTCAGGTCATGATCCCAGGGTCCTGGTGGCTCAGTCTTTGTCTGCCTTCGGCTCTGGTCATGATCCCAGGGTCCTGGGATCGAGCCCCGCATCGGGCTCCCTGCTCCGCGGGAAGCCTGCTTCTCCCTCTACCCCTCCTCCCTGCTCGTACTCTCCCTCTCAAATAAATAAATTAGGGGCGCCTGGGTGGCTCAGTTGGTTAAGCGTCTGCCTTCGGCTCAGGTCATGATCCCAGGGTCCTGGGATCGAGCCCCACATCAGGCTCCCTGCTCAGCGGGGGAGCCTGCTTCTCCCTCTGCCTGCTGCCCTCCCCGCGGCTTGTGCTCTCTCTCTGACAAATAAATAAATAAAATCTTAAAAAAAAAATTGTGTGGATCTGTGCCTATATACTAAAGGTATTTTTCGTGGCAAATACTAAGACTAACTCGTTGTCAACCAACCAACAAAAACAAACCCCAAGAAAAATAAAAATGGGCTCTAGACCCATCCCTGTATGTCACAATAAACATTGTTAAGCGGACCCCCCCATCCTTTTTTTCTATGCTTATGTGTATACTCTTTTTTTTTTTTTAAAGATTTTATTTATTTATTTGAGAAAGAGAGTGAGAGAGAGAGAGAGCACAAGAGGGAGGAGCGGGAGAGGGAGTAGCAGACTCCCCGCCGAGCAGGGAGCCCGATGCGGGACCCGATCCCGGGACTCCAGGATCATGACCTGAGCCGAAGGCAGTCGCCTAACCAACTGAGCCACCCAGGCGCCCTTATGTGTATACTCTTACGCAAAATTAGGATCATACCGTTCTGAGGTCTGTTTCTTCTGGTCAGCTTTTCTCACGTCCCTGGGCATTTGCTGACGCTATGCTCTCTTCCCCAAACACCCCATCCTTTAAGCCTCTAGGAAACCCGCCATTGGAAGCCCCCGATAGAAAATAGATGTCCACTCTGAATTCTGTCCTCGCCGGCTTTCAGCTTTCTCCCATTCCTGGAAGCACGTTTGTGTAGGTCTACCTGGTAGGAGAGTGTTTCGTGTGCTCCTCACCTCTCCCGTTAAACTGGGGAGCTCCTTGGGGGCAGGAACTCTGCCTCTCTCATAAGTGTGTCCTCACGGTGCCTGGAACGCACACAGTAGGCACATCCTAAGTATTGTCACTGTACAAAGGGGTGTAGGCTTCCTGCCTCTCTTGCACTGAGTGATCGCAAAGACCATACAGGTGAAGGAGCGATCTAGTTGCTTGGACACCGGACGGAGAGCTCGGAGCTGGGAAGGAGGCCTGACGGAGCAAGCCCCGAATCACCCACACACACCACCCCCCACTCCCTTTCCCAGAGCCCTTCCAAACGCTCGGCAAGGAACCACCCGCACGCAGGGCTCCATGTATGATATATATTTATATATATAATTGCTCTCATTTTATTGTACTTTATCCTCTTTTTACAGTAGATCTGACACAGGCATTAAATAACTGCAGAGAGAGACCACGGGGGCGAGGGCAATGCAGGAGAACATGGGGACCCGAAGGGAAGAGACTCAGAGCAGCGAGAGGGAAGGAGGGAAGGGTCCGTCTGAGGGTGGGGCGTGGGGGCTGCAGTGTCAGAAAAGAGATGGACTGTTAGAGAGGGCAGAAATGAAGGGCACTATCGCTCAAGAATACCAGAGGCCCCTCGTGGAGCATTCTATGGACACTATGGGGTCGTTTAAAAACGCCAAGGGGTCTGTAGGAGACGGGGGGCCGAGACATTCAGAGCCTAGACTGAGGGGCTGTTTGCAACCTTCAGGCTGACATGCGGAGAGGGAAGGAGTTAGTGATTAGTTGATAACATGCTAAGAGAAACCAGAGGGAGGACGGTGGGGGTAGCTCTGGGCCCGGGGCGGGGGGGGGGGGGGGGGAAGGAGGTGAAATAATCCCAGAGCCAGCTGACGTTTCCAAGGTGGCCACTGGGGACCCAGCCAAAATGGCTGCCCCTCCCCCAGGGCTCCGGGGAAGAGTGGAACTTGAAGGATATTCTGGGAAAACAAACAGGGAGAAGTGAGCCATCGGCAAAAACAAAGTGGACATTCAGCCTAGGTCAACCCCATCCCTCTGAGGAGTGCCTATTGACAGGAAGAGAATTTTCAAGAACCAACGGGCACTCCCCTCCAGACCCTGGTTCCCAGCGCACGCCATCACCAGAGGGTGAGAAGACAGATGTGCCAGAGAACAGGGAAAAGGCCACAGAGCCACCTCGTCCTCGATTACAAACAGTTGTCTTTCAGAGGAGGGAATGGGGATGGGAGGGGGTGGGGACAGGCCGGAGGAGGAGCCGGATGCATCCAAAGCCACCAAGACAGGGACCATGTAGATGAGGCAGAAAGTGCGGGAGAGACAGAGAAAGGGGTGAACCGAGATGTGTGTGTGTGTGTGTGAGGAGGTGGATGAGTGTGAAGGCGGGTGTGAAGGTGAGCGGGCAGGCATTTTCTATAGCTCTCTGGGGACGGAGGGGTGGAGACACCCCACTCACAGCTAAACCAGAACCAGAACAGCTAACTCCCCTGGGGCCGTCCCGGGATCCTGTCTCCCTGCCTGTGACCGAGCTAGAATCCGCTAGAATCGGGAGAGGAAGGGGGGGAAACTGAGGGCTGGGAATCACAAACGGCAGTCAGGCTGGGTTCACAAGTAAAGAAAAAGGGCGTGAGGCTCCAACAAGTCATAGCTCTGTTATAAAAAATACCTTTGGGGTGGGTGAGGGAGGGATCAGGCAGGGTCAGGGACATTCCAGAAGCATCCATAGGAAAGAGGCGGGGGCAGGAGGAAGGGGCCTCAGGTTTTGTTGATGCGGAGTTTGAAGGCCACGCGGCCGGCGAACTTGTCTCGCTCGTCGTCCGTGGCGATGTTGGCCGCATTGATCCGGCATTCCACGTTCACCTCCACGTTGGGGGTCACGTTCAGGAACTTCACGGCCACCAGGGGCTGCGTGTAGTTCACCTGGGCCAGAGGAGGAGAGCAAAGGTCCAGGCCCGTGGCAACTCAACCTCCTCCCCAAGGACCCCGCTCCCCTTGGGGAGCCGCCAGCCCGGGCCCCCCAGCGGGACTTACGTGGAACTTTTTGCCATAGTAAGGGAAGTACATGAGGTCGATGTTGCCATTGGCAGGGAACATGACAAAGCTGCCGAGATTCTCAGCATCTTCATCTCTCTGTGGGGGCGCAGAAGGGTGGGGGAGAGCATGCTGGGGCGCCAGGAACCCGAGAGCTCTCCAGACGTCCCTCTGTTCTTCCTTCGCCCCCAAATAATTTCTGTCTCAGATCAGTTTCCCTTGGGCTGTGAGCCTGTATGTGTGTGTGTTTGCCTGTCTCCTCCATCAGACTGGGAAGCACTGAAGGGCGCTAATGATACTGAAAGCCGTCCGCTACACTCCCACACCGAGTTCTTACCCCTGTCTCAGGAATCGGTTTCTGGAGCAGAGCCGAGAGAGAGAACAGATAAATGAGTAAGGGCTCAGTAGGCCGGGGAGAGGGGAGCGGTGTGAGTGAAGAGGGACAGAAAGTTTCTAGAGAGGACAGAGGTGGGGCCCAGGGACACTGAGTGGCGGCGGGTGGTGCTAACTACCTGACACCTAGAAAGAACCGAGGAAGGAACAGGTGAGCTGCTAGAGGGAGAGTGGAAGTCATGGTTATCAGGGACTAGACGAGAAGGTGGAAGGGTTAGGGATAGAAGCCGAGGGCCAAGGCTTGCGTGGAGTCAGGGAGGCGGGTGTCTATCCACACAAGAGCGAGCTCCTGCATCCTAGAGAGAAGCAAGAGGGGTGGGAGCCCCTTGGGAGTTCGAGTCACAGTAGCACCCACTCTTACCCCCTTGTCCCTATAGTGAAGGGGCCTCTGAGAGCAAAGAAGATAAGGAGAGATCAGTGCATTAGGTGGAAACCACGAAGGGCACGCAGGTGGGCAGGTGGGCAAGGCCCGACAAACTCACCTTCCCCACACAGGTAACGTTCATGCTCTGATTGGCTCCGGCGTAGAAGTTGATGACCTGGAGGGAGGAGAGAGGGATGAGCGAGAGAAAAAAGATGGTGAAGATACAGGTACCCAGCCTTCCCTCCACACACCCCAGCCTCCGACGGCCCGATCTCTCCTGTTCTCCCAGCCACTCAAACATCCAAAAATCTCTCCAGCATCCAGCAGCCCCAGTGAAAGAGAGCGTCTGCCAGCAGAGGGTGGGCCCGGCCCCCTCCTCCTTACTCCTCCCCGGTGACCACGTTCACACGTACCCGGTTCATCTTGATGAAGACACAGGGCTGCCCAGTGCTGTAACCGTAGTGGGTCGGGTCGCCGAGGCCAGAGCAGTTGCCCAGCTGGGTTCGGTTGAACTGGCAGGCACGCTTCGGGTAGTTGAGAACTCCATTATCCGGCTGTTCATAGTAGCGTCCAGGGCGGCACACGTCATTCTTCTGGGCTTGGATGGAATCGTTGTAAGCTAAGGAGGTGGGAGAGACAGGGTCATGGGCCCGCTGTTCTGCCTCCTGGGTCCCCCAATCCCCTGCCCGAGCTCCCGCACAACCAACTCACGCTCCAAGAACTTGTTGAGCTTCTGAACGTGCTGGTCCCAGCTCTCAGCATCACTGACGTTGACAATGACATCAAGATTCTCCGTCTTGGGGCGAATCATCAAGCCTATGGCCGACAAAGCCGACATATATATATATATATGTATATATATATATATATATACATATATATATATACGATGAGAGACCACACACAGAGTGAAGAAGATGGACATAGGGAGCTGCAGGGTGATGGATGGGTGGGGTGAAGATGTGAGATCGTCTTCACAGGAGGACGATCTCCTGGGGACAGAGAGCACCTCCCCAGGTCACAAAGCTCTCCGCCGCAGGAAACGGGAAGAAAGGCGGACTTCAAGCACTCCCTTGTACATGGCAATCGGGCCACCAGAACCAAGCCTCTGTGAACTGTGAGTTCTTGGGCTTGGAAGTTCTTTTTTTGGAGGCTTGGGGGGCACAGGGCCAGTTAATGGCGGGTGGGGAGCGTGCATCACTCACCCGGTGTGGCCAGGCGGTCCTGGTACTTGGGGGTATGGTCAGAGACAGTCTGCAGCATGACCCACATGGTAAGGGTGAACATAGCCGTGAGGAAGCCATAGAAGACGAGGTAGAAAAGGAGGATAAAGGCTAGGGAGGAGGAAACGAGGTCAGCAGGTTCCAAGGCTCCCGGGATGACCTCGCCTATCCCCACACACCCGTGTTCCACTCGGAGGTTCAGCACGGGGACGGGTCACAGAGTCTTGGGGACATCTTAGAGCCTTCCCTTGGGAGCAAAGGGAGACAAGCTGGAAACAGGCAGTTGCGTCTGGCTTCCAGCCATGGCTCCCAGCCCCCTCCGGTCCTAGGGCACAGTGAAGCCCAACCTTGCGGAGGCCACAAGAGACCTAAATTCTCGTTGCTGGGACAACCCCAAGTATAGGCCACAGTCATTTTGCATCAGATTATGTTCCCAACTTCTCGACCATTCATGGCCCTGAAAAGGCACCACATCTGTGATTGCTGCATTGGTCCTCGTGCTTCAAGCTGTCCATCCAGAAAAAGGACTTTTTACACCAGCACTGACCGCCATTCACAACTACACTCTCACCCCATCTCTCAGACTACGGACCCTCACATTCAAACAGCAAAACCTTCTCTCCCCCGGCACCCTACACAAGTCAGACCTTGCACGCGAATCCTGTCTACCTAGGACATCTCTCAGGGCTGTCCAGAACCTTCAACAGTCACCCCACCCCCAACTCACACACAGCTCCCAAGGCAGAGGCGGAGAGTAAAGGTGGACTATCCCAGAGCCTTCCAGGCAGAGAACAGGTGCTTGCTGCATGGACACGGAACTCTGTCACTCCTCAGCCTACTGTGTCTGCTGTTGCCACCACCCAGGACCCCCAGTCCTTCCATCTCAGAAGACACATTCCGCATGAAGCTTCTCTAGATTTCCCCAAGCAGTCAGGGACCCCTCCAATCCCAGGGGCTGGGCTTCCAGTCCCCCCCACCCCAAGGCAAGGACTGCACTGGACCCACCTCCAGGGCCCCGGGTGGGGGATGCTGATGGGAATAGCGTGCAATCAGCGTGGATGAATTGCAAATTGTGTCACATAGGGTCCCCCATGCTTCGACTTCCCCGCTTCACAATCCCTTTTGGAAGACTGCCACCCCTCACCTGCACTCAAGCCCATTACCAGACCCCCCCCCCCGACTAGCGATAACTCCCTCTACACACCTCGAGTCCTGCTATGGGTTGGGGAGGTCCCAAGGCACCCCAACCCCACAGACACGTTCTGCCGGATGATGTACGCGTCTCACCACCGCTGGCATCTACTCCTCCCTCCTCCTGAGACATCTGAGCCTAACATCCAACCTCCAAAATCTCCCAGGGCCACCCCTCCCCACCCGCCCCCCACCCACAAAGCAGCCACAGAAAGCTCCAAACGCTCAGCAGTGGGATACTGACAACTTCCGCTGTGAAGAACCCCCCACACACACCCCCACCCTCCCAAGACCCGCCCCCTCATGAATGTTCCCAGGGTCCAGGGGATGGGCACGAGCTAAAAATAGACGGGCTTGGCTAGCTAGTGAGAGCCAGAGGGAGGGAAGGGGCGCTCTTCTGGGGAAGGCGGGGGGGGGGGGGGGGGGCGACCATGCGGAGCGGACCTGCCCCGAGAGGGAGCGCGAGCGCCACGGCGCGGACACGCGCGCACGGCCCGCGACCCCCCGCGCGAGGGGGCTCCGCGGGGGGCGGGAAGGCGGCGGTGACCTACTTTCTCCGCCTCCGCAGCGGCCGGCCGGGGAGATTAGACCGGCGATTCGGTCCCCTCCCAGGCCAGAGCCCGGCAGGGGGGCCGGACGCCGGGGACCCGGGAAGGGAGCTGGGGCCGAGCCGGCGGGACCCGCTGCCCCCCCCCGCCCGGCGTCGCCCGGCGGACCCCCGCCCCGCCCCTCGCGCGGCCCGCCCTGCGTACCCCAACTGGTGCCGGTGCGGCCCATGAACTGGTGCGTCCTCGGGTTCCACACGAACTCCTTCCACTCCTCAACCACCTGCCCGCAGCTCTTCTTCTCCTTCTGGATGACCATCTTGGCGGCGGGGGGCGAGTCCCGCGCGGGGCTGGGGGCTGCGGAGAAGCTGGGGTGCGGCGCGCAGAAGCCCCCCCCGCACGCTCTGGAACGCGCGGGGAGCAAAGGCAGCGGGGGCGAGGGAGACCCTCCTCAGCTAGGCAGCTGCTGCCAATTCCGGGGCGCACGGCCACGCGCTGCGGGGTGCTGGCAGCGCGGCGTAGGATGCACAGATCCCAGGCCCCCCAGCTACGATGAAAAGGGGGACTGTCAGAGCAGGGGAGGTTAGAAAGGGGAAGGGGTGCGGTGCAGCCTCACCCCCGCCCCAAACCTTCTAGAAACAAAATGAAAAGGGATGCAAAAATAGACGGCTGCAAAACCGGAGCTAAACGCAGAAAAAATAGGGGTGCAAGGAGGCCAGGGAGGGGTGGGGGAGGGGGCTGCCCCGAAATCCGAGATGCAAAGAGGCTGTGGAGAGGGGCCGGGTGACCGCTCAAGGCTCTTCCGCCAAGCGGAGACCGCCACACCAGTGGTGGCTCGGCCGCGGGGGTGGGGCAGGGACGCGCAATTGGGGGACAGCCAGGGATGGGGGTCCCCCAGGCGGAGGCTCCGCTCCTCAGCAGTGCGGGGCCGGCGGTCGCGGCGCGCAGTCTTTATACTCGGCGGCTGTGGGGGTGTCCGCCCCCTTCCCACCCCCAGAAGCCCCGCCTCCTCGCCGCTGGCCCGGGCGACCTCATACATATGCAAATATGGAGAGAGGGATTGGGTCCGCCCCCCTGCCGCCTCTTCAGCACCCGGAGGTCTCTCCCCTCCCTCCACCCCAGGTACTGGACGGGATCAGGTGGATGGAGGGGATGGAGGGCGTGTCGGGGCGGAGTAGAGGGAAAGATAACCCCGGAGTGACACGGAGCTGGAGAGGGAAGCCGTTCTGGGCTGAGAAGGGGCCCCAGGCCGGCCGCTGGAGACGAAGATCCGGAGACGGACAGGGCCAAATGTGAGAGGAATAGAGAAAGCGCCAGAGACCAGGACAAACAGTAGGGACTAGTGCTAGAACAGGCCACACAGAGATGGATAGAGGTCACCACAGGACGGAAATCCCCTTTGGGGAGCAGCTACCACCCACCCAGCACCCCCATACCTCCTTCACAAGTTCCGCAGCCCCTGGTCCTCTCCAAGCCTAGAAGCTTCCCCATGTCCCTACCCACTCTCTGGGCGAAGCCCTTCCGGACACCACATTCCCATTCCCGGGCCCTAGCATTGCCCTGAGACCCCGGCCCTGGACCCAGGTGTGCTCAGGTGTTGTGTCTCCCCACCCCCATCCCCATATCTGAACTCCCCCTTCCCCGTTTGCCCATTTGGATCGACAAACATTTATTGAGTACCTACAAGAGACCTTATGCAACTCTAGCCCTGGGGAGGCACAGTCACGGTTCTCCTGGGGCTCAAGAGACCCACAGACTAGTAGGGGGGTACGAGAGCCTCTGGAGACCTCGACTTAAGAATCATTATCTGTTACTTTTCATCTCTCTTCAGATCTTGCCACTTTCCCTTGGAGAAGTGTTTTTTCTCCTTTCAACTATCACCTAATATCCTTGGCTCTCGTCCTCAACAGTGCCTATTCCGATTGTCAGCTTCCCCCTCGGATGCTCTCCCCCACCTTCCCCGAGCCTGGCTTCATGAACCCGGGCTCTGCTCAAACCAGGTTGGTGCTCAGAATAGCCTCGTGCTTGGGTTTGTGCTCTGCTGTCACTATCTTGTAACTCTTCATAATTTTATCTTTGAACTTGTAATTTGCAAGTGAAGTCCAATGGGACAATGGAGTGTGCGTGTGAGCAGAGGAGATGCAGGTAACATGCCGTTCGTGAGGCTCCCTGGGCACAGACCCACCACACACGGGAGCTCAGCGAGATTCAAAGCGAGGACGAGGTAAGCGTGTTATGCATACACCTGAACCACTCGGGGTGCTGATCACCGAGAGGCCACACTTTACGTTCGAAGCAGACCTTGCTTGGAATATAGAAAGAAGGCAGTGGTGTTCTAGAAGACATGGGTGACTGAGGCGTCTTACTCTACCCTTTCTCCGTCGTGCAAGCTACCTCCTGACTGAGCCAACCACTTCTGCTAGCAAGGATGACATGGAAGGAAGGGGAGCGCTGAGTTGCCCATAATTCCTTTTCTTCTCAGTCCTTCTGTGCTCATCCGAAAGCTGAAGGTAGAAAAATGGTAGTTTTTCTTTATTTCGAACAACGTTAAATAGCAGAAAGTCCCATGAGAATTCAAGGAAAGAACGGCAGAAGAAAAGGAAAACATTTTCTCTTTCAGGGCCTTGACTGGCCCTTTTCCCCTGCTTTTTGAACAAGGGATCCCACATCTTGGTTGTGCGCTGGGTCCTGCAAATTATACAGCTGGCTCTCGAGCAGGCTCTGGATTAATTTTCTCAAGATACAGTTTTAATTAGGCCACTCCTCAGCTCAGAGGTCTTCAATGGCTTCCTGTTAGCTTGCAGGATGGAGTCCTGATTCTTTTGTCTCTCCTTCAGGACATTCCACAATCTAGACCCAGCCCGTGTCCCCAACCTCCTCTCCCACTAGGACCCAACTCGTCTTCCGCTGGAGCTTTGCCGGCCACTCCCAGGACAAACTGTGCTTACTCCTGGCTTCACACCTTTGCTCATTTCATTCCCTCATCCTGGAAGACGGCCTGCCCTTCGGAGTCCAGCCCCAACTCCCATTCATTCATTCAGTGCGTAGGCTAATGAGCAGTTACTTAGAGCCAGGCACTGTTCTGGTCCCTGTGCTTCCGGACTCCCGTTCCAATAAATAATAAAAACCAGCAAACAAATGAAACAATGCATTATAATATTATGCAGGAAAAATAAAACAGCGTGATGTGCCAGAGAGCCCCTGGATGGTCCAGGAGGGCCCTACCAAAGAGCTTAAGGGTCAGTGTGGGACCCGACTAACCCAAAGGAGCCACAGGGACCTGTAGGAGAAGACTCTTCCTTCCAGGAGGAGGAAGATGAGCGCAAAAGCTGGCCTTCGATGAGGGAAGGCAAGATGGGTACAGCCAGAGATCCAAGAGGGAGGCAGGAGCCAAATCATACAGGTCAAAGGGCATAGTTTGGATTTTAATCCAACGATCACAGAAGCAATTCTAGGGTTTTAAGCAGAGGAGTGATGTGATGAGAGTTCATGAAAATCACCATGGCTGCAGCGTGGAGCGTGGACCACGGGAAGCAAGGAGACCAGTGGGGAGGGCTTCACAGGAGACTGTGCAGGAGATGCGGAAGTTCTAGAGGAGGGGAGCAGGTTTACAGGTGGAGACAAGAGGAAAGGTTCAGGATCTACGGTGGAAGGACCGTCACAGGAACCATGGGGGTGACAGAAAGAGAGGAGTCGAGTCTAATGCCTGAGTTTTTGTCTGGAGTAACTGGGCTGAAAGCTCAGACTTTGAGCACTTTGTGAACAGGCCTTTGTCTCAGACTTCATATATATCCTCCTATACCCAAGCAACCCACGGAGCTATGGAAGATAAAGTCTGGTTGCTGAATTGTGCTTCAACACGGAATGGCTCCTTCTAGAAACCGCAGGGGGGCACTTGCCCTTTCTTTCATCAGGCAAGGAGCATTGGAATGAGCCAGGCTCCATCCGGAGAGATGAGGCCTGGATGCTACCCTCAACCCACATGGCCTGGCAAACACAGGCCTGGGGAGAGCCTCCAGACCGCTGGCTCAGTCTCCGTCCTATACACAGGCTCCCTCAGAAAAGAATGAATGTCTTCTGTGCGTTTCAGGGTGAGGCCGAAGGTATCTGTTGCACCCATGTACGTCTTCTTCTCCTATAGGTGCGGGTCAGCATGAAGGGGGGCGGGAGGGAGCATGCTACCAAATGCAGCATTGGTGTTCACAGGGAAATATGGTAAGGAAGGGGTGGGGGTCAAAGAGCCATTACAAACCGGGGCGCCTGGGTGGCTCAGTCGGTTAAGGTTCTGCCTTCGGCTCAGGTCATGATCCCGGGGTCCTGGGATCGAGCCCCGCATCGGGCTCCCTGCTCCGCGGGAAGCCTGCTTCTCCCTCTCTCACTCCCCCTGCTTGTGTTCCCTCTCTCGCTGTGTCTCTCTCTGTCAAATAAATAAATAAAATCCTAAAAAAAAAAAAAAAGAGCCATTACAAACCTCCAGCCCCTTCCTGGAACCCAGCCATCTCCAGAAAGAAGGAAGGGAATAAGGGCTCCCACAGAAATCGGAGGGAGAGATGAACCATGAGAGACTATGGACTCTGAGAAACAGACAGGGTTCTAGAGGGGAGGGGGGAGGGGGGGAGGGGGTACGGGTTAGCCCAGTGATGGGTATTAAGGAGGGCACGTACTGCATGGAGCACTGGGTGTTATACGAAAACAATGGATCGTGAATCACCACATGAAAAACTAATGATGTATTGTATGGTGACTTACATAACATAATAAAATAAAATTAAAAGAAAAAAAAAAGCACTCCTACAGCCGCTCTCCCAAATCCAGAGGCTGTCATGAGGTCTGTGCCCCTTGGTCCTCCTCCTGCCCCCGAAAATCCCAGGGATTTGGCTATCTGGGTTCCCAACAAGATAGGTCTTTGCAGAGACAAGAAGAAAGAAGAGAACTCCAACACACAGATGTGGGGATGGGGGGGTGGAGGGTTATTATTTAATGGGCACAGAGTTTCGGTTTTGCAAGATGAAGAGTTCTGGAGATGGATGGTGGTGATGGTTGCCCCAAACTCAGAAACTCAAATACCACTGAGTCATAAAAATAATTAAGATGGTAAAGTTCAGGGTGCCTGGGTGGCTCAGTTGGTTGGGCGACTGCCTTCGGCTCAGGCCATGATCCTGGACTCCCGGGATCGAGTCCCGCATCGGGCTCCCTGCTCAGCGGGGAGTCTGTTTCTCCCTCTGACCCTCCTCCCTCTCATGCACTCTGTCTCTCATTCTCTCTCTCGCAAATAAATAAAATCTTAAAAAAAAAAAAAAAGAAAAGAAAAAGATGGTAAAGTTCAGTCAACCAGAATCAAATTTTAAAAATTTTTTAAAAGATGGTAAATTGTGGGGCGCCTGGGTGGTGCAGTCGGTTGAATGTCCGACTCTTGGTTTCATCTCAGGTCATGATCTCAGGGTCGTGAGATTGAGCCCCACATCGGGTTCTGCACTCAGCTCGGAGTCTGCTTGTGTTTCTGTCTTCCTCTGCCCCTCCCCCCTGTAGAGCTTATGCGCTCTCTCGCTCGCTCTCTCTCTCTCTCAAATAAAATTAATCTTTTTTTTTTTAAGATGGTAAATTGTATGTTATGCCACAATTGGGGGGAAAAAAAAAGGAGACAAACACAGATGTTCTGCCACTGACCAGACCAAGCCCGCCGGCTCCTCAGCGGGACCTACAAGGCCTCTTACCACGTGGCCCAAGGAGCCTCCTCAGTCTGCCCTCACCCCGTCTGAGCCGGCCCCTGCACACCCTTCCTCGTCTTTTATATTCCAAGAACTATGCATGAGGTTAATGATAGCGATGGAAGCAACATCTCTCATATACTGAACACTTCCTATAGGCCAAGCTCAGGGCTAGGAATCTAGTCCACATGATTCATCAAATCTTCACAGCAAGCCTTGGAGAAGAGTAACTTTCCCATTTTGTAGATGGGGAACATGAAAAGTCAAGAGATTTAGGCGTTTGTTCAAGTTCAAACGTCCAGTGGCTCACCTCTTTGATGATCCTTGGTAGAACTCAAAGCCAGTTTCCCTGGCCCTTCATAGGGATCTCTATTCAAGCATTGCCCATGTCTGTCTACCTTTCTCCCAAGACTCTGGGTCTCCAGGACCAGGAGTGAATCTTACTCATCTTCGGGGTCCCTGTGGACTACCTGACACAGAGCTTGGCGTATGGTCAACAGCCAATCAATATTCGCTGCTTAAAAGAAGGGAAAGGAGAGGGAGGGAGAAGGAGAAGGAGGGAGGGAAGAGAGAGGCAGCACGCAAGGTGGAGTGAGTGGGTGGGCCAGGCCTGGAGGCTGCAGGGTATGCTGCCAAGCCCCGGAAAGGTTTGTAGGGGTGTGGGAGAACCAGAGAACACTGGGCAGGCACTGAAGGTGCCCTTGGTGGGGGCCTGGCAGCCTCTGTGTCAAAGCAAAGTCAGTCTTAATGAAAGAGCGTAGACAGCTCTGGACGGTAATCAGGAATCCTGGAATCTAGGGCAGACCGGAGAAAGAGAGGTTGGGGGTGCGGTGTCCTGGACAGGGTGGGGTGCAGGGAGGAGAGAAAAGCCAGGCCCTGGGAGAATCCTCAGGGACAAAAGTTCAGGAGGTTGCTGCTCAGGACCACCCCTTGATGGGGACCCAGGTGTGTTGAGGGTCCTTTAACCCTCCCCACTGGCTCACACCTGAGCCAGGGACCCATGGGACTGGTTTCTTTTCATTATTCAGGTCTTTGCTCAAGTGACACTGCCTTAGAGAGGCCATCCCTGACCACCCGGCCAATGCATGCCCGTCTACCACTGTCCTCGCTTACGTTACAGGATCTTATTCCCTTTACAGCACTAACCACTATCTGAAATGATCTTGCTTACTTGTTTACGGGCTATCTGCCCCTGCCCCTATACCGTGAGCTCCATAAGAACAGGGATGGTGAGGGCACCTGGGCGGTGCAGTCGGTTTCCTTAAGCCTCCGACTCTTGGTTTTGGCTCGGGTCCATGATCTCAGGGTCGTGGGATCGAGCCCCGCATCAGGCTCCACGCTGAGCATGGAGTCCACTAGGGTTTCTCTCTCCCTTTCCCTCTGCTCCTCCCTGACTTATGCTCATTCTCTCTCTCTCTCTCTCTCTCTCTCTCTCTCAAATAGATAAATCTAAGAAAAAAAAGAGAAAAGTACAGGGCTTGTGTCTTTTTTCATCAATGCATCCTCAGTGCCTAGAACAGTGCCTGGTACACAGTATGCGCTCAGTAAATATCAGCTGAATGGACATATCCAAAGGCTCAGGCAGACCCCAAACATTGCCCAGGGGACCAGAGTTGAATTTGGGCTTCCTGGCCCTGCTCGGGGCTCTCCAGAACACTCCACCTGCTGGGGGCAGCTGTAGACCCCCGAAGTCAAGATTGGGAGGGTCCAAGGAGAAGCCTCAGCTTTGTGTCTTCCAGCCCCAGAGACTCTCCTGGAGCCTCCTTACCCTGGGGTCATTTAGGTCCTGGCTGATCCCTGCAGAAGGAGACAGCGGGTCCAATGAGTGACTCACCCTGTTGCCAGGGTGACTGGTAGGAAAATCATTTTAAGAAGCCAGGAGGCTGGGATCCCCATGGGTTCTGGAGATGGGGGATGGGTCAACAGCTCTAGAGAGGGATGAGGATTGAGAGGTGGGGACTGAGGGATGGAGCCCCAGGGCTCCCTAGGGGGCTGGGGGTCCGGGCATAAAGGTTTCCCAGGAAGCTAGGGGCTGAGACAGGAGGGTGCGTGCCCTGGGTAGGGGCTGGGGCACCAGGATTCGGCAGAGGTCTGGGGGCTGAGGGCTGAGTCACCATATTCTTTGAAGGCAGAGATATTCCTGAATCTGTCTGTTTTTCCCAGCTGGGACCAGCATAAACCAGCTCTTGTTTAATGGAGTAGAGACGAATTCGTCTGGGAATGCAGCAAGTGGACCAAGACTGGGAGAGATGCAGGCTGCTTCGCCCCAGGCTCCACTCCTTTTTTCTCTCTCCCGGCTGTTTCCACCCCTTTTCCCAGAACCCCTGCCCCGCTGTCTCCACGGCTCTCTCACACCCCCTGCTGCTTCTTCCTTGCACAGCAGTGGCCCATCTCAGGGACCAGAGAATTCCATTGCTTCCCTTCCCTCTGGACCTCTCAGGACCAGCCTCGGCGCGAGAAAGCTGACCTTCCTTTATGGCGCTTATTGGGTTTCCAATCATCCACTTACTTGTGAGTCTTTGCTGGATGCCTGCCTCCCCCGGGGGGACCGTGAGCGCTCAGAGGCCAGGAACCGGGTGGCTTTTACTCATCAGGACAACCCACTGCTCAGCAGGGCGCCTGGTACATTGCAGACGCCCAGTGAATACTTGTTGAATAAATGAATGAGCAACATTCAAGGGGATTCTTAGGTTGGGGATTTAATGGGTGGTGCTGGTGCTATTGTTTGGGCCCTGGGGACAGCTGTGAGTCCAGATGTCCTGACTTCTGCTCAGGGCCCGGTCCATGTCCAGCTTCTGGCCTTGTGCCCAAAGGCCATCCAAGCAAAAGGAGGCAGAAGAGGCCTCTCCTAGAGGGAGGGGGCACGGAGAGGACCTTAGGGCAGCTTGGACCCACAGGCTGCCCCCCACTTTCCCAGCTCTCTGCCTCAAGTTTTTTAAAGCACTTTCTCGCACTGCCCTTTATCCCTTCTCTTCTTGTGGCCTCTCTTCTCCCTTTCCAGAAGTTTCCTTCCCCTAAAACCACACACTTGCCTGTCTTTTCCTTTCCCTCTAGCTATTTCCAGTGGTGTGCTGAGGAACACGAACGTCCCTGTCTTACCTGACAGAGCCCCCAGGAAGAGGCGCCCCTGCGGCTGGACCCAGAGCTTGAGGAGGGAGGCAAGGTCCGAGTCCAAGGCAGGTAAAGCAAGGATCTCCTTCTTAGACCCCTGGCTCAAGACCACCTCGGATGCAGCCAGCTTCAGCTGAAGAGGGAGTCCCAAGACCAAGGGCAGATCCAGCTCTGGCCCCAACCCAGAGGACAGCACCACCTTCTGCAGAGTGTGCGGAAAAGGGATTGGTGGGGGGGGGAGTGGAAAGAATGAACCGCATCAGCTCCCTGGGGCCCCATCCCTTACTGCCTCAGTGGGGCCTCTGTGCCCTACCGTCTGTCTGCCGACCATTTCAATCACCTAAATGCTGCCTCGATTTCCCTGGCCTGATATTCCATAAAACCACACCTCTCCCAAGTCAATACAATCTAGATAAAAGCCATTTGTAGGGGTGCCTGGCTGGCTGACTTCACAGAGCCTGCGACTCTTGACCTCGGGGTTGTGAGTTAGAGCCCCATGTTGGGTGTAGAGAGTCCTTAAACATAAAATCTAATAAATAAATAAATAAATAAATAAATAAAATGTCATTTGCTTGCTGTGGGCAGCTTCAGGATGCGTCTCTACCCCCCCCCCCCCCCGCCTTAAGCTTTCCTAACACTGACAACTTGGAGTGTCTGCCCGCTCCCCCCTCCGCTGCTCCCAGGCTCCACTGAATACAGGCAGCGCCCACTCTTACTTGATCTTGGAGGTGGAGGCTGAGCCGAGAAGGGTTTTCTGGGGTCCCAAGGGCAAGGAGGCGGCCGGAGCCTGCTGCCAGCTGGAGTCCCAGGTCCAGAGAAAAGGCCCAGGGCTCGACATGAGGCTGGGGAATGTCTGGGGGAGGGGGGAGAAATGATCCCCCTGAGGACTCAAGGCTGGGGACTCATGGAGGGAGGCAGCGACTGCTGGGAGGGAGACCGGGGAAGGCAGACACAGAGCTGGCTGTTCAGGGAAAAACAGCCTTTACCTTGGAGATTGAATTCTGCACGGGTCCCTGGTGGGAAGAACGTCCCAGGTTGGGACTCGACGGCACAGCTTCTGAGGCTGCTAGTAGGAGCAGATCCCGAGGTCTGGGCCTGTGGGTCCAGCCAGTTACCCCGGCGCAGGCAGCCATCCAGGGCAGGGACCAGCTGGAGCCGGTGGAGGGAAGGGAAGACGCGGGGATGTGGCCTTCAAGACATCGGAGCCCCTCCCCACCCGCAGTTCACTCCGCTGTGAGTCACAAGCACTTGGCCTCTCCCACGCAGCGCGCTCTCTCTCTCTCTCTCAAAGTGTGGCCTTGGACGCCCACGGTCCCCCAGCCAGCCACACTTCAACAGCTTTGGTCGGTCCCCAGCCCTGTGATGTAGTTACCGGCAAACGGAGGCTGGAGACGGGGAACAGGAGTCCCCCAGTGCAATTCTGACGATGGGCTGGGGTTTGCTGGCCAGGGGCCCAGAGACCTGTCTCAGGCGCAGCACCTCCTCCCTGTCCACACTCAGTAGCAGCGAATCGTCAAGGATCTTCACTTCCAACTGCAGGGAGGAAGGAGCGGAGCCCAATCAGAACCTCTGTGGCCTGCCTCCACCACTTTCTTCTTCAGAAGCGGCCAAGTATAGCAGAAAGAACATGGACTCGTGGGGCGCCTGGGTGGCTCAGTCATTAAGCATCTGCCTTTGGCTCCGGTCGTGATCCCGGGGTCCTGGGATCGAGCCCCACATCGGGCTCTCTGCTCCGCGGGAAGCCTGCTTCTCCCTCTCCCACTCCCCCTGCTTGTGTTCCCTCTCTCACTGTGTCTCTGTCAAATAAATAAATAAAATCTTAAAAAAAAAAAAAAAAAGAACATAGACTCATGGAGTCAGCTAGCATCCTTGGCTCACTCGGGCCGTGAGCCTCAGAACTCCCATCCGGAAAACCGGGGACAAGCATAGCAACTCCATGGAGGTTTTGTGCAGATTGAATAAGGTGACAGTGGGAAAGGGATGCCTGAAAACTCCTTTCTGTTCCCCTTCTGTGGACCAGCTCGGGACACCCCTCCCCTTGGGACCGGATCTGGCTTACCTGGTGCCACCTGCCATCATCCAGCCGGGGCCCCGCGCCCACTGTAAGCTGGGCCAGCTGATTGTGCAGCTGGATCTCAGACCTGCCATCTCGAAGTCCTAGCACAAACCAGTCATCGTCTGGGTTGGTATCGCCATAAAACATCACCCCCTTTGGATCCCAGGTTCGAAGCTCAAAGGAGGAAGAGCTTCTGGAAGGACAGAGAAGGAAAGACTGTGTATGGGGCATGCCCTCTGGGGGTAAAAGTGGGGTGGGGGAGGCTGGAGGACAGGGAGAAGATCCGAGGGAGGGAAGGTAGGGTCAGGGACTCCATCAAGGGGCTAGGTCAACCTCATACTTCCTGATCTTGGTGAAGTCAAAAGTCATGATGCTGATAGGCTCTTGTCCTGAGCCATTGCTGAGGTGCACAGCAGGGGGGTCCTGGACCCTCTGTCCACGAGAGAAAACAAACAAGGTAGAGTGAGGATGGACGGAGAGGTGGGGGGGGCGGGGAGGAAAAGGAGGCAGGAGCTGAGCCAAGTGCAGCTCACTTAGTCCCCGCACGCGGGCTGAGCACCCCATCCCAACAGCCGCACCTGGGTGGAGAGACCATGTCTCGGGGCCTGTCCCTGGTGGCCGGGAGGTGGAAGCAGTAACAACAGCAGTGACAGCCACCGCGGCGATGTGACCAGCGGGCCTCTGCCCTCCATGGTCAGCTGCGGTCCTCTCTGTGGCTCAGAGAGCTCTGGGGAGAATGTGTGGGGGCAGGCAGCCTTTCTGTAGTTGGTGTTGGGTTGAAGGTTGCCCCGGGGGGAAGAAGGGGGGCAGGAGACCGGGCACTGACCCTCTGGCCCCTCTGACCCCTCTGAGGACAACTCGGGGGGAGGGACAGAGTTCCTCCACCTCACTCCCCCGCCGGGAAAGTGTATGAACTCGGACAGGATACCCCACTTCCCCACTCCTTCTCTACAGCCTGACTTGGGTCCTTGAAGCCTTCTGCCCACCTGGGGAGGCTGCCTCTGCGGGCCTGAGGTCCAGAAACAGTCCTGCCCGCACCCCAAGGAGCATCCTCTGTCAGAACTACAGCTGAGGGGCGCCTGGGTGGCTCGGTCAGTGAAGCATCTGCCTTGGGCTCAGGTCATGATCCGGGGGTCCTGGGATCGAGCCCCACCTGCTCAGTGGGGAACCTGCTGCTCCCTCTCCCTCTGCTCCTCCACCCCTCTCATGCTCCCTCTCTCAAATAAATAAATAAAATCCTAAAAAAAAAAAAGGAACTACGGCTGAGACCTGCGATACTAAATATCCGGCTGGGTGAGTCTGGTCAAGTCATTCCGCTCATGGTGCTTGTTAGTGTCCTTGTTCATAAAATGTGAAACATAGTACCTACTTTATGGGGTTACTGTAGGGAGGACTCATTGAGATAACGCAGGCCCGGTGCCTGGTGTTGGCTCTGAGCTCCTCCCTCAGTGTTTTCCCAGGCCTCCGAGGCTGGCCTCAGAGGGAGGTTCTGTCCCTGACTGTGATTTAGTGGCTACTAAGAAAAGGCCCGTCCCCCACTCCGAATTATCTCCTCTTCTCCATTTATTTCGGATTTCACTATCTACCAATAGAAATGCATCACCCTCTCCCTGACCCGTTTTGAAATCCCAGTGCGCCGAGAGAAAGGACACCTGGAGCCACTCAAGACCCCCTAGGAGACAGCTCTCGGAGCTGGGGGACTTAGGACTCACCCAGGGTCGCGGGGGCCCTTGGATGGGTGAGCGTGACTGAAGAGTACAGCAGAAAATCACTGCACCCTTCACTTAGGGAAGGCCAGGGGAGGTGACTTTTGAACTGCGGGGTTTCACCCACAGAGGCTGGGACACCCGGGCGACAACAGCGAGGGAGCGGGCAGTCCAGCCTTGACCCCTGCCCGGGGGCCCAGTCACGGGGCTGGCGGCGGGGGACAGGGCTAGGGCCTCGGGGCGTGCCTGTTCTGCCAGCTGATTGGCTGGGGGGACGCGTCCCCGGGAGGGTGCAGGGGTGCGGCGCCGAGAGGATCCCCCCGGCGCCCCCGGCGCTGAGCACTCCCCCGGCTCCCCGCGGGTGCAGGGGTGCGGCGCCGAGAGCACCCCCCGCACGCCCACCAGCCTCCCGGGCCCCAGCCCGCGGCGCCCCCAGGCTGTCCCGGCCCGGTGCGTAGGCCCTTTCGCAGGCCCCCTGCCTGCAGGACAGGAGGGGAGGGGCCCGGACTTCAGTCCCAGACGGCGGGGATCGAGATGGCCTCCGTGCGGATCCGAGAGGCCCAAGAGGGAGACTGTGGACATATCCTGAGGCTGATTCGGGTGACGCCTGCGGGCCAGGAACCGGGGGCCCCCCGAGGGGGTGCGGGCGGCGCGGCCGGGGGAGGGGGGCCGGCGGGGAGTCGGGGCCGCCTCGGGAGGGGTCCCCTGCCCTGATCCGGCCTCTGTCCCCCGCTGCCGTAGGAGCTGGCCGAGTACGAGAAACTCTCGGAGCAGGTGCAGATCAGCGAAGAAGGTGGGGGGCCCGGCACCCGCGTCCTGGCCCAGGCGGCGGCGGCGGCGGGCGGGGGGGGGGGAGGGCGGAAGGGAGGGATGGGTCCCCAAGGCCCTAGCTCCAGGCCGGGCGGGCGCACACCCAGGCCCTTTCTCTGTCTCTTTGCCACAATCCCCATCTCCGCAGACCTGAGAGCAGATGGCTTCGGAGGGAACCCCTTCTATCACTGTTTGGCGGCTGAGGTCCTTCCC
The DNA here is from genome assembly GCF_002201575.2 of Neomonachus schauinslandi. Lineage (NCBI taxonomy): Eukaryota > Metazoa > Chordata > Mammalia > Carnivora > Phocidae > Neomonachus > Neomonachus schauinslandi. Next base: position 2,469,978 of record NC_058417.1, on the reverse strand, counting down.
GCCCCCGGGGAGCCGCAGGGTAAGACCAGCAGGGCCTCGGAGGGTCCCGGTCCCGGCGCTCTCAGAGGCCCCTCCCAGGCGCCCAGTGCCCTCTTCTGTTTCCATCTCAGGGCCCCGTGTGGTGGGTTATGGGCTGTATTACTTCATCTACAGCACGTGGAAGGGGCGCAACGTTTATCTGGAAGACATCTATGTGACGCCGGAATGTAGGGGTACTGAGCTGGGGCGGGGGCAGGAGGAGAGCCACCCACACCCAACCTCCGGCCCCTGCCCCCTAACCCCAGCCTTATGGCCTCTTCTGAGTCCCTTCAACGGAAATAACCCCTCCTCCCGCCCCCTTTTTGTTTTCTCTCCTTTTCCCCACAACAGGTCAGGGGATTGGCTCCAAAATAATAAAAAAGGTGGCTCAGGTGAGGCGAGGGATGGGGCCGTGAGTTAGGCCCTGGAAAAGCAAGCGGGTAGGGGCGGCACAGCAGTCAAATGCAGGGTGAGAAAACCTTTTCCTTTTCGGAAGGAAAAGTCAGCGATGTCTTCTCCCACAGGTGGCCCTGGATCAGGGCTGTTCCCAGTTCCGCCTCGCAGTCCTGGCCTGGAACCAGAGGGCCATGGCCTTGTACAAGGCCCTGGGAGCCCAGGATCTGACTGAAACCAAGGGCTGGCATGACTTTTGCTTCGAAGAAGAGGCCATGAGGAAGTTGGCGGGAAAGTGAGGCCATTCCTTGGGGATCTCCGGGGTCGACCTCCTTCCCCACCAGCTCAAGCCCTCTGCACAGGCCTCCCTGAAGGAAGAGAGGTTGCGAGTGGCTATCCCCAAATTAGGAGCAGAGCAGTATCCGGGCGGAGGCCTTTCCTCCTCCTTGTTGAGGGTGAGAAATAAAGCAGAATTACTGTAAGCGCGTGACTCGATAAGCTTCAGCCACCCCCAGACCCTTCTGGAGTGTTCTGGTCTCCTGGTGTGTGTGTGGAGAGGGGGATGCTGCTTCAGGGGGTAAAGGTGGGCCCAAGGCGACGTTCACCCTCAGAGGGCCAAGTGTTGGCTCTGATCTGTGAAATATAGAGAAAAGAAGAGCAAGGGGCCAGCTTGGCACATCAGGCTTGTTGGTCCCACTTTGGGACCCAGACAAAGGCCTCCAGTGTCTGGACTGCAAGGTGCAGGACCCCAGGCTGAGGCCGGCCCAGTGGCTCAACCCATGGAGCAGACTGCCACCTGCTGGTGGTGTTTTGGGTGTGCAGGGAAGGAACACTTGCCTCAACTTCCAAAAAAAAAAAAAAAAAATCAGCTCACCAGCACTTTTTCTTTTTCAAAAGTCACAAAGTCCTTATTTTCAGTTCAGGAAAACCAAACAGACCTCTAGGACCCATGCAGAGAAGGAGGGAGACAAGCTCCTGTCCTACTTTCATAATTAACCCCTATTACACAGGTACTGTGGGTTTCTTGTAGGAAAATTGGAACCTACATATAAAATAAAAAAAGAATCCATAGCCTTACCTACGTAAGTGTTGTTAACCCTTTGGTATCAATTCTGCAGATTTTTTTTCAGTGTCCGTATATACACATAATTAAGTGAGTAGAGGTGGGATCATATACCTTTCTTTTTCTTTCTTTTTCTTTTTTTTCTTTTTTTTTAAGATTTTATTCATTTATTTAAGACAGAGAGAATGAGAGACAGAGAGCATGAGAGGGAGGAGGGTCAGAGGGAGAAGCAGACTCCCTGCCGAGCAGGGAGCCCGACGCGGGACTCGATCCAGGGACTCCAGGATCATGACCTGAGCCGAAGGCAGTTGCTTAACCAACTGAGCCACCCAGGCGCCCTACCTTTCTTTTTCTTTTAGTGAGCTCTACACCCAACGTGGGGCTCAAACTCATGACCCCGAGATCAAGAGACACATACTGTACAGCTGTGGAACAGGTGCCCCGGGATCATATACTTTTTAACAATATATCAGAAACATCTATGTTCCTATGCTATTAAACATGCATCTGGGGGCGCCTGGGTGGCTCAGTCGTTAAGCGTCTGCCTTCGGCTCAGGTCATGATCCCAGAGTCCTGGGATCGAGCCCCACATCTGGCTCCCTGCTCAGCAGGAAGCCTGCTTCTCCCTCACCCTCTGCCTGCTGCTCCCCCTGCTTGTGTTCCCTCTCTCGTTGTATCTATCTCTGTCAAATGAATAAATAAAATCTTTAAAAAAATAAATAAATAAAAATAAAAATAAACATGCATCTGTCATCACTTCTGACGGTGGCATATTATTCCTCTTGTTGATGAACCATTGGTTACATGGCCATAATTTAGACACTGAAAGGGGGCAGGCAGGTAATATAAATGTGTACATTGTAAGAAACGGGATCTCTAGATTTCTATGGAAATGTAGAGAATTGAAGATCCACCTTAAAATTTAAATTAAAAAAAAAAAAAAGATTCGGCCGAACAGAACACATCAGGGGCTCAACTCTTCCTGAGTGGTGCCAATTTGGGGCCCTTAAAACCAATTTAGGGCAAAAGGGCCTTTAGGACAATCTTGATCAAGAGATAATGAAGCTGGTCAACCCCTTCCACAGCTGGGAGCCAGAAAAATCCAGTCTCATGGCCTTGGCCCATCTCAATCTGACAGGGATTTATATCTTTTTTTTTCTTTTTATTTATTTATTTATTTTTTAAAGATTTTATTTATTTACTTGACAGAGAGAGACACAGCGAGAGGGAACACAAGCAGGGGGAGTGGGAGAGGGAGAAGCAGGCTTCCCCCTGAGCAGGGAGCCCCATACAGGGCTTGATCTCAGAACCCTGAGATCATGACTTCAGCCCAAGTTAGATGCTTAACTGACTGAGCCACCCAGACACCCCCTTTTTTTTTTTTTTGATAGAGAGCGCTTGTGGGCACATGTGTGAGCGTGCAAGCTGGGGTTGGGAGGGGAGGGGCAGAAAGAGATTCTTCAGCAGGCTTCACACCCAGCACAGAGCCCGACTCCGGGCTCAATCTCACAACCCTGAGATCATGACATGAGCTGAAATCAAGAGTGGGATGTTTAACCAACCGAGCCACCCAGGTGCCCCTAGAAAAACATTTTTTCAATTCTTATTTTTGGGGGTACCTGGGTGGCTCAGTCGGTTAAGCATCTGCCTTCGGCTCAGGCCATGATCTCCGGGTCCTGGGATTGAGCCCTGCATTGGGCTCCCTGCTCAGCAGGCAGCCTGCTTCTCCCTCTCCCTCTGCCTGCCAATCCCCCTGCTTGTGCTCTCTCTCTCTCCGATAGATAAATAAAATCTTAAAAAAAAATAAAAGAATACAAATTTTAAAAATAAAATAAATAATAAATTGTTATTTTTTGGACAATTTCTTCCCCTCCATATTTCTGTTATTTCTTTCTGGAACTTTTGTTTCTCAGACGTTTAATCCCATGGGCCAGACGTTTAATTTTCTTGTATTTTCTTTCCTTATTTCCTATCTCCTTCATTTTTTGCTCAACTTTCTGGGAGATTAATTTTATATTCCAACCCTTCTATTGAATTTTTTTTCTGATTTCATGTCTTTAATTTCTAAGAGCTCTTTTTTTTAAAGATTTTATGTATTTGAGAGAGAGAGAGAGAGAACAAGCAGGGAGGAGGGGCAGAGGGAGAGGGAGAAGCAGACTCCCCACTGAGCAGGGAGCCCTACATGGGGTTCCATTCCAGGACCCTGAGATGATGACCAGAGCCAAGGCAGGTGCTTAACTGACTGAGCCACCTAGGCACCCCCCTAAGAGCTCTTTTTGTTTTTGTTTGTTTGCATTTTACTTATCTTTAAATGTATTTTTAAAGATTTTATTTATTTATTTATTTGAGAGAGAAAGCGTGCTCACGCACATGATGGGGGGGGCCAGAAGGAGAGAGAGAATCTCAAGCCAACTCCCTGCTGAGCACGGAGCCTGACACGGGGCTTGAACTCAGAACCCTGAGATCATGACCTGAGCCGAAATCAAGAGTCGGTTGCTTAACCAATGGAGCAGCCCAAGCACCCCACCCCTGACAGTTTTTTTAAAAATGCTTTTCTCCTTGCATAGTTTTTATTTCTTCTAAACTATTTTTTCTCTGTTTTTTTTGGGGGGGGGTGTTGCAGCTCTGTGTTTCATTTTAGAGGCTTTCCTCAAATGTCAGGTAGTCCTCAGTTGTGTGCTCATAATTAAGATTGGGACTCTAAGGTACGATTGGAAACGTGTGTGTGTGTGTGTGTGTGTGTGTGTGTGGCAGGTGGGGAGGCATGTTATCTGTGGACTTCACCACAGGGCGATCCACTAGGCCATTTCCTTGAGGAACCCCTGACGCTAGTATCTTTAGGTCGTTTTGCTCATCTGATCATATTTCTCGGAAGATTCTTCCAGACCCCCACTTGGAGGGCATCAGCCTGGCTGTCCATATTCTTAGAGCTGGGAGAAGAAGTCTGGGGCAAGTGTCAACATTCAGTATGTAAATTTTCACGTAGTCCCCATTTTCAGTAACTAACATTCTTCCATCAACCTATCCAATTTTCTGTCTTCCTCCCAATCTCTATGTATTTAGAAGTCCAAAGACAAGCTGGGCTTTGTCTGTTGACACATCCTTCGTAGTCCAGCCAGAGTAATCTTGCTAAAAGGCAAGTTGGTGGAAAATCCTGCAATGGCTTCCCCTGCTCTCAGCAGAAAGTCCAAACTTCTAAACATGTTCCGGTCCTTCCAAGCTCTGGCCCAACCCTTCCAGCTATGTGCTTCCTGTCCAGTTGGTTCTCACCAGGTTAGACTCTTTTCAGTACCTCAGATGCGCTGTATTCTCCCCCTCTGGGCCTCCCGCACAAGCCATTCCCCTGTCTGAAACACTGTTCCCCCTTTTCCCACTCCCATCTTTTGCCTGGATGGACCATGACTACAGCGGAGGAACAAAAGTTAAACCTGAGAGGATTGTTGGTGTCAGAGGCTTGGTAGTTCGTGAGGGTGCCATTTCTAAAATAAAATTCAGTCACTCCTGTTGCTGAAGAGTCCAAACCCAAACTCTTCAGTCTCACAGCCCACACCCTTGATAATCTGTTCCTCTTAGTTGCTCAAACTCTCTCTCCTTCTCCTTGTCAGAATCGCTGCTGGCTCTTTACCATCTTTACTGTCTCTGTCTCTCTACTTACTGGTGCTCGGACACTCTGGAAGGCACCTCTTCTTTTTTTTTTTTTTTTAATTTTTTAAAGATTTTATTTCTTTGAGAGAGAGAGAGTGCGCATGAATGGGGGGGAGGGGCAGAGGACTCAGGGCTCAATCCCAGGACCCCAGGATCATGACCTGAGCTGAAGGCAGATGCTTAACGAACTGAGCCACCCAGGCGCCCCACGGAACTTCTTCTTTTGCCAGCCCTTTATTTATTTTAAGATTTTATTTATTTACTTGTCAGAAAGAAAGAGGGCACAAGCAGGGGGAGTGACAGGCAGAGGGAGAAGCAGTCTCCCCGCTGAGCAAGGAGCCCCATGCAGAACTCGATCCCACTGGATCCCAGGACCCTGGGATCACGACCAGAGCAAAAGACAGACGCTTAACCAACTGAGCCACCCAGGCGACCCTTTCGCCAGCCCTTTAAATACTGCTGTAGTTGAGAGTTCCATCATGGACCAATTCATTCCTCAGTCTACACTTCTCTTTAGAGATTTGTTTTTGTCTTTTAGCTTTAACTATGACTAATATACTGATGATTCCTACAACCACCTCCCTAGCCAAGACCTCTCCTGGACCCCGTACCTGTGTGTGTCCATTGACCTGAGTTTCAGTTAATATTTGCCATGCTGGGGGGCGCCTGGGTGGCTCAGTTGGTTAAGCGACTGCCTTCGGCTCAGGTCATGATCCTGGAGTCCCGGGATCGGGTCCCGCATCGGGCTCCCTGCTCGGCAGGGACTCTGCTTCTCCCTCTGACCCTCCTCCCTCTCATGCTCTCTGTCTCTCATTCTCGCTCTCTCAAATAAATAAATAAAATCTTTAAAAAAAAAAATTTGCCATGCTGGGAACTGTGCTAGGTACTGGGTATACAACGGTGGGCACAGACAGGAACCCAGTCTCTGACCTCCTAGATGGCAGAAGACAGACGCTGGACAAATTATTAATAAATTATTAATAGTACAGCCATGATGAGTACCACAAAGGAGTATAGGATGCTTTGGCAGTGTGAGGTGCAAGGCCTATAACTAGTATAGGCTTAGTGGAAGGCTAAAGAAATTATATTTAAGTTGAAAGAGAAGTTTGTCGACGACAAGGAATGTCTACCTGGATGGTGGACCCTTAAACTCAGAGCAAAACCAAACTCAAAGTCATCAACGTGTCATCCAAAACTTTGTCTCCTGAGTTCTTTCTCCCATGATTGGCAGCACCATTCACTCAGTGACCCTAAGTACAAACCTGAGAGTTGTCTGGGGGTCCTTCCACCTCTTCACTGGCTCCTGAGCCCACCCCACTCCACCCTCATCACCAATTCTTGTTGATTCTACTGCAAATTTCACAGGCTCCAATCTACTTGTACCTCTGTTGTCCACAGCCCTCATCCAAGGAGGTCATCAGCATCTTTCTTACCTGCAATGGTTCTTCACCCGTCTGACACCTGGGGACCACCCTTACTCTTTAATCCATTCTCCACAGTCATAGAATGCAAATCTTATCACAGGACACTCCTGCTCAAAACTTTTCAGTGCCTCTTCAGCATTCATAAAGTAAAAGCCCTTCTCCTTAATCTGATTTACAAGTCCCTCACAGGCTACCCTCTGGCAGCTCCCTACTTCAAGCCAAATGCTATTCAAATTAGTCATGGTTCCCCAAAGGACATGCTCTTTCTGCTGCTCAGCATCACTGTGTTCCTGGTAGCTCAAGAATACTCTCACCACAGGTTTCCTCTAGCAAAGGCCTCACATCCCACTTCCAGTCGTCACCTCCTCAAGCCTTCCCAGGTCGCTCTGAAGAACAGCTGACCATTGTCTCCTTGGGATTCCCTCTATATCTAGTCCTTATCTCTATCACATCTTCAGTCGAACCCTATGCACTTATTTCTGAGTTGGTTTAAACTTGTTTGTCCCTTCCCGATGCATTATAAAATCCTTGTTTTGGGGACTGTATCTTGTCTTTGCATCCCTAACGCTTAGCACACAGTGACTGGAACACATTGAGGGCGAAATAAATACTTGCTAAATGATTAAAGACACAACACGATTCTAATTTCTGTGCTACTATATATTCATCTCTACAACTCAATTTCTTATCTTAGTTCAGGAATCCGAAGTTTTCCCTCTACTACCCTTAATCCGAAGTTTTCCCTCTACTACCCTTACTCCACAACATTTTTTCCTATTTCGAATTTCCTCAGCTTTTGGATATCAAATCTTGTGCTAATCTATGTTGCCTTTGCCTTTTGGTACTGCCTTGAAACTACCCTTTAACCTTTCGTTGTATGCGCGATCAGCAAGAACGCGGCTGTTAAATTTACAGCCGGAGTTACGGACGCTCGTAAGCAGTCGATACACGCATGTGGACGATTAAGCCCCGCGCGTGCGCGCCAGGCTTTTTTTTTTTTTTTTTTTTTTTCCTTTGGAGCGTGCGCACCGAGAAAGACAAAGGTGGGGAAAGTGACCAAGCAGTCATCCAGGCGCATGCCCATCCCTAAGTTGCCCCAGCCCCGGGACGCTCACGGCGGGGAAGTGGGTGTGGCCTGACCAGGAGCAGCAGAAATCCAATCCGACTGAGTGGGCTCGGCCCCTCCCTCCGCACGATTGGTTAGCTCTCAGTGTTGTGGGGCGGGGAAAGGAAGAGATGTGGGCGGTGGAGTGGGGGGGTGGCGAAGAAAGAGAGCCATCTCGTTCTGCGCAAGCGCGAGCAAGCGACCAAGAGGGGGCGCGCGAGAGCGAAAGGGAGTGTGGAAGCCCTGATGTGCTGGCGAGCGCGAGCTGGGTCGCCAGCCTTGACGCCTGCGCCGTGGCCCTCGGGGCCCCGCGCGCGGCGGGCGGGTGCCCGGTGCGCCTGCGCAGTAGGCGGCGGCGGCGGCAGGGGGAGGTGGAGGCCGTGGAGAGGCAGCGGCAGCAGCGGGTCCCGGGACTGAGGCAGCAGCGGGGGCGGCGGCAGGCGGAAGCTGAGGTGACGAAGGCAGCGGCGGCGGCGGCCGTTTCCCTCACGGTGGCGGAGACCAAGGCGGCGGCGGCGGACGGGGAGCGGCCCGGCCCCGGCCCCCTGCTCGTCGGCTGTGGCAGGGCCGCGGTGGGGCCGGCCCGGCTCCCGCCCCCCGCGGCTCCCCCTCCGGCTCCTCCCCCGGGGAGACGCCGGGGGCCTGGCCCGGCCCGGACTCAGACCGCCGCTGCCGCCGCCGCCGGGGCAGTCGGAGGCGGCGGCGGCGGCGCCATGGGCGGCCTGGCCTCCGCGGGGGACGTGGAGCCGGGACTGCCCGTCGAGGTGCGCGGCTCCAACGGGGCCTTCTACAAGGTGAGGCGGTGCGTCGGCCGGGGACACCCGCGTGCGGCCCCCTCCCCCCGCCGGGGAGGGGGCAGCGGGGCGGGACCGTGCTGCTCGAGCCGAGTCCTGGCCCTCCGAGCCCTAGCCCCACGCTCCCGCCCGCGTCCCCCCGGGGGCAGCCCTGCGAGTGAAGCCCCTTCCTCGTGCCTTCGGTGCCTCCGTTGGTTACACCTGCTCTCAGCCCCCTCCCCCGTCTCGGAGAGAACGAACATCGGGGCATTATTGTGCTCGGATCAGCGCCCGCCTCCCCCCTCCCCCCCGCGAGGAGACCCCATTTTCCCAGCTTCTCGTTGACTTTTCTTGTTTTCCCGGTGGAAGACGTACCTTAGACCTTAATCACATCCCCCCCGCCACGGTCCAAGCACATGGAGAATTCTCTTTATTCTTCCCTATTATCCCCTCGGGAAGGCCGTCCCATATTCGATCCTTTTATCTTCCTCGGAGAGGCCTCTGCCTCTGGAAGACTCACCCCACTTTCATGCTGCATTTCTGCTGCCAAGCCAAGGAGAAACGGTCAAAATCCATTTATGACATTTGCTATCTTTGACCTCAGCAACTCTGGGTTGTAACCAGGCAAGTTGCCTCGCAGCCGTAAGGTGGCATCTTTCCCCTAGGCTCGCACCCCACCCCTTTATCCCGAGGCCAGCTGGTCGACCATTCTGCGGGCTGCGCTCCTTTTTGTATCACTTTGACCTCAGCTGTCTTTAGATCATTCCTGTAGGTTCTTCATCGGGAGCCTGGTAAGCCTCCCGTTCCTAATCTCCAAGTGGGGGGATCACATGAGATCTTGTGAAGGATTTCCACTTCTGGCACACTTCTGGCCAGCTCCCTCAATCTGGGAACCTGGTGGCCTTTTTTTTTGAAGAAGGGGGTTTATCTTTAAGGGTCCTCGTTTACCTCAGCTCTTCCCTTGCCCAGGATTTGGGTCCACAGAGCTCCTTCTCCTACCGCCTTGCGAATCCATTATCTAGGACACTGTTTTCCCATTGGGGTGAAGCCAGAGGGAGACCCCTCTGGGGTCAAATTTTTCTTTTTTTTTGAACCCCTTTGGACTTCAAGCCTGGAATTGTAGCAGAGACTTTCCTGATTTCCGTCTTCCTTCATTTACCCTGAGGAGCCAGAGCAGAGATGCCTTCTTACGCCTTGGGAGGAGAAGAGCCTCCTTTCTTTCACTTCTTTTGGGCCTTTTCTCCTGTAGAAGACCTCTCCGTCTTTATGCCCTTGGAAATGACTTTCTCCAACTCTTTTCCTGTGAAGTTCTGTAACGGGAAGGGTCTCGTCTTTGCCCTTGTAGTGGAGTTTCTGCCCTGGCTCCAGTTGGTAAGTTGAGTGTAGTGATTTTTTTTACCCACCCTTAAAAGCCTGTCCGTTTCTGCCTTGCTTCGCTCACGAGATTTCTTTCTCTTCAGTGCCTGTGGCCACCCTTGTCTCTTTATCTTAACTTATCCTGTCAACCTAAGTCTTCAGCTTTTTATCCTAAAACTTGTGTGCCCTCCGGGAACCACCTTATTCCGAGTCTGAAGGAAGCTCCCGACTGATCTCTTCTGTCATCTTTTCTGCATACTTTTCTAACTCAGAATTTTTCTTCTAGCCTGCCTTCGTAGCATTTGTTTTCTTTGGCAAAAGTCTCTAATTCCTTTCTGATTCTGATAGAATACGTTTGTCTCTTGTATTCTTTTTCCTCAAACTTGGGTTATCTCTGTTGAAATACCCTTCTTCATAAGATTTTGTCCTCATTTCCCCCCAGTATCTTGTCCTTCATCTGGGTGTGTCCCACCCCTCACCTCTAGGTTCCAAAAAAAGCGATTCTTAAATTGAGTTTGAGATTGAGATACGATGTTTGCTTTTGTTCTAGGAAGCATAGGCACTAAGCATAGCTGGGAAAGATCGGTATCCAGTTCAGACTAACTGTGTGGGACGGATGGGAAGGGAGATGTTTTCCTTTCCACATATACGTGTCCGACACAAAATCTCTCTCAGAATCTTTCCCTTTTCCCCTGTGGGCTATGGCAGTGATAGACTTGGGTGAACTAGGGACAGGATGCTCAGAAAGTAGAGTTTGGAGTTGAGCTGAAAGCCAGGTGATGTGGATTTTGTGTTCTGGGCACGTTAGCATTTTCTGCCTCATGGCTCATTTGAAAACAACAATAAATCCCTAAATTCAGACTAATCTTTCTTCAACTTTTAGTGCCATGTAGATACTTACCATTCTGACCTTGCTACTGATTTAGTATTCATGACTCAGCAAACTTTGGTGTGGGTCAAGGAATGTTTACATCGCTTCTAGAATATAAATTTGGGAAGGCCCCTTTCTCCTCTCTCAGAATTGGGTCCTGTTGTTCATTTTCTTCCACGATAGCACCGCATATGTCAGATCTGGGATCTCTGTTATCCTGTAGCTATCCCACCAGCTCTTCCTTTCCTGCTGGTGCCTAAATGTATCTTATTTTTTAAGTCGTACTCTCCCAAATGAAATACCTGTTCACCTTTCAGGGCACGATCATCCAACTTTCCGGACCTTAAGTGGATATCCACATTCCCATTCCTGTCTTAAGGAATATCTCATCCTCAGCTTCGACCTGTGGTTTTTACCCAGACCCCTCCTGCTTTTCTCCTAGAACTCCCTCCTTTCTTTTGAGATCCCAGGATTAGAAGATAGGGCGGAGGTGGGGACTAATTTCATATCTTCTAATTTAAGGAACCTGAGTATCTAGAAACCTTGGGCCGCTCTCCCTCTCTCTGGTCCTAGGCCCTGTAAGCCAAAGCCAGGATATGCCGCAGCCACTAAATTGAGTCATTCTTCGGATCTGGTTGGCTTTCTAGAGATTGACTCACCTGCTCCTGCCCTCACCTGCTTATCTCCTTAATGAGCATGGACTGAGCAGAACTAGGAGCTCACTTTTCTACCACTGGTGTCTTTGGAGGAAAAATATGGGTGATGTGGGTGAAGTTAAGGAGCAGAGACTGGACTGGAATATGAAGTTGAGGAGAAAGCTTGTGCTGCAGAATATGTGAAGGAAAAAGACCCTAGAAGTGTAAGAGTGTGTGGCGTTTGGTTGAACTGAGTAATGTGAGGGAAAACTCCATTCTGAGCTCTGCATTTCTGCTTTGGGGATGGATCACGGTAGCTGGAGAAAACGGGGTGGTAGTGCTACCTCTACCTGAGGGCCAACCCTAACATGTTGGGGGAGAATCGGATTAGAGTCCTGGACACATCCTCTGTGAAGGAGTTTACCTGGGAGTGGGAATCTCTTCACAAAGGAGGCAGACAAGTGATTCTCTTCTAACTCCTCCACTCCTTTTATCTCATCCCTGAGATGTTTTGAGAAAAGCTAATTCTCAAACTATTTTTCAAGTTTGGAGATAGACATTTTGGGGAAAGAATTGGATAAAGTCAGCAGAAGAAACTGGTTGAAATGTTTCTAGAAATCCAGACAGACCCTCATAAAGGGAGAAAAGAAGAGGAGAGGGATGCCATGTTCGCGGTTATGGGAGGCAGGAGGAGGACGCTCAATGAGGAGCTAAGAGAAGAACCCAAAAAGGAAGAAGGACTGGGGCAAATAGTGAGGAGCAAAAGTGCAGAGTAGTGGGCAGCATATAGGTGCATCTGAACGAAGAGCGGAGGAAACCTGGGGAATGACCAGGGAAAGGAAAGCACAGAGGAGGAGGAGGAGGCCAGGTGCCAGGAGGACCACAGACACCTTGGGCTATAGTAAAGCTCTGGGTCGTGAGCTGGCAGAACAAGATCTGATTCTGAAAGAAGAGCAGGATGGCCAGCTGGTACCAAGAGTAAAATTTGGGTTTAGATTTTCCCACCGTGAGGATATAGCAGTATGGTAAATTTACGTGTGACCAGTTCGTTGAGGTGGGAGTGACACAGGTGTGCGTTTGTCGTGTTTTCTCTCCTACGCTCAACTGCTGTGCCTACTTGCAGGGCTCAGGAATGGTTCTGTGTGTTAGCCTTTTGGAACATCTACTTTTTTTATTTTAAAGATTTATTTAATTGAGGGGGGAAGGTAGAGAGAGAGAATCCCAAGCAGACTCCCTGCAGACTCCCCACTGAGTGTGGAGCCCAACACCCGGCTCCCCACGACCCCAAGACCATGACCTGAGCCGAAACCAAGAGTCAGACACTCAACCAGTGGAGCCACCCAAGTGCCCCAACCTCTCGTTTTTTGTTAACAGCTTTATTGAGATACAAACACTGAAGTACATGCATTCAAAGTATAGTTTGATAGGTTTTTGACGTAGATACCCGTTTACGTATCCCTGTAGATACATGTCATACCATCACCACAATTAAGATATTTCCATCACTCCCAAAAGTTCTGTCAACCACCTATCTGCTTTGTTAGTAATACATTAATTTGTACTTCCTGAATTTGACAAAAGTGAAAGAGCAGTTCAATAAAGAAAGGGTAGTCTTTCCAACAAATGGTGTTCAAACTGGCTATCCATGGGTAAAAAACGAGCTTTGATCATATCTTGCACCATATACAAAACTTAAAGCAGATCATAGACCTAAGCGTAAAATAAAAACTATGAAACTTGTAGAAGAAATAGGAGAAAGCTTTGTGGTGTTGGATTAGGCAAAGATTTCTTAGATAGGAAACCAAAAGCTCAGTTATAAAAGAACAAATCGATAAACTGGACTTTCAGAATTAACAATCCCTAATTTTGAGTATGTGAAAATTAGAGAAGGTGGAAAAATTGGGAGCATAGGATTGAGCACATAGCTTTGGCTTCTTCAGTGAGGACACAGACAGTAGGAAGTGGACGAGCTGTTCAATCATCCCTGTTCTCTCCCACATCATCATCTCAATTTGGGGGTCTTTTTGTCTTTTTCAGATTCATAGTAGTGTGTCATAAGTCCAGCATTAAGAAATCTTACATCTCCGAAGTCCTGATTTTTCCTTCTGTAAATCGTGGTCATCGTTTTGAACTTCATCAGTGTTCTGAGTATTCATCTAGGACCCAGGCATGAAGGGCCCAAGTTTGCTCAGGCCTCTTGCTGTCGTTGGGGAGCTAGACCCTTCTCTCTCTTGGCGGATCCTGATGTCCTCTAGGTGTCCCAGGACAGCCTCACACTGTCTCATGGGATATTCTTAGCCTTGCTGAGTGTGGTTGGTATTTTAATTGAACTCTGGCAAGTTGCTCAGCATAACGGGAGGCTGACAGACAGGGAGGCCCCTGTGGGAGCCTTAGTAGACCCATCAGTTTCCCGGCTGTTCTCGTGCAGGTGATGTTTCCCCCTTCTGTTGAATTTGTCTCATCTTAGTTCTAGATTTTGCCACTTCTCTTTCCATGTCAATATCATTTCCTTTGTCTCTACCTCAACGTTCATGTCTTTTCCCCAGCACAGGTTTTTCTGGCCCTATTTTAGATTGCTTGTGTCCCGGTCTAAAACTCGAGGTAATGGTCTCTGTTTCTGTTCCCTTGATGGTGGTAAATTGTCATTTTCTTTTTTTCTTTCTTTTTCTTTCTTTTTTCTTACTTTGTTCTACAATCCATTCTAGGGCTTTGTGAAGGATGTCCATGAAGACTCTGTTACCATCTACTTTGAAAACAAGTAAGACCTTGGGAATAGAGAATCCAGCATACTAGATCCTACAAGGAGGGTGGAGAGGAGGGGGCGGCCGAGTCCTATGAGGCATGTAATAGGTGGGAAGAGCCAGAGCTTTGGGTGGTCAACTTAGGTGGATCCCAGGAGAAGAACGGGCTGAAATTTGGTGAGAGTGGGGGACTTTTGACCTAGTATTAGGTTCTAGCAAGAGAGAAGACACTGCTGTGGAGCAGGGCCTGGGATTTAGCCTCTAATCACCAGCAGTAACCCCTTCCTGAAGAAATGGACAACCACGTTAGCCCGAATAGCTTTCATGTCACTGTTTCCCTTGGCAGCTGGCAGAGTGAGAGGCAGATTCCTTTTGGGGATGTCCGGCTACCACCTCCAGCTGACTATAATAAAGAGATCACAGAAGGGGACGAGGTGGAGGTAAGGGCCACGGGCTCCACCCTTTCTAAATGTCACTTTGCCCAGGATTGCGTCTCCTTTGCCCTGATACTAGTACCCTAGGCTCCTCGCCGGTTTGTTCAGTCTCCTTCCTCCCTGCGCTAAGCTACTGTGCCCAGCCTGGTAGGCTGTGGAAGAGAGAAATGCACTGGTTCCCTGTCTGTCGCTGTTGTGATCAGACTCCCGGGAGCTTCCCAGTTTTAGGGGAGTCACCTTCTCTCTGTTTATGGTGACAGCACCCTCTGGTTTTGTTTTTGTTTTTTAAGATTTTATTTATTTATTTGACAGACAGACACAGTGAGAGAGGGAACACAAGCAGGAGTAGTGGGAGAGGGAGAAGCAGGCTTCCTGCAGAGCAGGGAGCCCGATGCAGGGCTTGATCACAGGACCCCGGGATCATAACCTGAGCCGAAGGCAGACGCTTAACAACTGAGCCACCCAGGCGCCCCCACCCTCTGGTTTTTAATCCACTCCTTCCTTGAGTTTCCTTTGTTTCTATGTAATGTACCTCCTAAGTGTCTGAATGCCTGTTCTGGTCTGATGTTTTTGGGTGGTCCTCAGTATCTCTTATTTTCACCTTCAGGTATATTCTCGAGCCAACGAGCAGGAACCTTGTGGCTGGTGGCTGGCCCGGGTGCGGATGATGAAGGGAGATGTGAGTGATGAGAGGCACACGTCCTAGTCAATGAAAGGGGGGAGGCAGACGCTCCGGTCATCCACACTTGTTTCTTCCCTTCTCTATTTCTGCCAGTTCTATGTCATCGAATACGCCGCCTGCGATGCCACTTACAACGAGATTGTGACCCTGGAACGGCTCCGGCCAGTGAATCCCAATCCCCTGGCAACCAAAGGCAGCTTCTTCAAGGTTACCATGGCTGTGCCTGAGGATCTGAGAGAGGCGTGAGTTAGGGATGTTGGGGTGGGGGCCCCCTTGACAGTCCTCCTGTCTGCCCTTCTTCTCCCAGGCCCCACTCCTGTCAGTCTTCCCTCCTGTTCCCTTGGGCCTCCAGAGCCCTTCTGGCTCCCAGTCCCTCGCTTCATTCATCCCTGTTCTCTCACTGCGGTCCTTCCTCTTTTCTCTTTTGTGGTCCCTGTCTCTCCCCCGAACCTTTGCCCGCTACACTGTGCCCACTGAGCATTCTTCTCTTTCTCGGCAGCTGCTCCAACGAAAACGTCCATAAAGAGTTCAAGAAAGCATTGGGAGCGAACTGCATCTTTCTCAACATCACAAATAGTGAGCTCTTCATTCTGGTGAGTTACCTGCCTGACTTGCACCCAAACCCCTGCAGCAATTTTTCCTTCTCCCTTTTGAACTCCTTTGCAGAAAGGAAGGAGCTCAGATGTGCTTCTATTTATTTGTCAAAGAAGGCTTTTTATGGCTCCTAACCCCTGTGGGCCCAGGTAGCCCCACGTTCCCTTAGTCTTCCCTCATGTCTGACCTTAATTTATTTTTTTTAGCCTGGCCATCATATCACAGTCTGGGCTGGACCCTCCCTTGTGTATTTGGACTCTCAGAAAATAGACTACAGTTCTCACCTCAGCTTGCTGCCTAAAATCACTTCCCTTAGTTGCCCAGATGGTAGGCCCTTGTGAGACTGATGATGATTTTCCTCCTCTCGCTTCATTTCTTAATTCCTGTCCTTTTCCAGAGACTCGGGCATCCTGATTCCCAGCTCCTGGCTCTTCCCCAGTGTGTATTCAAAGTCCGTTTTAATGACTTTTCCATTGGTTTCTTCCCAGTCGACCACAGAAGCTCCTGTGAAGCGGGCATCCCTGCTGGGTGACATGCATTTCCGAAGCCTGCGCACCAAACTGCTACTCATGTCCCGCAATGAAGAAGCTACCAAGCACCTAGAGGTAAATTTGGGCTCTACTTTTTGCTGCTGAATGGTATTGTTGTCGTTCCCCCTTCCCATCCCATCTTCCACCCATCCTCTTGTGTTTACAGAACAAAAAGATTAAGGTCTTTCTGGGCCATTAAATCTGGGTCTGCTATTTTATCCCAGACTCCTCCAGATGGCAGAGCTCCATCGTGTTATAATAGTACAGTTGTTTTCCAGTTTTTTTCTTAACCATGGGACCCTTTGATCAAGTGAAATTTTACTTGAAAGCACGATGCCTAAACAGATCAATCAGAGCAGCTCTGTCTAAAAGTGGAAGAGGCGGGTGTGGCCCTGACCTCCACTGGCCTCCCCCAGATCACCTCTGAGAATCAAACTGCTTTGCAGGGTATATTTGAGAACCATTTGTACGCTGGAAAGACCACTGGACTTGAAATCCCAAGTCTCGCTTTGTCAAATATTGACCTTTGGCAGAGCATTTGGTTTCACTGAGCTTTAGCTCTGTCTGTGAGAATAAGGTAGTTAGACTAGAATATTTCCACGAGGTCTTTTTGAGTTCTGATGTCTTAAGGTGGTCAGATTCCCTTTTCTTAGGTGTCATACCGTCCTACACAAGTAGGGTGTGTGTGCGTCCATCCATTTCCATTTATCAAGAGAACTGATCTTTTGGGGAGGCTCTTCTCTGAGCCTGTGCAAATTGTGGAGCATGGTGATCTTTCACTTCTCCAGGGATGCCACTACTCAGGGCGGTGGCAGTTAAAAATTCACCCTCACCCCGAGATGGTATGAAGTACGTCTGCTCCGGTTCCCAATGAGCAGATTCCCTGGTGGCCGGAGCTAGACTTCAGCTCTCCTAGGCCCTGGTTTATTGATCAGTGTGGTGAAGAGTGCCAGATATGGGGCGGCTGGGTGGCTCAGTCGGCTGAGCATCTGACTCTTGATTTTGGCTTAGGTCCTGATCTCAGGGTCGTGAGATCGAGCCCCGAGTTGTACTCCATGCTCAGCGCAGAGCCTGCTCAAGAGTCTCTGTCCTTCCTTCTCGTGCACGCTCCCTCTGCCCTCTCATTCTCTCGTTCTCTCAAATAAATAAATAAAATCTCTTAGAACATGCAGGTAGCTAAGTTAGCCGTAAGTGCAAAGTCTGTTTTTGAGAGAGCTTGTTCTTTTTTTTTTTCCCTATTTTTTTTAAATTACTTTGAAATGTTGCCTGTGTAAAGGAAAAAGATAACAAAACAGGTACCCTTGTACCCATCAGGCAGTTTAAGAAATTCAGCCCTGGGCAAACTTCTCTAGAGGATGTTTGTAAATCATTGTGCATCCTCTCCCTCCCTCCCTTAGTTATTTTGAACACCCAGTGTAGTCCCTTTTTGTTTCCTTTTTCTTCTTGCCTCATGTAAGCCTTCGCCGTAATGTAGTCCCTTCTGTCTTGTAAGTAGGAGTAGTGGACTGGAATCGGGAATGTCCCCTTTCAGATAGCTCTCCTGTTTGGTGCTTCTACCTAGGACTCCCTCTTCCAGAACCTTCCCCGTCTTCCTGCCCTTGTGCCCAGCTATCTAAGGCCTGGCCGAGAAATGAAGTGGCAGTGTGTTGTTCCATAATCGGCTCCTTTTATGCTTTTCTCAGCCCCTTGCTTTCTGTTCATTATTTTGGGAGCTGATACTAGTTTGGTTAAGGTAATCATAGTTCCTTACTTTTGCATTTATCTTGGGAAAGGGTTTTTCACACCTAATTTAATCCTTATTTAATCATTATTATAACCTTATTTAATCTCCTGAGAGTTTGGGGGCGGGGTAAGTCCGGTGTAATCGTTTAGCAGATGACAGAATAGAGACCCTGAGAGTGTGCTGTGTTTAGGATCGCATAACCAGATAGTGTTAGAACCACATCCAGAACTGTGGTGGCTCCAGCCCAAACTCTGCCCTCATGTGCTTCCCCTCCCCGCCAAGCCATTGGTGTTTGCCAGGTAGGGGGTGGACGGAAAGGTTCCTGAATTCTCTGTACGGGTCCCCGTGGTTGGATCCAGGGTGGTTCTGGCTTGTTTTCACACATTTTTCTCTCCTTGAGGTCCTGCAGTGTCAGGTACCTGGGACAGGTGTCTGGGGTTCCACCACCACAAACCTCACTGTGCCTTTTCCTTTCAGACAAGTAAGCAGTTGGCAGCCGCCTTTCAGGAGGAGTTCACCGTGCGAGAAGACCTGATGGGACTGGCCATTGGGACTCACGGTGCCAACATCCAGCAGGCCCGAAAAGTACCCGGGGTGACGGCCATCGAGTTGGGTGAAGAGACCTGCACTTTCCGCATCTATGGGGAGGTCAGCGAAAGACAGCTGTGGTTTAGGTCCCTTGGGGGTAGAGCGAGGCGAGTGTTCGGTGGACCTCCCTCCCTGACTTTGGTGGCAGCACACTTTCCCAAAGGCAGAGAGAAGCAGGAGGATCAGGGTCTGAGTAACAACCCCCCTCCTCTCCTCATAGACTCCTGAGGCGTGCCGACAGGCCCGGAGCTACCTTGAGTTTTCGGAGGACTCCGTGCAAGTGCCCAGGAACCTTGTTGGTGAGTTGCGGGTGTGTACGCATAGGAGAGAGTATGGGGGGGGCCAGGTGTGAGATCCCCTAAAGCTGTTCTGGGCTCGGCAGCCCCCCGGGGACTTCCAATTTCATGAGGACAGAGCAGTCTGTCGGAAGAGTGACAAAAATGGAAGAACAGATTTCTCTGGATTGTAGTATTTTGTCCTGAGAACTCAGGAGAAACTTAGAAGCAAGAGAATAATTAAACAGAATCCATATATAGGAGCTGGAAGACTGTTTATCTTACCTGTTTTTACTCTTAAAAAAAAAAAAAAAAAGCCTAATTTCTCCTTTACCCATTCAGGCAAAGTGATTGGAAAGAACGGGAAAGTGATCCAGGAGATTGTGGATAAATCTGGTGTGGTGAGGGTTCGAGTAGAAGGTGATAATGACAAGAAGAACCCCAGGGAGGAGGTATGGGGCAGCTGCATCTAGAGACTGGTTTCCAGAAGCAGATGGCATTGTTCTCTTGTTCTTCTCTGGGAGCTGGGATTTCTAGAGGGCGGAGGATGGGGGTTCCTGGGGGGTGGGGGACGGGAACTTCTGTGTCCCTCTAGTAATGCAGAGCCCAGAATGATCCCGCTGGGTGAGCTTCCATAGGAGGCAGGGTGGAGTTGGTACTTGCCTTGACTACTCTCCCGCTAACCGCGCCCATCCTCTCTGCTCTGCAGGGGATGGTTCCTTTCATATTCGTGGGTACCCGGGAGAGTATTAGCAACGCCCAGGCCCTGCTGGAATACCATCTCTCCTACCTGCAGGTACCCAGGCCAGAAGCCGGGGAGCGGAAGGGTGTGGGTGTAGCAAGGAGGCAGAGGCTGCTGGCGGATGAAGTTAGGAGCAGTGGTGCCCAGTTTGAGGAGAACGGAAACCACGGAGTGGAGATTTGGGGCTGTGGGGTTGGATCCCGTAATGTTCCTCGTTTAGCCAGTGTCTTTCTCCCGTTCCTGAGAGTTTAGGTCGCTAGGGGCGGTCAGGGCCAAGGAGCACGAGTGAGGGAGGAGTGTTTGTGGATCTCGTCACTCCTTCGGTACCTCTCTCCACCTTCTGCCCGACCAGGAGGTGGAGCAGCTCCGCTTGGAGAGGCTGCAGATTGATGAGCAGCTTCGGCAGATTGGGCTGGGCTTCCGCCCTCCCGGGAGTGGGCGGGGCAGCGGTGGCAGCGACAAGGCCGGATACACCACGGACGAGAGCTCCTCGTCCTCCCTCCACGCTACGAGAACCTACGGGGGCAGCTACGGGGGCCGCGGCCGGGGCCGGAGGACAGGTGGTCCCGCCTATGGTAAGACGACCGTGGGCCTTGTGGGGAGAGGCACAGGCCTGGGTGGAATCTCGAGGAAAGGGTGACAGCCACGTTGAAGGTGGGACTGGCTGGGGGATGGATTCTGGGGTGGGGTGAGTGACCCGGATTGAAGCCCAGCGTGTCCTTCAGGCCCCAGCTCGGACCCATCCACAGCTTCTGAGACCGAGTCAGAGAAGAGGGAGGAGCCTAACCGAGCTGGGCCGGGTGACCGGGATCCCCCAACTCGGGGGGAAGAAAGCCGGAGGCGGCCGATAGGGGGCCGGGGTAGGGGACCCCCACCTGCCCCCCGGCCCACCACGAGATACAACGCTTCATCTATCAGCTCAGGTACCGGTATCAGACGGCTGGGTTTGTGGATGCAGGCCGAAAGGAAGGATGATGGACGCCCGATAACCACCTTCTCTTCCTCTGACCAGTGCTGAAAGATCCAGACAGTAATCCCTACAGCCTACTGGACACATCTGAACCAGAGCCCCCAGTTGACTCAGAGCCTGGGGAACCCCCCCCAGCAAGTGCCAGGCGCCGCCGCTCCCGCCGCCGCCGCACGGATGAGGACCGGACTGTCATGGATGGAGGCCTGGAATCTGATGGGCCCAGCATGACAGAGAATGGTCTGGGTAAGGGCTGTGCCTGGGCCTGAGAAGGGAGAGCTGGGCAGGAATTGAGGTACGGGGCATTAGATGCACCACTTGGGTTTTCTGTGCCCCACAGAAGATGAGTCGAGACCCCAGCGTCGGAACCGGAGCCGCCGCCGCCGTAACCGTGGGAACCGGGCGGATGGTTCCATCAGTGGAGACCGTCAGCCAGGTCAGCGAACACTGGGTGCCGGCATCCTTCCCCAGAGTGGAGAGAACGGGGTGCCTTTTGGTGGGGGTTGGGGCTTGGTGGGTGTCCAGGAGCTGGATACCCGCTTCCTTCTGAAACTCTCGGTCCTCTGCCTCGCGCAGTGACCGTGGCGGACTATATCTCCCGAGCCGAGTCGCAGAGCCGCCAGCGGCCCCCCCTGGAACGCACTAAAGCCTCAGAGGACTCTCTTCCAGGACAGAAGGTAGGCAGGCGGGGTGTCGTTTACCCCACCGCGTCTCCTCCAGGGCCAGGGGGCGCAGGGAATTCGCAGAGAAGCCGGTGTCCGATGGAGTTTAGGCTGCGTGTGGAATAGAGAAGGTTTGGCTAGGGCAGGGAGGTTTCGTTCGGACTTCCGGGTGCCTGTAAGAGCCCCGAGAGTGGCAGGTCAGCCGCCAGGAGCACTATTATGGCGGGGGGGGGGGGAGGGCATTACCTGGATCTCTGCTGACCGGCTTCCTTCCTTCCTCTCCCGTTTTTCTTCCCCACTTCCCCTCAGGGCGACTCTGTCAGCAAGCTTCCTAAGGGCCCCTCAGAGAATGGGGAGCTCTCCGCCCCCTTGGAGTTGGGTAGTTTGGTGAACGGGGTTTCATAAAACCTCCAGCCTGCATCCCTCCCTTCTCCATCTCGCTTGCTGCCCAACACCATGGCCCTCCCAGGCCCGACTGACCTGCGCTGGAGCTGCTCTTATCTAGGGGGGAGGGGGGTGGCACAGCAGCTTGGGTCCCCCCTCAACCTCCAGGAGCTAGTGGAGGGGTGTGTAACAGGGTCATACCCCCTCCTCTTGTCCACCCTTCCCCAGGGTGAGGGAGCCTCTCTCCTTCCCCATCAGACTGGATGTGCCTTTATCCTCTAATGCCCCGATCTCTCTGAACACCCCCATTCTCCGCCTGCTGGTGCGGGGTGCTCCTTGACCCACCCGGATTTGACCATTCAGGGGGGCTCCCCTGCTATCCCTCCTCCCATCCTGTACCCCCCATTTCTGGGGCCTCATCACTGTGGAAGACGGGGATAGTAAGGGTATACGTGGGTGGGAGGCATGGGGAAGGTTTTGGAGTAGAACCAGGGGTGTGTATGAAGGGGGGTGACAAGGTCCCCCGGGGGAGGGGGGGACCAACCTTGTCTGGTGGATGAGAAGGCGTATTTATTTTTCACTGTACAGTATTTAAAAAGAGAATAAAAAAATCCAAATGGCTCTGTGGTTCCTGCACCTTCCTTGTCCCCAGTTGGGTCCAGCAGTTTCTCTAGGATTGACCTGTCCAGGCCTTGTTTCCTGTTTCCTGTTTCTCCCCACCTGGCTTCTCTGGTGTTCCAGAGATTGTCCACTTCTGGGAATTCCTGGCATTCCTCTGTTTCCCCCCGGCCCAGGTCCCTTTCTAGTCCGGAGGCCAGTGGCCTGTGGACTGTGGCTTGCTGCTTCTCCCCTCCCCCAGGTGTGCCGATAGAGGGAGCGGGGCCCCTCCTCTCCCCTGAGTCACCGCGGGCTAGGTAGGGCTGCCCCGGGCCGGAGCCGTTCCTGCTCAGAGCTGAGAGCCAAGGCCGGCTGCCTAATCCGATTACCCGAGGCCTGGGGCTTGGGCCGGGCCTGGGGCTGAATGGGGAGCCGGGCTCCCTGGAGACAGCCTCTGAGACCTAGGTGTCCGGCCCTTCTTGCTGCTGGCTCTCCGCGCTGGGTCCAGGCCGCTTCTCAGGCACCCACAGTGCTGACCGCTGGGCCCTGGGGGGTGGGGGCCCAGGGGAGCCCGGGCTTTGGGCTCCCTGCCTTCAGACTCAGGTTTGCAGATAGCACCTGCAGTGGAGAAACCGAGGTTTGGGGGCTGGAGTTGGGAGGGCTTAAGTTTTCTCACCTGGAGGAAGGGGCTGAATCACCACCTAAGCACCTGCTGGGATGACTCAGGAAACAAAAATGGACTGCCTCCTGACTGTCTTGGCCCAGGGGCAGGTCAGGGCTTTGAGGAGCAATAGACACAAGAAAAGGGTTTGGGGTAGGGGGTGGGGTGTTCCCAACTTCCTCCTAGCTCCATTGTGACCCTGAGGGCTTTTGATTCCCCAGTGCTTGATCCCATTGTGCAAAGGAATTGACTTTAAATTGCCAAAGCTCCCGAAGGGAGGGGAAGGCGTTCAGAGCTCCTGGCGCTGGAAGGCTTGACATCTGGGTCTTGGGTGGGGAGGGGGCGTGGTGCCCCGAGGGGAGTGGTGGGGGCTGGGAACAGGACACCTGGGTTTGCCTAGGGGAGGGGGACGTTGGCGCCCGTCAGGAGGCGCGGTCTGCGGGGAGGGAGTGGGGAGGAGTCTGGTTAAAAGCTGTTCCCGGGTCTGGCCCACCCGCCAGCCACAGACGCTGAGGCCAGGTGAGAGGGGCGGTGGCGGCCGGGCCCCGGGACGGCCCGGGACTGCTCGGAGGCCGGGCGCGCCTCGGCGGAAGGCGAGCTGGGCCGGGCACCTGGCGGCATCCGGGAGCGGCGAGCGCAGTGTGCGCGGTGCCGGGGTACCGGGCAGCGGGTCGGGCGCCGGCTCTCCAAAGTGCCTGGTTGGTTGGGAGCAGGGGCTCCGTTCTCAGGACTCTGAACTTGGGGACGACACCCACTTCTATAAGGACACGAGTTCTCTGGAACGACTGCAGACTGGGAAGACCCTTGCGTTTTAAGGACACCGCGTGTGGGCATCGACGTTCCGCTTTGGAAGGGAGGGCGCCGAGGACGCCCTCGCAAGGCTTCCCTCCACCACCGCCCCCCCACGCCCCCATGGCGCTTCCTGGCCCTTCACACGCCCAGGTCTGGAGCCTGGAGCCTCCTGCTCCCACGGCTCCTGCCAACCCGGCCTCGGGCTGCCCGGAGCGGGAGGGCGCCGGGAGCCCGGGGGCGTCCGGGGGGCTCCCCCTGGAGAAGGTGAAGCGGCCCATGAACGCGTTCATGGTGTGGAGCTCCGCGCAGCGCCGCCAGATGGCGCAGCAGAACCCGAAGATGCACAACTCGGAGATCTCCAAGCGCCTGGGCGCGCAGTGGAAGCTGCTGGGCGAGGACGAGAAGCGGCCCTTCGTGGAAGAAGCCAAGCGGCTCCGGGCCCGGCACCTGCGCGACTACCCCGACTATAAGTACCGACCTCGGCGCAAGGCCAAGAGCTCGGGCACCGGGCCGCCCCACTTCGGCCCGGGGAGCGGCGGCGTGGCTGCCGGCGGGCCGGTCTGGGGGCCCGGGTACGCGAGCACGCAGGGGAGCAGAAGCTTTGGGTACCAGCCGCCCAACTACTCCGCAGCCTACCTGCCCGGCGGATACGGGTGAGCGCCTGGGGGGCGGGCTGAGGCTCCGGCAGGGGCCACTCCGGGGGCACCTGGGGGGGCGGGGGTTAGCGCCTCCCCGGCCGCCTAGTGCCCCGCCGGGGTGGGAGCGTTCTGGTGGCCCCGGGGTTCCCTGGAGGCCGTTTCCATCCCAGCCCGGCAGTGGCGGCCCCCAGGATGCGATCCTGTTCTAGTTACCCGAATTTCCCGTTTCCTCCCCGCTTCTGGCCCTCCTGTGACCCGGCTTCCCCTCCCTGCCCGCGGGGCAAGGAGAGGCCCGGCCCGACTCTGCCCCTTCCTGGCCTGCCGAAAACAGGCGCGACACGCAAGCCCGTTCCAGAGCGTGCCCTGACACGGCCGCGCCCCGGTTCCCAAGCCGCCGTGGGGTCTGGTCCCCAACCTGCGCTACCCAGTGGGGCCCGGACAGCCAGGGACCGGTGGCCGGGTGACGGCAGGTTCTACCTCTGGGGCCAGAGGTGGTCCCACCCACCCCCACCTGTGCGCGGGGGGCGCCGCCGGCACCTCCCAACCCGGGGACGGGCTCTAACCCCAGTGTCTCTCTCTTTGCAGCTCTTCGCACTGCAAACCAGAGGCCTCCTCGCCGTGCTCCCTCCCTCAGAGTAACCCCAGGCTCCAGGGAGAGCTGCTCCCCCAGTACAACCCCTGCCTCCCCCCAAGCTCTCCCACCCCGTACAGCCCTCCCCTGCTGGGGCCCCCCCTGCCCCTGACCCACCTC
>NC_058417.1:2414782-2434934 GCF_002201575.2 Neomonachus schauinslandi | reverse complement strand
GCGCGCCGCGTCGTGGGCGGGGAGCGGCCTCCCGGCGGGCCTCGCACGCCAGGCCCCGAGGGCCGAGCCGTCCCCGCTCGCTGCCCAGGCCCGGGCCCTGCCCCCTCGCCCCCCAAGACCGGGCCTCCCGGCCTGGCTGCCCCGTACAACCCCGGGCGGGGAGAGGCGGCCCCGGGCGGTGGGCCTCGGCTGCCCCTCCCCCCCCGCCCCGCGGGGCCCTCGGAAGGGAGCGGCAGGGTGAGTAGCCTCGACTTTTTGCAAAAGGGTTTCTTACCGGGAATCCTGACTCGCAGACATGATCCTTAGAAACTAGGGCGGAGTGCCCGCCTATCGACAACTTATAGAGCGCCCGACCCCGCCCCAGCCATCGCATTGGCTTGGCCGCCTCGGCCCCGCCCGCCAGCGCTCAGCGACTCGGCGTGACGTTAGTTCGCAGGCGCTCCGGTACGCCGCCACCATTGGGCAACCTGAACGCCTATCAAGGTGAGGCCCCGCCCCGCAGCCCCATTGGCTGTGGGGCCCGCCTTTCTCGCCGGTGCGGAAGTGACATACGGGAGCCAGGCCTCGAGGCCTGGCAGCCATCTTGGGGCCCAGCGCCCCTACACGTGCGGAGGCGAGAGCGCCCGGGTCATGTGGTCCGGCTGGCCCTATCGCGCGCGAGGGGCGAGGCTTCAGCCTCCAGGGACTTCCGGGCTCCCGAGACGGCCACTTCCCTTCGCCTCGGCTCCAGGTGCGCGCCGGACCCACAGTTTAGTTTGTCGTCTCCTGCAGCAAAGGTAGACCGGACACCGCCCCGAGCCGCCGCGAGTGTGCGGGGGACGGTGGAAGCAGGAGGCGCGCCCCCGGCCACGGGCAGGGCGGGGAGGGGAGCCCCCGCGCACCTGGGGGTGCGGCCACGAAGCTCCGTCCTCCCTGAGCTCCCCCGCGGCCCCTTGCAGCCCCGGCGTCCATGCGGGAGGGCTTCGTCGGGGGGCCCCAGGGTCTCAGCACCTCCGACAGGGTGGCTGACAGTGACTGCCGAACCCGAGCCTGACAGAAGGAAGACCAGCACCATGTATCTCCAAAGGATCCTTTATTGACCAGAGCAGGACCGTGGCATTTATATATATATATAAAAAAAAGTTTGAAGACTGGCAGGCAGTAATCCCCTTGCCCGCCCCCCACCCCCAGCACAGATTTTCTCGCCCCCGCCCCTGCACTCGGAAGGGGGAATGACCGCCCCACCCAGGCCCCAGGCCAAACTCCGCCCCTGCAGACGGAAAAAGAGGCTGTTCCATGGCCACCCCTGAACATCAGAAATCAACAAGTATTCTCTCAAAGAAAAAAAAATACAGAAATCAAAACATTTAAATATGAAAAACCAAAGGGAATTGGATGGGGAGAGGCAAGAGAGGAAAGGAACTGGAGTTTCTTGGGAAGGAAGGGTCCCCCGTGTCCCCATGCCCATTGATGAATGGGCTTGAGGCCTGGGATACGAGGCTCACACAGTGAGTTTGCAGTGACACAGCTCCTTGTAGATCTGCCGACGAAGTTTGGGCATGTCCTGCTGGGTGAAGCTGAATGGCTGAGACAGGGCCAGGTGCTTGCAGTACTAGGTGTTAACAAAGCAGGCCGTGAGAACCACCTACTGAGCATCCCCCCAAGTCAGGGCCTGTGCTACACACTTCACAGGAGCCATAGCCATCTCACTGGACCTTTCCAAGAGCTTCCACTTTTCACAAAGGGAGCCAAGGTCCCACAGCCTGGGGCTCAAAGTCTGGCTAAAGTCCTTGTTCTTGGTACCTGCACTGGGGGGTGGAAGGCAACTGTATTAGAGAGCCAGGGCCCCAGGACCAAGAGGCCCAGTCCCAATGGGGGCTGGGGCAGCCAGAAGAGGACCAAGGAACGACATCGGCGATTCTGCGTCCTAACACGCAAGGTTACGCCCTGCTCCACCAGTGCCTGTGAGCCAACTCAGGGAGGCCGAGCGGTCTCCCGCCTCCATCCCAAACCGGTAACCCGACTGCTATCTGCTTACCTGTAACACAAAGGCACCGCAGTCACTGTCATTGTTCTGCCTGGCCACGTTCTAGAGAATAAAAAGGGCGGCCCTTCACCTGGAGGCTCCTAGGGCTGTGGCTTCAACTCTGCCTCCTGCCACACCTCTCTCACCACCCAGTACCGACCCCCCCCCCCCGCCGCCCCAACCCTGGACACTTACCATTTTGAAATAACCTTTCCAGCCCTGGTGGAAATCCAGCCGGTCTTTCTTCACTGCCTCTGCCTGCAGGTACTTGGCAATATGCTACAGAGACAGAAACGGAGGAGAAGTAATGCCCTGTTTCCCAACTGAACTCAGGGTATGGTGGTCCCGGCACCGAGCCCACCCTTTTGCCCAGAATGCCTAGCCACTGCATGTCCTCCCCACATGCTTCCCGTCTGCCCCCCTCCCCTCTCAAACCTTAGGGCAGCGGCGGTTTAGGGTGCGCTGCGAGTCAAAATAGGTGATGGTGCGTCGCCTCACGTCCACAGAGATGAGGGACCAATGCACCTCCAGGTGGATGGGGATCAGCAGTAGCTCCTTATTGAAGATGTCCACCTAACGGGGGGCGGCGCCAGAGGTCAAGTCAGGCAGTGCGAGGGTCCTGCCCGCTGCCAGGAGGGTCCTCAAGAGGAGCAGAGGCACGGGCAGGGAGCCAAGGGGCAGAGCACAAGGCCCAGCCCTTCCACTGTTAAGGCAAGGGTCAGCGGACGCGGCCTCCAGGGCTGAGGAAGAAGGCAGGTCAGAGGAGACCCCCACTGCAGGGCCCAGGAAGACCAGGTACTCTCCACACCGCAAAGGTGCAAGTGCTAAGTAGCTAAGAACCCAGGCTTAGGACTGCGGAGCCAGACGGCCAGGGTTTAAATCCAGCTCCTCTGCTGACTAGCTGGTGACAAGCTACACAATAAACTCTCTATGCCTCCGTTCTCTTGTAAGAAGCTGAAAACAGCACCTACCCTCATCTGTTTGTTAGGAGCGTTCAAGTAGTTAACATCCATAATAGGCTAACAAGAGCGGCATGGTTCCTAGTCAGGGGTCGGCCAGTTAACACGACAATCCTACGAGGAAGTGCTCACCGTCAAGCTAACAACGAGCTAACTGCCACTTGGCAGAGTAAGGCAACTTGCTGAAGGTCACAGAAGAAAGGACACTGGTGGGATTCAAACGCAAGTATGCAGAAGGCCAAGTTCTTTTCACTGTGCGTCACCCCACCTCTCCTGGGAGAAGCAGGCCTGCCAGGTCACTGAGGGGGTAAGCCCCCGAAGCTGGGGGCCGAAACTGAGGAGTGCTGGAGCCAGTTAGTGCTCCTACCTCACTGTAGAAATTTCCTGTCCTTTGAACTGGAGGGCAGGGAAACTAACTAGAGGGGAGAAAGGAACTCTTTTCCCCTCACCAAACGTGCTCCCTCCTAATTCTTCTCCCCAGTAACTTCCGCCACCAACCCAGGCCTCCCCGATTCCTAGGTTTTCTTCATTCCCACGACCAACCCATCAGAAAACACTATCAGTTCTGACCGCAAAACCTATCCTAGAGAAAGCTCCTCCTACTTTGGCCCTTAGCGCCCTGGCCCACGTTTCTCATCTGGACTTCCGTGCTCCCCTCCTAGTCTGTCTGCTTCTACTCTTGCCCTGCTTCCAATCTTCATGAAACAGGAGTTTAAAACGTGAGGGACTTCCCAGCCTTCTTTAAAACTTCAGTGGCTTCTCGGCGCACATAGAGTAAGATCTACCCTCCTCAGCTTCTCCTCCATCCTTACACGATCGACTCTCTGACCGAATGTCATACCAATATTCTCTCCACTCACTCTGCTCCAACCACACAGGACACCCACGTGGGCCTTCGGTGCCTCACATGCCCTTTCTCACCCTGAGTCCCGTGTACTTGCTATTCCCCTTGCCTAGACTACTCTTCCCCCAGATCTGCACACGGCCGGCTCCTCGAGTCTCAGCAAAGAGAGGCCTTTCCAGACCGCCCGATCTAAAGGACCCACCTCCCATGCTACTACATTACCCTTTTAATCGCAGCACCTAGCACTAGCTGGAGTCTCACCTGCTTATTTACTCCTACTCCATGAAGGCAAGAAGGTCTCCTTACGTAACACTGAATCCTGAGTACCCACAGCGGAATCTCACGCACACACAAGACCCTTAAGATCTGAAAGACTGAGTGAGCAGGCTTGAGGAAGGGGCTCCGAGAAAACAGAACCCTAATGCTCTCCAGGCAAGGTGTTACACAAGGAGATGAGGATTGGTAACTCACGTTTTTGGTCCACCTTTTCACCCCATCGTAACCCTTGGTGCGGAGTTTGTCGTAGAAGAAACTGTTGAAGAAATGCACCTGTACCAGGGAGATACAAAAGAGCCGGATGGAATTAAGTAGCCCCGGCTCTCCTGCCCAGTCTCCTCCGCCCGCGCCGCTCCGTTTCATTATGGCTCCAAGGGCCAGCTTCAACACCCTCCACTCCCAATTCACTGAGGGTAAAAAAAACCACATCCTTTTTAGCCTTCTTATTGCTTCCCATCCCATTTGTGGAGTTAGCCACAGGGAAAAAAAACTACCCACTGGGGGAAGAGAATAGGTAAGTTCAGGACCAAGATTAAAGATCTGAGGGGCGCCTGGGTGATGCAGTCGCTTAAGTGTCCAACTCTTGGTTTCAGCTCGGGTCGTGATCTCAGGGTCAAGAGACTGAGCCCCTCGTTGCGCTCCACGCTCAGCACTGAGTACGCTTGAGATTCTCTCTCCCCCCCCCCCCCCCCCCCCCCCTCTCTCCCTCTCTCTCTCTCCCTCAAATAAGTCTTAGGGGCGCCTGGGTGGCTCAGTCGCTGGGCATCTGCCTTCGGCTCAGGTCATGATCCCAGGGTCCTGGGATCGAGCCCCACGTCAGGCTCCCTCCTCAGCGGGGAGTCTGCTTCTCCCTCTCCCACTCCCCCTGCTTGTGTTCCCTCTCTTGCTGTGTCTCTCTGTGCCAAATAAATAAAATCCTTAAAATAATAATAATAAAAAATTACAGATTTGAATTTAACAGGCTGCCTCCTACCACCTCTCCCCAAAAACAAAGATCCTCTTTATGGATCAAGTGATACAAGGGACTGAAAACGCTGCTTAGAACTGCAGACATTCTTCTGGGGACCGAGGTACCCGG
Source organism: Neomonachus schauinslandi (assembly GCF_002201575.2). Lineage (NCBI taxonomy): Eukaryota > Metazoa > Chordata > Mammalia > Carnivora > Phocidae > Neomonachus > Neomonachus schauinslandi. The sequence goes on along the minus strand of NC_058417.1, from coordinate 2,429,772 downwards.
TGAGGCCTACCTTTTCAGGGACCGTGTCCATGACCAGGTCTCCATACATGTTCATCACCTGGGGAGAAGACGGGAGGCAACTTGCCATGGAGAGTGCAGCATGGGTACAGGGCTCCCCCAAACAGAGGGCCCCAGACACCCTGCTCCCTAAATCCCCTTTGGGGCCCGTGTCTCCATTGCTCCTCACCTGGTCATTGAGCCAGTTCTGTCCATATAAGGTGCCCAGGTCGTCCATGGTCAGCACATGCCGCTTGTAGGCCACTCGGAAGCCCCTCACCATGGCATTGCCCGGCATCCGCTGGTACGACTGGATGAGCTGCAGCACCAGGCCCTTCCTGAGGAGGCCAAGGGTGGAGTCACACAGGAGCTGAGGGGGCTGGGCATGCAGGAGTACTTTCTACTGCTCGGAGTAAGAATCTAAACTAATCCTTTTTGGGGCACCTGCGTGGCCCGGTTAGTTGAGCGTCTGACTCTTGATCTCAGCTCAGATCTTGATCTCAGGGTCCTGAGTTCAAGGGCCCGCACTGGGCTCCACACTGAGCATGGAGCCTACTTCAAACAACAAACACACTAATCCGTTTTTTGGGTCATGTGTCCTTTTGAGGACCTGCTAACGGCCCAGGCTCCAGAAAGAGGCACTCAAGTAGCAGGTATACACAGTATTTTGGGGTCTCAGGTAAAGACCCCACCCCCACCCCAGTCAGCTTACAGGGGCTTGGCACTCTGCCTGCAGATTCCTCCCTTCAGTCCTACCTTCCTCCTTCTCCCCAACACGTCCCTATGGGAAAAAAGGCAGCAGCATTCTCGCCTACCCTCAGGTCCCAGCCCTCTTTCATGCCTCACCTGGAAGGCGTAGAGAACTCCTGCTGAAAAATGTCCTCCAATTTCTCTACTACCTCATCAGTGCTGAGGGGGATGAGGCTGCCGTAAGTTTGAAGGAATTCATCCAAGATGCCTGAGCGGAGGAAAAGAGGAGAGGGGTGAGGCCTCCAGACTTCAATTTAGGAGTTGGCTGCGAGAAAGAGACTGCGCCCTCTGGGTCCCTTACTCTGTACGCAGGTAACATGCTCCTCCCGCAGAGGGCTGTGCTGGCCGGCTTTCTCCCCGGGCCGCTCTGCCTCTTCCGCAGCGCCCAAATCGGAGCCCTGAAACAGCTCCTGGGCCACATGGTCCCCGATGCTGCACACATTGCTGATGAGGATGCTGGCATCGGGGGGTGCCAGACCCCGCTCCCCTTCTGGCCCGGAGGGTCCCCCAAAGCCATTGGGAAGAGTACAGGAGAGGAGGCCTGTAGGACAGGGGAAACAGGATGGGGCTCGGATCAAAGAACAATGGGATGAGATTAAACGACCCACACGATACCAATATAAACTCTAAGGAATGGAAACCTCAAGCATGAAATGAGCACGTCTGAGAGGTCGTAAAGGAACAGAAAAGACGTACTACTCATAGACAGGGCAGAAGCAGAACAAGACTAAGATTCAGGGAGATCTGAATTTCAGAGATACTTATCACCACTATACACCTGGCTCCTAGTACAGTACCCCGCAAACGTTCGATAAATACTCCAGTGATTCATAAAAACACAGCCGGAGATGGTTCGCTTGAGAGGCCCCGAAAGAAACATTCTGAGCGAGACTGTCACACACAGCCGTACTGGTGATGCAGTCCACTCCTCAGAGAAATCCCTTCCCACCACTCGAACACGGCACCCTTTGCAGATGTACGCGCCCCTCTATTCTAAAAGGGCAAACGAAGAGGGATTTTAAGTGTATAAGGCTGCTTAACTTCTGTGAACCACGCCTCCCTTTCTCATCTGTACACAGAATACCTACTTAGGGACTCTGTGTCCCAGCCTTGACTGACTATCTCCCCAGACTGAGTTCCTGCTCGAGGTGGAGCTTAAGACATTTCACGGCTATTCTGGACCCCCTCACTCTGCCATCCTACTAGCTTTAGGCCCAGCTGTCACCACCTCAAGAGGCTCCTGATCCTCCCCACCCTCTCCCTCCACCCATTCCCACCTTACCGGAGTCGGGATCCAGAGGAGACTTTGGAGTCCACCTTAAGCCATCTTCCTCCACTGGGGGCCCAGAGGACATTGGTGGAGACCCTCTCACCCCATCCTCAGCCATGAGAGCACCTAGCAGACCCAGCCGGGGCGGAGGTGGCCCCCGAGGGGAGTCAAAACGACAGCAGGGGGATGGCACCTGTGGTGTCGCACCCCCTTCCTGGGGTGAAAGATGGTTCTTGGGGTGTGCAAGGCTCCGCCGCCGGCCCCGGTGGCGCCCCCAACGCTTCCAGTGGAATGTCAGCGAGGTGCTTTTTGAGTAGAGCAGCATCCCGAGGGCTCGCATGGCTCTGCGGCGGCGCTGTGAGCAGGTTTTTCGATGAGTAGGGCGGGGAGGGCGAGGCCGCTGGGAGGCTCCCAGCTGACCCCACCTGGGGGGCAGCCTCCAAGCTGCCACTTCCTCTTCCTCATCTTCATCCTCGTCCTCCTCCTCTTCTTCCTCCTCTTCACTAGCTGAGGCATCAAAAGAGGGCCGAGGGACAGGGAGGCGTCTGGCTGGCGCTGTAGTCCCTGACCCAGGATCTGGCCCAAACCCTCCACCTGATTTGAGTCGGGGTTTGGGGGGTGGGGGCCAACGAATACGCTCCCGCCTGGGACTTGAGTAAGCTGGGGCTATGCCAGGTCCAGGAGGCTCAGGCCCCCAAGACCCGGTCCCTTGTATAGTCTCTTTCATCTTCCAGTAGCCTGTAAAACAATGGTCAGAGTGTCAGAATCCAAACACCCTGAACCCCAGGATCTTGCCTCTCTTCCTCAGCATGCCTTCTCTGGCATCAGATGCAAATAATCTAAGAAGAGAGGGAAAAAAACGCCAAACTCCTACAGTTTGCCGATCTTCTCGGTTCACATGGTCCACAAGGGGCCCTTTAGAGTCTGTGTCATCATCCTTCCCCTGACCAGATAGAAGCAAGGGAGAATATGGCGGAGCAGCAAGCCTCCGGGATCTTATTTCTCAGATCCCCAGGTTAAACCCAGTATTTTCAGGCTCTACTTCTCTACTGGAGACCACCAGGGGTATCCTAATTGAGCACCTAATGAGGGGCATGGCTCAGCACGAGAATCCTGACTTGATACAGAGACAGCTGAGGAAGACACAACTTCCACGAGGAAACCGTGATCTAGAGTGGAAAGAGAGTTCTCTACCACCTTGGAATGAATGGGGCGCTGGGGTGGGGAGGGGATGGGCATGCTCAGGTCGTCTCAGGAGGGAATGGGGATCCCAGGGCTACGGTTCAAGGAGCAAAATCTAATGAAAACGGAAGAATGTTAAAGGAAACTGAACGAGAACCCAATCGGTGCTTAGGCAGCCGGATCAAGGCGCTGGGACAGAACTGAGCCGCGTGAGCCAGGCTGGCCCAGCCCCCCTCTCCTGCTCCGTTCCCGGGGGCCAGAATGCGTTCCACACCGGTTTGGTCCCACAGGCTCAGGACAGTTCGGCGCCCGAGGGCCTTAAGAAGCCCCTTCGAGGGCCTCCTGGGCCCCCGTTAGGTGGGAATGAGGTCCAGAATTGGGAGAGGCCGCGGCAGAGCTGGGGGAAGGGTAGGGGGCGTCCTCACCGGGAGCGGGGAAGCCGGGCGGACGGGCCCGAGGGCGGGCGTCTCCGGCCTCAAGCTTCCCGGCTCATCTCTCCGGCGACGGCGGCGGCCCCGCCACTCCTGCTGTCTTCAGGCGCAGCCCTCTCAATTCAGGATTCCAACGCTTCTGGGCCGCGCGCCGCGCCGCCGAGCCGCCCCGCCGCGGCCGCGTCTTGCTCTGCTTCAGCCTCCACCTCCACCACCTCCCCCTCCTCCTCCTCCTCCTTCCCCTCCCGCGAGCCCCAGGCCCACCGGCGCTGGTGGCGCACGATTTGTACGTCACACCCGGCGAACAGCGCCGGCGCGGCCAGCACGCGCCTAGTCCCGCCTACCCGAGAGCGTAGACGCCAAGGGACCGTCCCGCCCCCCAGCCCCGTGCGGGCCTGCGCCTGCGCACTCCCGTTGCTCCGGGCCACGCGAGGGCCCGCCTCTCTCCGGTTTGCGCCTGCGTGTCCACCCCCCCCCCCCCCCCCCTCCCTCGCTGCGTGTCCCGCCGCGTAGCCCCTTCCGGGCGCTTGCGGGCCCGAACCGCGGGGTCCGCGGAACTTGGGTCCCGTGGGCCGCGCCGGGGGAGAGCCGGGAGGGCAGGGAGATCCCGGGGCTAGGCAAGGCAGCGAGGGGAATGGAAGTCGTTCATTCTTTTATTTAAGTCCAAACAGGTCTTGAGCAGAAAGAGCCCAGAGGAGTGAAGGCAGACCAGCGTTAGGGCGCACGATTTCCCCAAGGCTCCCCGGACCCCCGTCCCCGCCCAGAGGGGCTTGGAGGGGCCCGCTACGCCAGGGGCGTGGAGAGCAGGAAGGGCAGAACTTGGCACCCGAGCAGTAATGGGGCTGCAAAGGGACCGTCGTCGTCGGGCCTCCCCTGCAGACGGCCGCCTAATAAACACACCCCCGGAGACAGTGCTGGAAACTGGGGCCCCGTCGCCGGGGAGAGAAGTGGGGGTTAGGCTTCTTGTGGAGCGAGGAGGCAGCGGGTACCTGGGGAGAGGTGTGGCACAGGGAACCACGAGTCTTCCCGAGTGGAGGGAGGCTTCGTGGACTCGTGCCAACACGCAGGCTGGTTCTCTTAAACTGCCGCTAGGTGGTGGTGCTGTTCTGGAAGCATTCCAGTGGGACCCAAAGTAGGTCCAGATAAGGCCTGACATTGCCCACCCCCCGCCCCCCCTCGAGAATGTGGGGCTGGATGGGGGACAAAAGCAAGATATACACCTCTTTAATATCCATGAAATCAAAGTCTACGGGGTGGGAGTGGGTCGGGAAAAGGGAGGAGCGGAGATTGATGAGCCGTCAAACCCAGAAAAGGCGTCCGCTCCTATTCGCTCTTGGCTGTCTCCGATTTGTACCCACCCTCATCTTCCGAGCTCAGCACCACCATCCATATCCTAATCACAGTTTCACAAACCCCAGGAAGGTTCCATGCGGAGAGAGGCTGAGTTTCGCCCTCCCCCGGGGGATGGTGACGCTCAGAATATCCCCTTGGTGTAGGTGGAAGACACCTGAGAAACGGAGAAAATACACACTCCGTGAAGCACAGTCCGGCAGACTCTCTGGTGCCTCTCCTCCCTTCTCCGGCTCAGCCTTCCTCCTGCTTCCTGGCCTGCATCCCCCAGATCCACCTGTCCACCCAGGCTTCCGGCCCCCCGGGGGTCACAGACACCCTGCTCCTCTCACACCTGCCCTCCACTGCCCACGGGGCTCTCACCTGCGCTGTAGCAGCTGTTGTAGGCCCAGTCCGGGTTGGAGGGCATGCTTCGGACACATCGGAAGAGAGTCTCCTGCCTTCCCTGGCCCTCCCGAGACACCACCTGACCCATGGTGAAAGTCACATCATGGAACAGGACCTGACGGGGGATGGAGGAGAAGCTGAAGGAAGTGAGAAAGCATGGCTCAGGGCTGGGAGGCCTCCGGAGCCTGGATGACGGAGCCAAGGAAGGAAGGAGGGTCTTCGAAGTTTGGTATGAACAGAGGCGTTGGGAACCCTCAGTACCAGGGCATCCAGGCCCTGGGAGAACAGACCTCATGGCCCCCAGTCGAGGCTTAGGGTATGTGTGGGATTACCTGACTATACAGCAGATAGACCCCAGCGTCCCAGACTCGAACAACATATCCTTGGGCCTCCAGACCTCTCCCACGCTTAAGGGCGGGTTGCCACATCACCTCCGTCACATCGGAGTCCTCTGGAGGTGAGGAGTATGGCAATCAGGACTTCTGGGCATTCTCAGAGACTTTTCATTGCTAGGATTCTCTTGGGCCCAGGTGTCAGCCGCAAAGTTCCCTGATCTTGCCCCACCCCCAGAGCCATTATTTAAAGTAGTGCTCACCCTTGGAGGTGATGTTGATGGGGACAAGGTGCAGGACGGAATGCTTCTCTGAGGAAAGAAGGAGATCTAAGCAATGCCCACCTGTCCCCTCCCCCCTCCCCCTGGCTCCGGGGAACAATCTCCAGATCCCCCTGCTGCTTGATCACCTCCCACCCCTGCCGCTCCCCGGAGGCCTCACTCTTCTGCTTATGCGTGAGCGCTGCTCTCTTTCTCCGGGCTCTCTCCCCATTCTCCCAGGCTTCCAGGGCATCAGGGCTCTGTTCATGGAAAGAGGGTCAGGGTTAGGCTAAGAAGCAAGGGTCCCCCGACAGCTTTTCCTCCCAGCCCCGCCCCGCCTCCCCACTCCCCAGCCCCAGGAGCGCCTCGCATCACTCATGCACTTTTCCCCAGCGACCTGAGTCTTGGTGCTGGCTGTCCTCCAGGATCTGGTAGGCATGAGAAGCATTAATCTTTAACAATTTCCTTTCCTGGAATGGTTGCCCCCTTGACCTCCAAACCTGGGACCCTCTCCTGCACCTACTCAAAACTTTACAGACCACGAGGCTAGACCCAGGAGGCCCCAAGATGGCCCTGGCACCCAAACTCTTCTCCCCCACTCCCTTCTCCCCTCACTCACCTGCTCCTGGAGGCTCAGCCATGGATGCCCTTCCTCCTTCTCGGAGGGCCCTCCGGCCCTCTGCAGTCGAGCCACCTCTCTCCTTAGATTTTGCAGCTCTGTTTGCTGGGTCAGCAGAGCCAGGGCACAAGCCACAGCCCCCAGAGCTGCCCCCCAACTCAACCAGAGGGCGACTGAGAGTGCCGGCTCTCGGGCCGGGCCACCCATGTCTCCCGGGGGCCCTTTGGGAGCTAGCAAGGAAGGAAACGAGGCTGGCATGAGCTGGGGACCCTGCCGAAGGCTGCAGCCTCAGGAGTGGGGTGGCGGGGAGGTGGTGGGGAGGGTGGGGGTACAGAAGGGAAGAAGAGCGTTACGCAAGGGAGGAATAAAAAGGAACTTGAGAATTAAAAAGGGAGGAGGAGAGCCAGCAAGGGGCACTGTTGGTGCTCCTGGCACCCCGCCGTGGGGCCAGTGTTGTCTCCAGACGCCCCCTCCGGACACACACACACACACACATACACACACACACACACACACACACCCTCCTCCAGCCTCAGGAGGACTTGGTCCCAGTCTCTTGAGGAAGGACAGGACTGCCAGTGACACCCAGGAGGAGCGGCCGAGCACAGGAACCCTGGGACGGCCCCAGAAGTGGGGGAGGGAAGGGTGGCTGGCTCCGGGGCATGGTGCCAAGAGCAGGGATGAAGGGGCAAGCTGGGCAGCCTTGGGGGTCCAGGGGTGAGGGGGTAAAGACCCTCTGGCTCAGCCACACGAGAGATCTTTGGGTATGACTGAAGGTGGAAGAGGGGGGCGGGGGGGGCGGCGGGTAGATGGGAAGGAGAACCAGGGTCGCGGAAGCAAGAAACTGGCTGAGTTCTGGGGTTAAGGCCAGGCCGGGTGTGTTGGAATAGGCCAGCACTACTCCCTGTGCTGAACTTGGCAAGGAGAACTTCCTGTTTCCCGAGAAGAGCTCTTACATAAGGCCCTGGTCAGAGAGAGAAAGAGACAGCCCCAAGCACCCTACCACTCTAGGATTCCTCCCCTGGACCCAGGGCCCCAGGTTCCCATGTTCCCGGTTCCCGCGTCCTGCTTCCTGACCCTGAGCTCCCCTTCGGGCCTGTTCCCACCCCACATCCCAGCCAGGGCTGGTGGCAGCCCCGCTGAATGTCCCGAGGCTGCCAAGAGGAAGGGCCCCTGCTCCTCCCAGCCAGGGATTACCCGCAGGAGGAAGCCCGCCTCCTAGGTAAATGAGGCAGCTTCTGCTGGACCTTGGGCAGAGGATTGATTTTTTTTTTCTGGCAGTTTGCCTTTCCACTCTCTGCTCATGCCTCAGGGGTCAGAGGCAGGCGGGTCCCCACTCCCGAGCCCGTACATTGCCCTGGCATCCCAGCCCTCCAGCACCCCACTCCTGGATGCCCAGACCCCCTTCCCGTAGCCCTCCACTACCCTGAGAAATGTTCCCTAAGCCCCAAGGAAGAGAGAGACCGTGGTTTATTCTCTTTAATATCCACTTATCAACATTTTGTCACAATAATAATAAAAATAATATCTGCTTCTTAAAAATCCACAGGGAATTATCAGGGAAGGAGCTTGGCTTGCTCTTAGCCCTCGCATTTGGGAACTCCCGGCCTAGTCCCAGGCTCCCTGGCATCCAGCCCCTATTAGTGCCTGAAGGTGGGGGGGGTTGGGACCCATCCTCACCCAGAGTAGAGTAGACACAGTGTCCTGGGGGGTTGTGGCCAGGGCAGGGGTTAGGAGATTAATGGGGGCGACGAAAGACTAGGGGTTCAGGAGCTAGTGAGGTGGAGGGGGGCGTCAGAGGAGAAGGGGGTTATCTATGTAGCGTGGAAACAAACGTGAACAAGTCCAAGCAGCCTGCAGAGGGCGGGCAGGTGGGGGCCAACGGGGGAGGAGGGGGGGCGCACGGGGGGAGGGGCGCACCGAGACAGCCGCGGTGGGGGCGCCACCAGGGCCCCTCAGTGAACCTGGAAGAGTCCAAAGTAGGTGAGGAAGGGGGCGGCCTTGAGATGGGCCCAGGGGAGGGTGCGGATCCGCAGGGAGGACCCCGGCCGGAGGGGCAACAGCCCAGACACCTGGCAGAGGCGGAGCTGGGGCCCCACTGCGCTGGCGGCCGTGGCCGAGAACTCCTCCAGGCAGCGCAGGGCCAGCGCGTCATCCACCAGCAAGTCCAGCTTCAGGTAGACAGCCTTCCCCTCGTCAAAGTGCACCTGCCGGGCGGGCGGGAGGCGGCAGAGTCCAGGCCTCTGCTGGCCGCGCCTCAATTTCCAGCAGCCTTGGCCCCCCAGGGGGCCCATCGGGCCCCAGCCCTGAGCTCCCCTCCCCGCGCTGGCTCGCCCCCGGCCCCCAGACCCGCAGTCCCCGCTGTACCGTGGAGCCAGGTGGGCCTTACCTGACAGTAGAGGTAATAGAGCCCGGCCCGCATGACGAGAAACTCCCCGCTCTGGCGGTCATAGCGCAGCGGGTTGGAGCTGTTGATTTTCGCCTCTTCCCAGCCGCTCACCGTGCCGTCCACACCTGAGGGGTGGTGATCAGAGATCAGGACTCTCTCACACTCCCCAGGGACCCGTTCAGTACATAAGGCTCGGGGGCCCCCTTTACCCAGAAGATGCAGAGATGGGTGCGGGGCCAGGGAGGAGCCCGTGGTGTAACAGGGAGTGTGCGTGAAGACGTGCGGCGTTTACACGTGTCTGTGACCAGGGCGGTAAGGAGCAAGGTGTCACCCGCCCCTTCTGGGGAGAAGAGCCAGATGGAAGGAGAAGCGCCGGGGGGGGGGGGGCTTTGGTATTTTGTGTCTCTGCTGTTTGCCTCTTTTGAGAATGTCTACGTCCCGCACTCGAATCGTACGGTACTTGGATTAAGAACGGGATATTATTCAGCCATTAAAAAGAAAAATGCTACCCTGTGGACGAACCGAAAGCATTATGCTAAATGAAAGAAGCCAGTCCCAAAGGACTACATATTATGTGATTTCTATGAAATTTCCAGATAATAAATACATAGAGACAGAATGTAGATTGGTGGGTGCTTGGAGCTGGGGGCGTGTGTGGGAGAAACAGGGGTGCTGACTAAAGGCTACAGGGTGTCTTCCCATGCTGATGGCTGCAACTGTGTGACCAGACTAAGACTAAAAACCGCCGAATCGTACACTTTACGTGGGTGAATTGTATGGGAAGTATAGCTCAATAAAACCGTACCAAAAAATAAAAAAAACCTTGAGCTAAGGTCGTGGCCAAGAAGATGAATAACAGAACGATGGAGCAGGAGCTCAGGTGGCTTCCCGGGTCCTCCCCGGGCCACCCGGTCTATCACAGGACTCCCACTGTCTTCCTGCCCCCCTCCCCGCCCCACCCCGCCCCTGCACACACCAAGCACCTTTCTCCCTTCAGATCCCGACTCAGCTGACAGCATTCCTTCCCTGGGCCCCCAGTTCCAAACAGCCAGTCCCAGCCCTGCCTCTCGTCTCTTCCCCACGCCACCCTGTTTCCTTCACCCGGGAAATCCTCCGGCTGATTTACTGAGGTGCAAGTGTGGGGTCCCAGCACGGTCTTATTCACCACCGTGGTGTGGCACGCAGCGCCGGGCCTGCTCCAAGTGGGCGCCCGGCGAACACCGCTGGGAGGCCAGAGGGGGCGGCCAACAGGGCCCAGAGCTCTGGCTTTGTCTGGATCCACCCCCCTGCTCCCCTGGGCCTCGCTCAGCGGCCGCGCCTTCCCCAGCCCTCCCTCATCGTAACCCATTTGATTCCCCAATTTCCAGTTCCTACCTGTTCTGCCACCTCAATCCCTGCGCCCTGTCTCCCTCCCCGCCCGGCCCCTGGCACTCCGGCTGGGATTCTTCTCAGCCTCCCTCCTCGGCCGACTCCCCTGTGCACCTTCTTCCTGCTCCACTTTATTCCCTACACGCGTCCTTCTAAAACGCGGATGGGAGCCTGCCTTTGCTTGCTTTGACCTCAGGATGACTTCCAGACTCCCTTTGGGGCCTGGCTCCCTATTCTCCTCCAAGCTCACGGCCCCCCCCCCTCCCCCGTGCTGTCGGCGAGCACCTCCCTCCAAGCACACTAAGCAGCTCATCATACTCTTGCCCAACTCGCGGCTTTGGCACAAGTGGTTCCTTCTACCTGGAACGTCCTTGACACCGTGTCCACCTTAGATTCATGCTTCAAGGCCCACCACGCCTTCTTGGGGAAGGAGTCCTGACTCCATTGTAAAGTTGTTTGTCTTCTTCTACGCTACCGTGTACCTCTGGATGCTTTCCTTATTGTCCTTGTCACAGCATACTGTGATTCCCAAATTTATATGCTTTTCTCCTCTCCTAGATGGTCATCTTTCGAGACTAGGTCTGGGTATCGTTCCCTGTGGGCGCTGAGCCTGCTCCTTAAAACAGCAGGTTCTCAGCAGCAGAGGGATGAATGTCTGGGTAACTACTCCACTAAATGGTCCATCCGGAGGGGAGGAGGGCTAGCCCGGGGCATGAAGAGCAGGGGGAGAGGAGGGAGGACATTCCCCACTATGGAACCAGCTGGAGGAAAGGCTGGTTGTGGCCAAAGGGCATGGTGTGCCTGGGACCGCGGGGTCCCTCCACGTCACAACCACAAGCCTCAGATGGACATTCTTTACTGCCTGGAAACCCTCCTTCTCTTGCCCACTGAGCTTGCTCTGGTACTCATTGAGGCAAGGATTTTGTACCCTCACTCCTCGCACCTCCTGCCCATCTCCCTCATTCTCCAGAGGATCTAGAAGTCGTCAGGCAAGGGCTCCCCCGCCTCCCCCGACCAGAGCCAAAAACTGACCTGTGCCCACATTCTCGACTGACCCTCTTGTGATGATGGGATAATGTGTCCCTCCCTTTGTTCTGGAACCCACCCCTTGCCCCCGTCCTGGACACTGCCCTGTGGGGCCCCCCCACCCCTGCGCCGGGCATGTCCAGTACACAAGCACACTCTAGCGAGCTTTGAATCCTGGTCCCGCCACTGAGTATCGTCATGGCCTCGGGCAGGGTAAGTAACCTCCATCTGTAAAATGGAGCTGATCAGAGTATCTTCCTTTTAGGACCATTAGGAGGTCTAGACGAACGGGACATCCAGTAAATGTTAGCTAAGATCCCTCTGGTACTGCTTATCCCCAGAAGGACTGAATTTTTCCTCCCTCCACATCTCCCTCCAGCCACTGGCCCACTGCTCTGCTCATCCCAGAGAAACTTCTGGAAAGGGCTGTCCCTGACTCCAATTCCTCTTTCCCATTTTCTCTTCACCCCGTCCACACTGGCTTCTATCCTAACTGCACCACTGAAACCGCCCTGGCCAAGGTCACCAGCTGACTTTTTAGGTTACCAAACCCCCATGGTCAAATCATGTGACCTCTCAGCTGCATTCAGCACAGCCACACCCTCGTTGGTGAGATGGCATCTTCTCTCAGATCACAGGCCCCTCTCCTCCCCGACTTTCTTCCCTTCTGTCCGTCTGCTTCTCAGTCTCCGCTGGGTTCTCCTCTTCTGCGCCACTTCTGGATGTCTCACAGCCCCAGGGCCTCACTCTTGGGGCCCCTCTTGCCCCCTGGTGCCTCATCCAACACTGGAGCTCTAAACACCATCCGTACGGCTACGGTTCCTGACGGCTGGCGTCCTAACCCAGCCATCTGTCTGCGGAACTCACTCAGTTATTATTACTTCACTTGGTTTAGTAGGAGATCTGAAATTCCATTCTTAATTCACGTACCTCCCAACCTATTTCTTCCCCAGGAAACCCCATCCCCATTAAATGGCATCATTATTCCCAAGGACGCCCAAGTTCAAAACCTAGAAGTCACTGTGATTCCTTCCCTTGCCTTCCCCCTGCACATCCAACCCATAAGCAAGCCCTATCTTCAAGCTACATGGCTCCATCTCGGCTGCCAGGCCCCCTAGACCAAGCCACCCTCCTGTCTTGCCTCCTGGCCTGTCCCACGGAAGGACATTCCAGGGGAGGGCACAGTGTGTGCAAAATCCAGAGGAAGCACATTGGCAGGGAAGGGTGTCAGGCCAAGTGTGCAGGGAGAAGAGGTTGAGACCAGACCACGGAGAGGCTGCAGCCAGGCAGAGAAGCAGGGTTATAATGACAGTGAGTTGGGAGGGCCTTAGCTTGGCAACATAGGTGGGACAGAGCCAAGGGGTGGGGAGGGGCTGGGATGGGGAAGGGGTTAGAGACTGGGTTTGCGGTTCTGAGATCCTAGTGCTGAGACGGGAGGTGGGGTAGGGATGCAAAAGGAGCCCGGTAGAAACATTTTAAGAAAAATGGTCAGAGCGTGAAGACTCACGGAAGACGAGGTGGGGGGGCGAAGAGGGAAGAATCAAATGTGCTTCTTGCACAAGCATGAGGGCTGGTGGTTGGGTGCGGGGAGTCTGCCTGGGTTCTCATGCCTGGGTCACAGACAGAGACCAGGTTTGGGAACTGAGAGAACCGAGCCCTGAGGATCTTCTTGAACTGGCTTCTGGGGTTCCCAGGCTGAAGGCAGGGAGGGCAGTGGGAAGTGAAAGGTTTGGAGGGGCCCTTTTCCCAGGAGGCCAGTGCTGTGCGAGTTGGGCGGGGAGAGCTCAGAGGCGGGAATGGCGTCTCACCGGCCTGCGCTCCATCCTGTCCCGGTCGTGGGTGAACTGTAAGGCACAAGAAAGGGTTGTTGAGACCTGCCCCGGCCTGCCACCACCCCATCTCCCTGGGCAGGTACCACCCATCACCCACCTTCATAATGCGCTGCAATGACTCTGCGAGCCCGCGTTTTCCGGCCTTTAGGTGCTGAGAATCAAGGAAAGAGACGTGGGGAATATAGCGCCCCCTTACTCTAGGGGGCCCAGGAGCCACTCCCCGGCCCCGCCTCCCTCTCAGAGCCCCAGCATCCTTATTCTTGTCCAGACTCCTGGCCTCAGAGCCTCAGGCCAGACCTCCCTCCATAAGCAGAATGACTGCATCATTTATCACCCAAACTGGGTTGTTTCTGAGAGCAAAAGGGTTGCTATTAATAATCGCAGGGAGATAACAGTCGTAAGTGGGGACAGTCCTGTGCAAACCTGTACACAGTCACGTGGTCATCCCATTCACAAGCCTCTCTGCTTACCGGGACCTGCCTCTGCCTCTGCCTCCCCCACCTTGTCTCCATCTCCTATCCCTGGGCCATCCCCTCCTCCATATCTGGCGTAGCATCTCAAGTGAAAAGCAGGTCCATGGGATGGGAGGGGCTTCAGAGAGAGGTCCAGAATTCTAGGTTTGCGTCTCAACCCAAGAGCTGCCTGACTCTGAACTCCGCGCCCCCCCCCACACACCCTGTCTGTGCCTCAGTTTCTCCATCCCGAGCATAAGTGAGGATGATGGTTTTGATTCTGCCCACTCCGTGGGGCTGTGAGGATGAACAAAAGCAATAAGGAGCGCAGAAGCCACTGTAGACTGGCCACTGCGATTATTCCTGAAGGGTGGATAAGGGGATGCTCACCATTTCTGCGAGGCCGAACCAGCCTCTTCAGGAAAGGCCCAGGATCCTGGCTTTCCTCTGTCTGGGGATTCAGTTCCTAGGCGAATTAAGGGCAGGGCTAAACCGGGGTCTTGCGGGACCTACCGGAGACTAAGCTGAGACCGACAGGGCCCCCCCACCCCTCGTCCGGAGAGGCACCAGGTAGCACCAGGCACACAAGTCTTAGGGAGGCCAGGTCCTGGGGGCCCCCGGCCCCCCAGCCCCCCACCACACAGAACCGGCACAGACCCTTCGGCGCGGTCAGCCCAGTGCCCAGGCGCCCACACCCGGCCTGCGTGCACACATCACCAGCATCCCTCCTCGGCGGCAGGCTCCCCCCATCCCATACCCCCACTTCACCCACAGCCAATAAACACTCCGGACTCAGGCGACACAAACCCCTTCCACACAGCGGCACCCTCCCTCTCTCTCCGTCTCACATACGCATGCACGGCGGTGCACACCCCCGCACACACGCAGTTGGCACGGCCAGGGGCACACCCTGCGCCCTCGGCTCGCGCACACTCCCCACGCCCAGCAGCGCGCGCCCGGCACCCACGGCCACTCACCGGTGGGTCCGGGTCCTCCTCCGCCACCAGCTCCCCCTGGGAAGGCTCCTGCCGGGAAGGAGGCAGCGTCACCCCGTCCTTCTCCACCTGACATCTCACCCTCCACCCATCTTCCTGGCCCCGTGCCCTCAGCCCACCCGGCCCCGTCCGCTGCTCCGCAGCCTCGGCTCCCCGCCGGCCCCGGGAGGGCTGCGCCGCCGGGCCTCACCTGGGCGGGCGCCGATGCCCGGCTCCCCAGGCTGACCGCGGCCAGCAGGAGGCCGAGGCAGGCCAGCGCCAGGCCCAGGCCCAGCGCGAGCGGGGCCAGCAGGGCGGTGCCCGGCTCCCCCCGGCGCCCCCTCCGCCGCTCGCGCCGACGGGCGGCCAGG
>NC_058417.1:2398520-2414382 GCF_002201575.2 Neomonachus schauinslandi | reverse complement strand
GCGGGCCGCCGAGCGCGCGCACCGCGCGCCGACCCCGGGAGGAGCCCCGCGGGGCCCGGGTTGGCGGGAGGGGCCCCGGGCGCGGAGGGCCGGCCGGGGAGCGGGAGCGGGGGCGCCGCGCGCGGGGACTCCACCCAGGCCCGGGTGCGGAGGAAGGGAGGGGGAGAGAGAGAGAGGCGGCGGGACCCCCGCGCCTCCGACGGGGCCCGTCCTGCCCCCGGAGCGACCGTCGATTTCGGGTCCCGGACTGGGATGACCCGGCAGCGTGGTTAGGGCCGAGGGCCGCTTGGATTTTATCGGCTGCACCGAAGGACAATACTTCCGTGCACGAAACTGGAAAAGAGCCTGAGGACATCATTCACACGGGTCATGTGCTCACTTCTTTCGGCAGATCAGTTGGGAGTTGATTAAAACTTCGGCGTCCTGCGGGAGACAGAGCGAGCTTCTGGCCCGCCCTCGTGCCAGCCTCCGCCCCCGCCCCCAGTCGGCGGGTTCCCCTAATGCCTCTCTCTGGAAACACAGGGGCCGCTTCCGCTAAGCATAGGGCTTAAGTGAGTTCAACGGGCGCTCCAAGAGCCCGATGCATGAATTTGGTCAAAGCTGGACCCCTTTTGCCGTGAAAACACTTGTGTGAACAGTAAGACTCTCAAAAATGCATCTAACCTGTAGCGTTCACTTATGCACATTTGCAGTGAAAAGGATCAGAAAGCAACTCTGTTGCAGAGAGTACTAATTGGCTCGGGTGAAGCTGTGGTTCTAAGGAAGTTTCTGGAGAGGCTTCTGCCTTGGGGCTCTGCTCAGTCCTGCCCTCTCCCCGCCTTCTGGTCTTGTTGGTTTCCTTTGTGTTCTGGAATCGGCTGAGCCCCCTCCCTGTCTCAGGGTCTCAACACCTCCAGTCTCCTTACTTGGCACACTCAGACCACCCTCTCCCCCGTTAGTCATTTCGGAGAGTTTTCCAGACCATCTTTTCTCACGAGGACCCGAACTGCCCACGTTGTGCCTTCTGGTTGCCCTCTCTTTCTCAGCTGTCAAAATTTGTAATGATCGACCTGGCTACTATCTCCCCATCGACATTGTAAAGTATAAAATTACATATTTCCTGGTTTCTGCTTATTGTCTGTGTCTAGAATGTAAATTCCGTGAGGATTTTATTCACTATGTTCCCGGCACCTTGTCAAAGCCGGTTCCCCAAATATCACTAGAACAACCTGTTGATAAGACAAAGCAGGGTTTACTGCTTGTCCCTCAAAGGTCTGACAACACCTCATAGGGAGATGGGCAAACCCACAAAATTTATTGAGACATTGAAGTCTGGTTTAAAGCAGGTCTTTCCAAGCTGGGGTAAGAGCAGGGGTTGATTAGGGTAGGTAAGGGTTATGGTTTAATCATGGAAAATTTACATAGCAAAGTGAGGGGCTCAAACAGTGTTAAGGTGTAAATTGTCAGTTTCAAATTTCTATTGAAAATAAGCTGATTTTTTTTTTAAGTAATCTCTATGCCCAATATGAAGTTTAAACTCATGACCAAGAGATCAAGAGTTGCATGCTCTACCCACTGAGCCAGCCAAGGCACTCCTGATTGATTGTGGGGTTTGGGGTTTTTTTGTTTTGTTTTTATTTTTTTCTCTCTCTCTTTTTTTAAAGATTTTATTTATTTATTTATTTGAGAGAGAGAGAGAGAGAGAAACAGCATGAGAGGGGATAGGGTCAGAGGGAGAAGCAGGCTCCCTGCTGAGCCGGGAGGCCGATGTGGGACTCGATCCCAGGACTCCGGGATCATGACCTGAGCCGAAGGCAGTCGCTTAACCAACTGAGCCACCCAGGCGCCCATGTTTTGTTTTGTTTTGTTTTTAATAAGCTCTATACCCAACGTGGGGCTTGAACTCATGACCCTGAAACCAACAGTCACATGCTCTACAGACTTACAGACAGAGCTATCCAGGTGCCCGAGAGTCAGCTGATGTTTTCCATTAAAGAGTTGATGGGTCTTTCAGGAAGTTCCTGGAATAAGCAATAAAGTTAATTTGCAACATTCATCTTCCCGGGTGAATGTCTCTTAGAATACTATTTACGCCAGCGAAGACAAGAATAGTCATGTCGACAAAGATCTAAGTGTCCCTGGCCCGTGGCTTCAGTTGTCACCCTGCAGCGACTTGATCATAATGGATGTTTAATAAACATCTGTTGGGTGATTGAACTAAATGCTCCGAGGGGACAGGGACCACATATGTCTTCTCTTCTGTTTATCCTTGGTGCCTAGCACAATGTCTGGCAAACAGGGAGCACTCAATAAATATTTCTGGAATGACTGAACAGTTCTGGGATTCTAGTGGATGACATTTGTAACAGAGAAAAGGAAGAAGCCCAAGACACTTTGGTGGAAAGCCCAGAGTGAATTCTGATCATTTTCGGGATCTATGTAACTTAATGGCACTGATTTAAGTTTCATTGTACTTCAAACGTGTGACTTTCCTTCTCATACAAGAGGGTCTCCGTGTTGTTCTGTGCTTCATAGCTATGGTTGGGGTTATTGGGGTACACACAAATGACGTGAGAAAGGGACGATGCAGGGGCGCCTGGGTGGCTCAGTCGGTGGAGCATGAGATTCTTGATCTTGGGGTTGTAAGTTTGAGCCCCCAAGTTGGGTGTAGAGATTACTGAAATTATATAGAAATAAATAAAATAAAAAATAGGGCGCCTGGGTGGCTCAGTTGGTTAAGCAACTGCCTTCAGCTCAGGTCATGATCCTGGAGTCCCTGGATCGAGTCCCGCATCGGGCTCCCTGCTCCGCAGGGAGTCTGCTTCTCCCTCTGACCCTCCCCCCTCTCATGTGCTCTCTCTCATTCTCTCTCTCAAATAAATAAATAAAATCTTTAAAAAAAAAAAAAAAGAAATAAATAAATAAAATAAAAAATAAATAAACAAGCAAGCCCTGTCTTTGGGACAGAACTCTGGTGTTCAGTAAATACTTCCTCGATTTCCACTGAGTTTGATGAATGAGCCATTACCACAGGCCTCCATCTGTCTGGATACTGGGTGTGTGGAACAATTAGAAAGTAAAACAAGATATCTGACTCTGGGTCAGGCATACTCCTTTGTCTCCAATCCTTCCTCAGGAAAAGTAGAGAATACAAAAAGAAGCGACAGTGCAAAGATGAAGGGGGTTTGCCAGTCGAGCCTAGTTGCTTAGGCTGCCCAGGAGAGGCAATTTCCCCGATCAGCAGGCAAAGGAAAGCGGGAGAGGTGGGAGTGAAATTCTGGAAATGAGTGAAGGTCTGCAAAGACAGGCCAACAGCACCAGCTGATGACCCCACTTCCGCTCCTCACCCGGAAGGCATTTCCCTCCTTCGGACAGAATGGCAGACAGCTTGTCCCCAAAGAAATTGAACCAATTGTCTGAGGGAAGTTAAGCCTTGGCAATCCAGAATAAATGTTTTTTTATTCTAGCTTTTGGGGTGATCCACAATCTGACAGCTGACCATCAATCAACCCTCTCCACCCCAACTGAAGCTCTTCAGTGGATGTGTCGTTTTGGTTTTTTTTAAGATTTTATTTATTTATTTGACAGAGTGAGAGAGAGAGAGAGAGCACAAGCAGGAGGAGAAGCAGAGAGAGAAGCAGGCTCCCCGCTGAGCAGGGAGCCCAAAGTGGGGCTCAGGACTCGATCCCAGGACCCTGGGATCATGACCTGAGCCAAAGGCAGAAGCTTAATCGACTGAGCCACCCAGGCGCCCCCAGTCGATGGGTCTTATCCTATCCTAATCCACGAAGATTTCCGAGGCAGAATTTCCAACCAGAGAGAACCCTAGAGGAAAAATATCATAATTTACGTACCAGCAGAGGAAACCCAGGATACCTTGGTAGTTCTTTATGAAATATTACCAATGATCACCACGCATACGAGAACCAGGAGCATGCAAAGAAAGACAAACAAACAAGAAGATGGGGACTGGAGGAAACAGAGACACATGCATAACTCATTGACTGTGTTTCACTCTCTTGCGTCTGTCGGCACCGTTTTTCCAACAGCATTTGCTCACTTTGTGACTATGTCACATTTTGGGAATTCACACAATATTTCAAATTTTTTCACTATATTTATATTTATTGTGGTGACCTAGGATCAGTGATTATGACTTGCTGAAAGTTCAGATGATGGTTAGCTTTCCTTTTTTTTTTGAGTAATCTCCATGCCCAGCATGGGGCTTGAACTCATAACCTGGAGACCAAGAGTCACACATTCCACGGACTGAGCCAGCCAGGTGCCCCAGCATTTTTTAAGCCATATAAGCTGTTAGTTCCTAGCTATTGCACACTTAATAGACTATAGTATCATGGAAACATAACTTTTATACGCACTGGGAAACCAAAATACTCATTCGACTTGCTTTATTGCTGTGGTTTGGAACTGAACCCACAGTAACTGCGAGGTATGACTACGATGCAGAGTACAGAGAGAACCCCTCATAAACATCCATAACACAAGAAGAGGGTGCTATATGAAAAAGGAACAATCAGAAAACAAATATTTCTCAGTGGCTAAAAATGTGGTTGCAAAAACAGCTTATTTTTTTTTTTTTTAAGATTTTATTTATTTATTTGAGAGAGCGAGAATGAGAGAGAGTACATGAGAGGGGGGAGGGTCAGAGAGAGAAGCAGGCTCCTCGCCGAGCAGGGAGCCCGATACGGGACTCGATCCCGGGACTCCAGGATCATGACCTGAGCCGAAGGCAGTCGCTTAACCAACTGAGCCACCCAGGCGTCCCTTATTTTTTCTTTAGTAATCTCTACACCCAAAACGTGTCTCAAACCCATGACCTGGAGATCAAGAGTCACGTGCTCCACTCACTGAGCCAGCCAAGGGCCCCTCAGCTCTGTTTTTTATCCTTCTATTAAACATTGTATTTTTATGGAGCACCTGTTGGCTCAGCCAGTGGAGAGTGTGACTCTTTTTTTTTTTTTTTAAAGATTTTTAAATTTATTTATTCATGAGAGACAGAGAGAGAGAGAGAGAAGCAAGCTCCCAAGGAGCAGGGAGCCCAATACAGGACTCGATCCCAGGACTCTGGGATCCTGACCTGAGCCGAAGGCAGACGCTTAACCGTCTGAGCCACCCAGGCGCCCGAGAATGTGACTCTTGATCTGGGCGTTTTAAGTTCGAGCCCCACGTTGGGTGTAGAGATTACTTAAAAATAAAATCTTAAAAAAAAAAAGGGGGGGGGCACCTGGGTGGCTCAGACGGTTAAGCGTCTGCCTTCGGCTCAGGTCATGATCCCAGGGTCCTGGGATCGAGCCCCACATCGGACTCCTGGCTCAGCGGGGAGTCTGCTTCTCCCTCTCCCACTCCCCCTGCTTGTGTTCCTTCTCTCGCTGTGTCTCTCTCTGTCAAAAAATCATCTTTTTGCACCAAAAAAGAGATAATGAATAAAAAAATTATCTGCACGTAGAGACTTCCTCATGAAATTTCACAACATCAAGACTAAAGGGGCTAATATTAAGAGTTTCTAAAGAGAGAAAAAAACAATTCCTCTCCAAAGGAACAAGAACCAAAACAACTAGATTTTTCACCAATCGCGCTGAATCTTAGAAGATTGAAGAAAGAAATGCCTGCAGTTTTGGAATGAGGGCCTCAACCACCTCCATGTTGACCTCGAACTTCCTAGCTGATTGCGTTCTCCTTTCCAGCCCACCTTTTAATTTGGGGCAAAAGTCCCTGCGAGCAAGGCAACCCCTGAAGGGAAGTGAAATTACCCTTCAAGGGATAAGGACTGCCCTGAGCCAGCAAGACCCCACCCATGAGTGACCCCAAGATAGTGATCGACCTTGACCTTCACTGCCACGTGCACTGCTTGCCCGCACACTCCGACCCCGGCCCCACATTTTCCTCACCTAACCCTACAAGTATTTTCAGCACTTGGGAGACAGTGTTTGAGACGCTGGTCCACTGTCTTCCCGGTGCCGGCCTCACTGAAATAAATCTTTTCTTGTTTCCCCACCGCTCTTCTCTCTGCCTTTGGATTTTGTCAGCGGTGAGGGGCCGAACCTGATCTATTGGGGGCCCCCGGAGCAGGTGCTCATACACCCCTGTTTCCGGGCTACCATTTGAGAGAGAAGAATCTCTATCCAGCATTCTATATGGAGCCCAACGATCCCCAAGTGTAAGGACAAAATAAAGACCAGTGCTGACTTGCGAAGTGGGCCTCTACCCACCCTTCCCTAGAAAACTGCGGCTATGTTCCCCAAAATGTGGGGATACATCAGGAAAAAGACAACAGGATATTCAGGAAACAGCAGCTCTGACTTGGATGAGGGCCTTGATGAAAACTGAGCAGTAATGAGTTCTCATTGGAAGAGTAGGCAAAATGGGGCTTGAATTGACTAAATGTCATGAATTGTAACTTGGAAAAAAGTAAACAGGGGCACCTGGCTGGCTCCCTCGGTGGAGTGTGCGACTCTTGATCTAGGGGTTGTGAGTTCGAGCCCCACGTTGGGTGTAGAGATGACTTAAATAAACAAAACTTTTTATTTTATTTATTTTTTAAATCTTTTTTTTTTCTTTTAGATTTTTATTTATTTATTTGTTTATTTGACAGAGAGAGAGATAGCGAGAGCAGGAACACAAGCAGGGGGAGCGGGAGAGGGAGAAGCAGGCTTCCTGCCGAGCAGGGAGCCCGATGCGGGGCTTGATCCCAGGACCCTGGGATCATGACCTGAGCTGAAGGCAGACGCTTAACCATCTGAGCCACCCAGGCGCCCTAAACAAAACTTTTTTAAAAATTTAAAAATAAATAAAGATATGATATAGGTAAAGAATACAAGAAGAAAGAAAAACATTAGAATCTCTAGGGAAATTCCAAAACTGAAAAGGAAAGTTTTTTCCCCCTTTTTTCTCAAGATTTTATTTTATTTTATTTTTTATTATTATTTTAAAAATATTTTATTTATTTATTTGACATGGAAAGAGAGAGAAAGAGAGCACAAGCAGGGGGAGCGGCAGACAGAGGGAGAGGCAGACTCCCAGCTGAGCAGGGAGCCCGATGCCGGGACTCAATCCCAGACCCCAGGATCATGACCTGAGCCGAAGGCAGACGCTTAACTGACTGAGCCACCCAGGAGCCCCTAAATTAAAAAATCTTTAAAAAAAACCCAAAAATATTTATACAAAGACTCATCCTTGGGAAGAGTGGGAGAGAAAGCGGACCCACTTAAATGCCTCAAGTTTTGTGTTGCAAAGTCAATATTCACTACAGATGATATAGAAGGAAATCGAAGGATGCACATTTTAGCTAGGATTTTGGAAATAATTTCCGCAAGAAATAGAAACCTTTCCCAGGGCTTGCTTCTGGGCCGCAGGGGTGGAGCGGGGTGGGACAGGGTGGGAAGGGGTGAGGCAGCCTTGTTTTCCATCGTAATAGTCTCTGTTCTGATGGATTTGCTATCCAGTGAAGGCAGCACTCGGGTTTGTAGAAAGAAAAAAAAAAATGGTAAATCAGGAAGCCGAGGGGAGAGAAAGCCGCTCGGAGGCCTCTTCCAGGCCTGGGCTCACACCTGCTAATGGAAAAAAACAGGGATTAGGACCCTTGGAGACATCATCCTCAGAGCCTTTAACTTTGGCTTGAAAAACTAATTCAGTACACTTAACCTTTCTGTTCTTGGTTTGCGGCCAAAATGAAAATTAACTTGCATTTTTTTGGACACCGATTGGAAGTGACTTGGGAAAAAGGGGGATGAGTAGGAAAAGTACTGAAAGGAAATCTGCCAGCAGGATTTGTTTTCCTCGGGCTTTTTACGCTTTTCTTCTCAAATCTCCTACCATGATAATGAGAGAAAATCAGGTGGGTTTTTTTGTTGTTGTTGTTGTTGTTTTGAGGCCTGGTTTGATTCACATCACTCACGTGCAGAGAAGGAATTTCCCACGGTCTGTAAGGGCGGGAGGGCTGGGAAGGTTCAGCCGGCCGGCCTATTTTCAGTGCCAGCAAAAGTTTGTCAAATGTGTTAAAAAAAAAAAAAAAAAAAGACATCAGAGGCCCCAAAGCAGGGCTCCATACACCATCTCACTGCAGCTCAACCTCCCCCAGAAATGTAGCCTAGCCGTCAGCTAGGGCGTTTTCGGTCTGCACTAGAGTGGGTCACCAGGGCTGTCCCCATCGCCCTAGGAAGGATGAGGCCATGCGCAGGATAAGACACCTGGCTTCTCCCCTGGAAAGCTGACCCGCCTGGAACAATCCTTTTCTTTAACTAATAACCTTCTGGCCCCACCCTCCCATAAGAGCCTTCCATTTTCTACAACCGCTCAGAGAGAGTCTCTCTTCCCTACTAGATGGGGTGCTCCTGTCCCATTCATGAATCGTTTAATAAAGCCAAGGAGAGGGGTGCGTGGCTGGTTCAGTCGGTGGAGTGTGCGACTCTTTTTTTCTTTTTTTCTTTTTAGATTATTTGACAGAGAGAGAGAGCACAAGCAGGGGGAGTGGCAGGCTCCCCACTGAGCAGGGAGCCCAATGTGGGACTTGATCCCAGGACCCTGAGATCATGACCTGAGCCAAAGGCAGACGCTCCACCGACTGAGCCACGCAGGGGCCCCGTGCATGCAACTCTTGATCCCCGGGTGGTGAGTTTGAGCCCCACGTTGGGCAGAGATTATTTTTTAAAAAATTAAAAAATCAATGACATCTTCAAATGTACTTGGTTGAATTTTGTTTTTACAAGAGTTTACATAGACACTCCAGAACTGATCACTGAATTTACCCCAGGGTATCTTACATGTGGAATGCTTTAAAAAAAAATTTTTTTTTAAGTTGATTTTTCATTTTTTTTTTTTAAGATTTTGTTTATTTATTTGACAGAGAGAGACATAGCGAGAGAGGGAACACAGGCAGGGGGAGTGTGAGAGGGAGAAGCAGGTTTCCTGGTGAGCAGGGAGCCCGAGTCGGGGCTCCATCCCAGGACCCCGGGATCATGACCTGAGCCGAAGGCAGACGCTTAACAACTGAGCCACCCAGGCGCCCCTTGATTTTTCACTTAAAGTCACCTCTACACCCAAGGCGGGGCTCAAACTTACAACCCCGAGCTCAAGAGTCGCACACTCCACCGACGGAGACTGCCGGGCACCCCTGGGACGTGGATATTTTGGAGGACAGTCAGTCGTTTTATAGAATGTGTAAAGGACAAGCTCCCTTCCTGCGTACCTGTCCTCCTTCACTGCTTTGCTCCCAACACCAGGTATGTGGGTTTCTGTGACACCAGCTGAGCGCCCCACGACTCCATTCCACGCTCCACGTGGAGGTAGCTTGGGATCCTACAGGTGAAGGAAGGGGCTCCGTCCCACAAGGCTGTCCCCGCCCCCACACGCTTGAGACCCCCGTGCTTCCACCTGACCGTCTCTATAAGCAGAAGCTCCCACGACTTCCTCCCCAGGTTTGACTGATTTGCTAGAGCAACTCACAGAACTCAAGAAAACAGTGTCCTTACTAAGATTTTAGGACAAAAGGCTACAACTCTTAACAGCTGGAGTGACCAAGTCATCATCAATCATTGGTGACTGAGCTCAATCTTCAGCTCCTCTCCCCTCCCTGGAGGCTGGGAGGTGGGGCTGAAAGTTCCGACCCTCCAATCATGAGGTGGATTCCCGGGGCCACCTGCCTTTCCTTAAGGGCTCCCATTAACAAAACCTTATTAACATAAAGTCGGGTGTGGGTGACAGGGGGCTCTTGTCACCTGGTTCTGGAGCTGGTTTCAGGAACCCGTGACAACAGACCAAATCCCACAACAGATGCTCCCATTGTTCTCATTGGTTGGGAGGTTCCCAGGGTTTTCGGAGCTTGGGGCGAGAAATGGAACAAAAATGAAATCTGTATGTGTTATTATAAATCCCAATACCACAGAGAGTCCTGTCGTGTTTTTCTTGTGATTAAATTCCCCGTTGCACGTTTTTGGCAGGGAAGCTGTAGGAAGACTACTGTGTCATTGCTGCCTCAAGGCAGGAGACAGAGGACATCAATTCATTCCATCACTGGGCACGTGAACTGTGATCCCTTTGGTTGAGGTCACGTGCGCCAGGCTTCTCTACCCTCAGGTGACCCTTTTCGTCTTTGTAACGTACAGACTGTGGAGACACATTTGAGACCTTTCTCCAGAATCCCGTTGTCCAATGAACATCCACCTAAAGATGTTAGCATCCGTTAATGCTTCTTGCCTGAATCAACAGTTTCTCTGTTGGTTTCAAAATAGATGTCTTCATTCTGCATTTCTTAACTGCATTCTACTGTGATTTCCGTTCTCCCCCATTTATTGTTTTTATTTTTAGTACAAGCAGGCACTCGTTATTCATGTAAATTTTTTTTAATGTAGTATGATCCATTAAGTCGTTATCCGTTTTAATACTTCGATTGTTCCAAATTTATCCAGCGGGCGATTTTTCCATCTGGTTCCCGGGTCCTCTTCCGTTTCTAAGCTCTTCCTTGCCCACTTCCTGCCTTCCTCCTCCTCCTCCTTCTCTGTCTCCGTCTTTCTCTCTCTGTCACAATAAGATGTTCCAGGCACACTATGTACTTTCTCAGCACCAGCCCCGGGATCAGCAGCCATTTCTGCAAGGAACTCTGTTTCTTGTCTTTCTTGTCACAGAGAAGGATATTGGGAAACCAAGGTCACAGGAGAACCCCATACTCCTGGAAATGGCACTGATTCTCGGGCCCTTTGTCAGAGATAGGGTATGTAAATATTATAGAATAAATTTGTAGTGTTACTTCTCCTTCTGGTCCAACACCCCAAGGTTCTTTCTCATCTCCCCTATGCCCCCTGCCCCTACATCTGTATCCCCTCCCCTTGTCTTCTTTTTTTTTTATTTTAAGATTTTTTATTTATTTATTCATGAGAGACAGAGAGAGAGACAGAGACAGAGGGAGAGGGAGAAGCAGGCTCCCCGCGGAGCAGGGAGCCCAATGCGGGACTCGATCCCAGGACCCTGGGATCATGACCTGAGCCGAAGGCAGACGCTTAACCGACTGAGCCACCCAGGCGTCCCTCCCCTTGTCTTCTTGTTCATGACACTGTGTTTCCCTCCTTGCCTTGACCACAATTTATATCTATTGTCCCCTCGCTGGAGTGTAGAGTTCCCTAAGTGTGGAAGCCAAGTCTGCCTTGGGCACCATTGTATGTCTGGTGGCTTGCTTGGTGCCGGGCACACAGTAGGCACCTTGTTTATCTGATGAATGAATGGTTTCTTTCCCTTGGTTGGTCCCAAGGAGTTCTCCAAGGGACCTTTCAGGCTCTCTGCCCTTGCTCTCCCTGGTGAGGGCCTCCCTCTGCATCCTAGCTGCTCCGAGCCCACCATCACGTCACTCATCCGACTCTCCATTGTCAGTTTCATGGGTGCAGGAACTGTGACTCATTTACCTTTGTTTCCCAGAACCTGGCTAACGCCTTAAGCAAAGCAGGCACTCTGTAAATATTTCCTGCATCAGCGAATGAGTGATTTTGCTCCGGATGCTACAATCGGGAAGCAGAGGCACCAGAATTCAAACCTGAATTCAAAACCAGAATTCAGACCTCCTCTCTCTCTGTAGGTTCCATTACTTTCCTGAGGACGGGAAAGAGGACCTAGCTGTGGGGCGCCTGGGTGGCTCAGTCGATAAGCGTCTGCCTTCGGCTCAGGTCATGATCCCGGGGTCCTGGGATCGAGCCCCGCATCGGGCTCCCTGCTCAGCGGGAGGCCTGATTCTCCCTCTCCCTCTGCTGTTCCCCCTGCTTGTGCTCCCTCTCTCACTGTCTCTCTCTGTCAAATAAATAAATAAATAAATAATTTTTTTAAAAGATTTTATTTATTTATTTGAGAGAGAGAGAGAAAGCACATGAGAGGGGGGAGGGTCAGAGGGAGAAGCAGACTCCCTGCTGAGCAGGGAGCCCGATGCGGGACTCGATCCCGGGACTCCAGGATCATGACCTGAGCCGAAGGCAGCCACTTAACCAACTGAGCCACCCAGGCACCCCATATGATTATAATCTTTTTTTTTTTTTAAAGATTTTATTTATTGGTGCGCGTGAGAAGAAACAACAAACCGGACGCCTGGGTGGCTCAGTTGGTTGAGCGACCGCCTTCGGCTCAGGTCATGATCCTGGAGTCCCGGGATCGAGTCCCGCATCGGGCTCCCTGCTCGGCGGGGAGTCTGCTTCTCCCTCTGACTCTCCCCCCTCTCATGTGCTCTCTATCTCTCTCAAATAAATAAATAAAATCTTTAAAACAAACAAACAAAAAGAGGACCTAGCTGTGAAGACTAGGGAGGGTTTGGTGAACAAGGAGGAGGGGTCGGCATTTCAAGGCTAGATGGGCATTCACCCACCTGACCGTCACCTGCTTCTTTGCCTCTGTACCTTCTGGGACTATTTTAGAGATTCCTGGGTCACAAGATCTTTACTTTAATCCTAGTTCTCCATCCATTTCATACCTGCTCCAAACGAAGACTCAGCCCAGACAAGAACTGAATGTCCGGAGGGGGCCAGGCTCTCAGATGGTGTAGGCATTGGACCCCCTACTGGTTCTCTGTCCTCAAGCTCAGACCTGGCTGTGTTGGTCCCCGGCCCTGGGCACCTGCCTCCGCCTTGACCCTGAGCTGCAGCTTGACTCAGGTCTAGCTTGGCTATGATGTGCCAGACCAGCCAGCCTTGCTCTAAGCAGGAGGGAATGTGTGGCACCTGCTTAGACCCTTTTGGGATGTCAAATGTAAATGCACAAATTAGGAAAAAAAAAAAAAAAAGAAAAGCATATCTACCAACAGCCATATAACCACTAACCCCTTGACCAGCGGTGAGCCGGGGAACGAGAAACCTGCTTCTGATCTCCCCTCGTTTCTGGCCTTGGGTAAGGCCTTGGGTGGGCCACCCAGCAATCCGGGTCTCAAATGGGAAAACAGGCCCAGAAGAAATCAGGCCTGGCTGGTGGCAGGATTCTGCAGGAGTGCACAGTTGGGGTCACCCCGTGACCCACTTTAAAGCGGTGTGTTTTTTTCATGGTACAATTGTTTCTGGCAGAAAAACTGGACAAAACCTAATGCACACATTACAGCCGTTTAAGAAGCAAGCCCTAAGTGGAAAACAAAACCACGAAACATACACACACATCCTATACATGCACAGCTGAAGGGTCTGGAAGGACACGCGAGAAAGTGGTACCAACAATTTCTTCTGCAGAAAAGGAATTGGGTATCTGGGGGTCTGTGCTGAGAGAGAGAATTTTCACCATATACTCCTTTTTTTCTCCCCAAGATTGATTGATTTGAGAGCGAGAGAGCACAAGCAGGGGGGAGGGGCAGAGGGAGACGGAGAAGCAGACTCCCCAGTGGAGCAGGGGAGCCCGACGTGGGACTCGATCCCAGGACCCTGAGATCATGACCTGAGCCGAAGGCAGACGCTTCACCGACTGAGCCACCCAGGTGCCCTATTTATTTACTTTAGAGAGAGAGAGCACGAGTGGGGGAAGGGCAGAGGGAGAGAGATAATCTAAAGTAGACTCCCCGCTGAGTGCAGAGCCCACCTCGGGTCTTGATCTCATGACCCCCGAGATCATGACCTGAGCCGAAACCAAGAGTCAGACACTTAACAGACTGAGCCACCCAGGTGCCCCTCTTTTCTTTTCTTTTCTTCTTTTTTTTTTTACATAGGATCCACACCCAGCGTGGGGCTCGAACTCACGACCCCCAGATCAAGAGTCCCAAGCTCTACCGACTGAGCCGCCCGGCTCCCTGAGCCTGGATATTTTTTTAACTCCTGTGTTTTACTTCGCATTGCATAGTTTTATGTTTTAGCTCAGAGAAAACACTGCTTTCCTATTTTATCTTCCTTGATTTTTCCAAAGGCTGGGAGGCGAGGGCTGTTATCTGCATGTTACAAAATAAAACAATAAAACGAGGCCGAGAACCTGGGGGCCTTGCCCAAATCTGCACAGCTGTTCTACTGAGGGGACGGATTGCAAGCGGTCGTGATGGTGATCGCTGACAGTTACCGGGCCTTGGTCATGTGTCCCAGGCATCCTGCTTGGCACCGTATGTCTACAGTCTTATTTAATTGAATCCTTACAGCAAACTCCTCTGATGATCCTATGATACCCATTTTATAGATGAAAATGGTAGACTCAGAGAGGTAAGGCAAATATGCAGAAAGCCAAGGAGTCAAGGGCTAGAACTGGGTCTCTGATTTCTGTCTGTTGTTTTTCGGCTGCGCGTGGCTCCTCCCTGAAGCTCAAGGACGAATTTTAGCATGCGTCCGAATCAGCTAGAGGGCTTGTTAAAACACCAGCTCCTGTCTCCCCCTCCCCGGAGTTTTGGATTCTGCAGGTCTGGGAAGGAGAATTTGCATTTCGGGTCACGCTCCGCAGCTGCTGGTGTGGGACCTCCCCTCTAGGGAGGGAATCCTCTGCCTCAGTTCCCATAGCTTCCATGTCTTGCTCAGGCCCTGCGGCGGGGTGGGGGGGGGTCCCCGGGACGGAGCGTGAGCCTGAAACCGAAGCCTCAGACCAGCCGGACTTAAAGCCTCCGCCTTATCTGTAGCCGAGCCATTCGAGTTTTTACCATAAAAACCCACCCCTGGCATTCACAAGCAGAAAATGAGTTTATTGGGAGGCCATAGGTAGCTTCTGGAATCTCCAGAAAGGCTGGATAACCAGGGCTGGGTCAAGAAAACTGCAGCACGGACAGGGGCCAAAGCTCACTGCTGATCTGCCCTGGTGAGGACACGCCCACCACAGGCCCTGTGGGACTCACACACACACACACACACACACACACACACACACACACGCAGCCAGGAAGGCTGGCACCACCCGCCCCGGGCAGGGGAGGGCACTGCTGGCTCCAGATGGGTGATGCTCATGCTTGGTTGCTTTGCCTCACTAGCCCTCAAACCAAAGTCTGAGGGGCCAATGGTCCGCTGGGCTCAGCCTGGGCCACGTGCCCCTGTCCGCTGCAAGGGATGCTGGGAAAGCAGATCTCTGACTCTGAGGCCTCTTCTCCGACCAACATACCTGTGGCAAGAAACTCTCCAGACACGATCATTAGATCTTGGGCAGCCAAAGGACCCCAGATGTCCACCGTGATGGTGGCTTTGTCCTTGGGCTTTTGGTGGATGCTCAGGCTTGCTTACATTCCTGTGTTCCTAAGTCCCGCTTGGGCTAGTCGGCCAACAATTATTATTATTTTTTTTAAAGATTTTATTTATTTATTTGAGAGAGAGAGAATGAGAGAGAGCACATGAGAGGGGGGAGGGCCAGAGGGAGAAGCAGACTCCCTGCCGAGCAGGGAGCCCGATGCGGGACTCGATCCCGGGACTCCAGGATCATGACCTGAGCCGAAGGCAGTCGCTTAACCAACTGAGCCACCCAGGCGCCCAAGGCCAACAATTATTGAAGCACTCTGTTCCCTGCAAAGTGACGTACGGAGCCCTCCCTTGCATGCAGGGAGCTGTGCGAGGCAATTTTCATATGCGATTTTTATATACAGAAATCTTTTTAAAAGATTATTTATTTATTTACTTATTTATTTATTTGGCAAAGAGAGAGAGCACAAGCAGGGGGAGCGGCAGGCAAAGGAGGGAGAAGCAGACTCCCCGCTGAGCAGGGAGCCCCATGTGGGACTCGATCCCAGGACCTTGAGATCATGACCTGAGCCAAAGGCAGACACTTCACCGACTAAGCCACCCAGGTGCCCCCGTATACAGGAATTTGTAGTTGGATACAGGGAATGTATTCTTTTTTTTTTTTTTAAGATTTTATTTATTTATTTGACAGAGACAGAGATAGCGAGAGCAGGAACACAAGCAGCGGGAGTGGGAGAGGGAGAAGCAGGCTTCCCCTCGAGGAGGGAGCCCAATGTGGGACT
>NC_058417.1:2369369-2398420 GCF_002201575.2 Neomonachus schauinslandi | reverse complement strand
GAGCCGAAGGCAGTCGCTTAACCAACTGAGCCACCCAGGCGCCCGGGAATGTATTCTGTATTCAGTCTGACCAGGCTTTATTCTGAGAAACCCTATCAGGCTTCTCCTTTAAACTGCCAGGGAAGGGCGCCTGGGTGGCTCAGTTGGTTAAGCGACTGCCTTCGGCTCAGGTCATGATCCTGGAGTCCCGGGATCGAGTTCCGCATCGGGCTCCCTGCTCGGCAGGGAGTCTGCTTCTCCCTCTGACCCTCCCCCCTCTCATGCTCTCTCTATCTCATTCTCTCTCGCAAATAAATAAATAAAATTTAAAAAAAAATAAACTGCCAGGGAAGGGCAGGCCCTATTCTGCAGGGAGCCTTCGTTCACCTGAACTGGGGGTTCAGGGCCCGCTGTGCATCCCACTGTGTAGGCGATGACAGGTAACAAGGACAAAGCCAGGGTGTGTGCATCACCAAATACACCTGCATGACCCCCTGTCCTAAACAGGTGCACGCCAGGAAGCTGAGCAGCCCCACTTAGCTCTGCGCCCCGCCCCCGCACCCCCGGGGGATTCTTAGCCAGGAGCTCAGCAAAAGCTTGAAAGGCCACCGCGCTTAAGGAACGAGCTTGGTTCTCAGACAGTGTGGTGAAAGGCCTCAAAGGAGCAGAGGTTTCCAGGCTGGCCTCTGACTCTCCAGCCCTTCCCCCACTCACGTCCATCCTGCACTCTGCTGCCAAAGAATCTTCCAGAAGCCGCATTTTACCAGGTCATAGGGTGGTTCCAACTCCTCACGGGTTCCCCTCATCCTTCTGGTCAGGCTCATGTGCCCAGTGTGGACAGCGCCCACCCGGTCGTCTTTGGCCTGCTCCCGACAGGCTGGGCACCCACTGAGGTCAGATGGCCTTGCTCATCCTCATCTCTGAGGATATGCTGTTCCTTCCAGCCAGAAGCCCTTCCCCAACTTCTTCTCTTTCCAAACCTTTCCTGGCGCTCCAAGCTTAGCTCAGATCTCACCTCTTTCTGATCACCCAGACTTCCCCTCCCCTGTGGTTGTCTGTCCCGTTGACTCGCTCATCTGCCCAACCATCCATCCATCCATCCATCCACTCAATGAGAATGTGCGGAGGCCCGGAGGTGCCAGGTGCTGTCCTGGGTGTTGGTCCTACATGGAGAACCAGAGGCTCCTGTCTTCAAGACAGAAATGCCCACCAAGTAAAAACCTCACTACGTTTGTGCAAAGGGCCCTGAAGGGGCAGATGTTCCATGTGGGCCATAAGAAAATGCCACAGAGCAACGGGAGTGCGGCCTCCCGGAAAGGGAAATCGTTACGCAGCAAAACAAGAGCTGCAGCGAGCCAGGGAGAGAGAAGTTTATGAGCATTCCCAGCTACAACTATGAAACTCTTGGAAGAAAACACAAGGGAAAAGCTTGGCAATGATTTCTAGTCGTTAGGAAAATGCAGTGAGATATCACCTCGCCCCCACTAGGAAACCCACAAAAGGCCCACGAGATAACAGGTGTTGGTTGGCTGGGATGCGGAGAAGGTGGGACCCTCGTGCACGGCTGGTGGGGACGGAAAATGGAGCAGCTGCTGTGGAAAAGAGCATGGCAGTCCCTCAACAAATTAAAAATAGAATTCTCATATGATCCAGCAATTCCACTTTTGGGTCTGAAACCCCAGGGAATTGCCAGTAGGATCTTGAAGAGATATCTGCACACCAACGCTCACAGCAGCATGATTCCTAAGAGCCAAAAAGGGGGAAGCAACCTGGATGTCCATGGGTAGGGGAATATATACAAAATGCAGGACATACAACAACGGAGTATCATTCAGCTTTAGAAAGAAAGGACAGGACGCCTGGGTGGCTCAGTCAGTTAAGTGACTGCCTTCAGCTCAGGTCATGATTCCAGGGTCCTGGGATCGAGCCCCGCATCGGGTTCCTTACTCAATAGGGAGCCTGCTTCTCCCTCTCCCTCTCCCTCTGCCTGCCGCTCCCCCTGCTTGTGTTCTCCCTCTGTCAAATCAATAAATAAAATCTTAAAAAACACACAAACACAAATTCTGTACGATGCCACGTGTATGAGGTACCCCCGTGGTCATAGTCCCGGGGAAAGAGGGTAGACTGGTGGGTGCCAGGGGCTGGGAGGAAGCGGGGATGGGGCATTGGTGCTTAAGGGGGACAGAGCTTCAGTCTGGCCAGATGAAGAGTTCTGCAGACGGATGGCCAGACGGAAAAAAAGAACGCTTAAGATGATACATTTCACGTTCTGTGTGTTTTAACCACAATTTAAAAACGTTCAAAACCAGTAAGACATATGTTAACATAAATAACATTTTTTTTGGTGGGGGGAGAAGGGAGCATGTGCCAGAAGCAGGTGCAGCCCCCCGGGGTGGGAAGGGCCCGGCAGAGGCTGCGTCCCCAACACCCCAACAGTTCGGAGGAGTTTAGCCCCAGGGCAGAGGGAAGCCATTAAAAAGGCTTGGAGCCAGCGAGGAAGGAGACTGGATCGGACAGAGACCCCGCGGAACAGCCTGGTTCGAGGCTCTGCACTTGGCCGGGCGGGGGGCGGCGGGCCGTTGCGGAGCAGGGGGGAGGCGGTGGCTGAAGGGGGGGCCACGGGATCAGCGGGAGGGTGTGATTCAGTAGATCTGATCGTGGCTTTTTTGTTAAATATGAAACATTTTGTTAAATATGAAACATCCCCTTCTGTTTTACTTGCAAAAGGAATGCATGCGCTGGGGAAGGAGAGTTCACACCACAGGGTAATGGGAAGCCTAGGATCTTTCATAATTTTTTTTTTTTTTAAGATTGTATGTATTTGACAGAGAAAGAGGGAGGGGGCTCGATCCCCGGACCCTAAGATCACGACCCGAGCCAAAGGCAGCTGCTCAACGGACGGAGCCACCCAGGCACCCCGGATCTTTCCTAACAAAGGATATCAACAGTCCAGAAGGTCGGCACTCAGGGGGACCCCCCATCCAGGGTTTCCCCGTGTTGAAGTAGGGTTTTGTCTCTTTGGTGTGTTTGTTTTTCCCCCACGGGAGATGTCAGAGCTCACCTGTGTGTGGAAGGCAAGGGCCAGGGCTCTGAGGTGTGTGGGGGGTGGGAGGCAGGAGTCCCACCCAACAGCTGCCTTTTTATTCTGCAGCCTGGGGTGAGGTCCTCAGGAGAGAGGAGAGTCGAAACAGGAGGCCAACTGGCTCCTGGGGTCCCAGGATTGGTCCCCTGTGGCTCCTGCTCCTACAGACACTCCCGTCCCCCAGCCTGTTCCCAGCACGGCAGCCTGAGAAGCCCCTAAGACATTCCGTGAGAGGACATCACTCCCTTACTTCAAATCCTGCAGTGGTTCCTCTTGTCACTAAGGGTGGAGTTCAAGCCCTCACAGTGCCTCCCTGCCCTAGGTCAGCTGGCCCATCCCCTCCAAACTGGGCTCCTGTCGTCTCCTTTCAGCCGCGACAGCTCTGAGCGCTTCTGCGGGCACCCGGCACACATACCACAGGCCCTTTGCACGGGCTGTTCCCTGCACGAGGCCAGAGTGTCTCAACTTGGGCACTGTTGACTCTTTGGGCCAGATGATGCTTTGTCCTGTGACAAAGACAGGCACTGTCCTGTGCATTGTAGGATGTTAAGAGCCTCTCCCTACTAGACCCTCCTTACCCCCCTGGAGAGCAAAACTCTCTCCAGACATTGGCAAAAGTCTCCTCTTTGGGGGTAAGAGGGTGCAGTCAGCACTGGCTGAGAACCACTGGCCTAGCATGAGCTTTCCCTGGCTGCCCACCTGGCTTCCTCCCTTACCTCTTTTAAGACTGTACTCAAATCAGGGGCACATGCCTGGCTCAGTAGGTAGAGCATGAGACTTTTTTTTTTTTTAAAGATTTTATTTATTCATCAGAGACAGAGAGAGAGGCAGAGGGAGAAGCAGGCTCCCCACTGAGCAGGGAGCCCGATGCGGGACTCGATCCCAGGACCCTGGGATCATGACCTGAGCCGAAGGCAGACGCTTAACAACTGAGCCACCCAGGCGCCCGAGACCTTTTTTCTTTTAAAGTAAGCTGTATGCCCAACATGGGGCTTGAACTCACAACTCTTTTTTTTTTTTTAATATTTTATTTATTTATTTGACAGAGAGAGACACAGCGAGAGAGGGAACACAAGCAGGGGGAGTGGGAGAGGGAGAAGCAGGCTTCCCGCGGAACAGGGAGCCCGACGCGGGGCTCGATCCCAGGACCCTGGGATCATGACCTGAGCCGAAGGCAGACGCTTAACGACTGAGCCACCCAGGCGCCCCTTGAACTCACCACTCTTGACCTTGATGACCTAACTACTTTGTGTGAGGGGGCCCCACAGATGTGCTTCGAACATCCCAGAAGCTAGAAGAGAGACTCAGTGAGTCACAGTTCCAAGAGTCCCTGAGATTAACATCAAGCCAAGTGCTCAGGAAAAACTCCTCCTGCTCTGTATGGTAGGAGGGCCATGGAGGAATTTCTCCTGAAATCCTCCTAAAAGTCGTAAAGAATTACTTCCTCACCAGGCTTTTGAGAGCGAGAGTCATGGGGCATTTCTCCAAAAGACCTTTCTTCTGAGGTCCTGCAGCCCCCGGGGCTGGGGGTCCAGCCCCGACCTCTCACAGATCTCTCTGCACCTACAGCTTCGCCCCAGGCTATGCCCTAGGAGAGCCGGAGTGATCAGACGCCAAGCAAGGAGTCCTGCCTCCCTGACCTCGTTTGGAGCCTGACCAGGGCCCGAGGGCCAGTGAGGTGGCGACAGGGACACCAGGAAGTCCCCGTGGTTGGTGGAGCACAGACTGATTCTTGTAGACACAAGGAAGGCATTGGTGCATGGACTTTGGGGAGAGCGGAAAGTGTGACAGAGACTCAGTCCTGGGGCAGAAGGGCCCCTGCCCCAAGTCTGTCCTGGACCAACCACCCAGATGGCCTGGAGGTGTTTCACAGGGCCCTGGACTTTCAGTGCCGGGCAGACAGAAATGAGCTGGTCACCCTTGAAAGGGGCTCCTTCAGACAAAACCAACACCACGAAGGACTTTTTTAAAGGGATCCAGGGAGGGGCGCCTGGGTGGCTCAGTCATTAAGTGTCTGCCTTTGGCTCAAGTCATGGTCCCGGGGTCCTGGGATCAAGCCTCACATCGGGCTCCTTGCTCAGCAAGGGAGTCTGCTTCTCCCTCTCCCACTCCCCCTGCTTGTGTTCCCTCTCTCTTTGTCAAATAAATAAATAAATAAAATCTTAAAAAAAATAAAGCAGTATATATTATTTTTTTAAAAAAGTAATCCCTACGCCTAACGTGGGGCTCAGACTCACAACCCCGTGATCATGAACCTAATGCTCTACTTTCTGAGCCAGCCAGGCACCCCCAACCAATTTTTGATAGGGGTGCCAAGTCAATCAAATGGCAAAGAATAGTGTTTTTAACAAAGGGTTCTAGGACAAGTGGGTACCCACATGTAAAGAATGAAGTTGGACCCCGATCTCACCATATACTTAACTCAAAATGGATCCCAGATCTAAATGTAAGAGCTAACACTCTCTAAAGCTCATAGAAGAAAACATAGGCCTAAATCTTTGTGACCTTGGAGTAAGGCAGTGGTTCCTTAGAACACCAAAAGTGCAAGAAATCAATGAGGGGACCCTGGCTGGCTCACTCAGTGGAGCATGCGACTCTTGATCTCAGGGTTGTAGGTTTAAGCCCCACGTTGGGTGTAGAGATTACTTTAAAAAATAAGAAAATAGGGGCACCTGGGTGGCTCAGTCATTAAGCGTCTGCCTTCGGCTCAGGTCATGATCCCGGGGTCCTGGGATCGAACCCCGCATCGGGCTCCCTGCTCAGCGGGAAGCCTGCTTCTCCCTCTCCCACTCCCCCTGCTTGTGTTCCCTCTCTCGCTGTGTCTCTCTCTGTCAAATAAATAAATAAAATCTTTAAAATAAATAAAATAAAAAAATAAAAATCTTTAAAAAAAGAAAGGAAAACTAGATAAACTGGACTTTGTCAAAATTAAACACTTTTTTGCTTCAAAGGACACCACAAAGTAGAAAGACAACCCATGACAAGAGAAAATATTGGCAACTCATACCTGATAAGGGACTTGTATGCAGAATATACAAAGGACTCTTACAACTCAACCATAAAAAAGGCAAACAACCCAATTTAAAAATGGCAAAAGATTTAAATAGACATTTCTCTAAAGAAGGTATAAAAATGGCCAATAAGCACAGTTCCTCAAAATGTTAAACACAGACCTCCATATGACCCCACGATTCCACTCCCTGGTGTATATTCGAGGAAATTGAAAGCAGGGTTGCACAAAAATCTGCACATGAATGTTCATAGCAGCATTATTTATAATGGACGAAAAGTAGAAACACAACCCAAGCATCCGTCAACTGATGAATGAACACAGGAAATGTGGCGTAGCCACACGATGGAATATTATTTGAGCATTAAAAGGAATGAAGTCTTGACACCTGCTACAACGTGGATAAACCTTGAAAACATTGTGTCGAGAGAGCCAGACGCAAAAGGCCTCATATTACGATTCCATTTATATGATGCGTCTAGAACAGGCAAATCCATAGAGACAGGAAGTGGTGGTTGCCTAGGCCTGGGAGAAGGGGAAACGGGGAGCAATTGTCAACAGAGTTTCTTTCTGGGGTGATGAAAATGTTCTGAAATCGGCTAGCGGTGATGTTTGCACAACTTTGTGAATATCCTGACAACCACCGAATTTTACACGCTGAAAGGGTGACTGTTTTGGCATATGGATTTCTCAGTAAAGCTGTCATTCAAAAAGAGGGAGAGAAGGGCACCTGGGGGGCACAGTTGGTTAAGTGTCCGACTCGGTTTCGGCTCAGGTCATGATCTCAGGGTCGTGAGATCGAGCCCCGCGTCCAGCTCCACACACAGCATAGAGTCTGCTTAAGACTCTCTCTCTCCCGGGGCGCCTGGGTGGCTCAGTTGTTAAGCGTCTGCCTTCGGCTCAGGTCATGATCCCGGGGTCCTGGGATCGAGCCCCGCATCGGGCTCCCTGCTCCGCAGGGAAGCCTGCTTCTCCCTCTCCCACTCCCCCTGCTTGTGTTCCCTCTCTCGCTGTGTCTCTCTCTGTCAAGTAAATAAATAAAATTAAAAAAAAAAAGACTCTCTCTCCCTCTCCCTCTGCCCCTCCCCACTCTCTCTCTCTAAAACAAATAAATATATCTTTAAAAAATAATAATAATAATTAAAAAAAAGAGTGAGAGAGACTTGCAATTTCCAGTCTGGCATGGAAGGAGCTTGGAAGTTGTCACTCGAACCTAACAATGTAGAAAGCTGAACAAAGTAAACATCAACTCTTCTTAGATTCATCAGACAACTGAGGTCACAGGGCAGGTCACTACCCCCCAAACTGGCGAGACAGACAGACAGATACACAGAATTACAACTTAGCAGAGTGGAAACCCATGAACAGAAACCTCCCCTAGAGTCACCATCAGGATAGGAGAAAACCAAACGGTACCTGAGTGATTGCTGGAGGCCCAGTGTAGACCAGCTCAGTGTAGACAAGCCTGAGATTTAAAAACTCCAAGGGGGGCCCAGTTGTGTGTGTGTGTGTGGGGGGGGTCACTCTTGGTGAGGTTTGGTTTTTTTTTTTTTCCCAAGATTTTATTTATTTATTTGAGAGAGAGAGAATGAGAGACAGAGAGCACGAGAGGGAAGAGGGTCAGAGGGAGAAGCAGACTCCCTGCCGAGCAGGGAGCCCGATGCGGGACTCGATCCCGGGACTCCAGGATCATGACCTGAGCCGAAGGCAGTCGCTCAACCAACTGAGCCACCCAGGCGCCCGGTTTGTTGTTTCTTTTTAAGATTTTATTTTTAAGTAATCTCTATACCCAACGTGAGGCTCAAACTTACAACCCCGAGATCAAGACTTACACATTTTGGGGTGCCTGGGTGGCTCAGTCGTTGGGTGTCTGCCTTGGGCTCAGGTCATGATCCCGGGGTCCTGAGATCGAGTCCCGCATCGGGCTCCCTGCTCAGCGGGAAGCCTGCTTCTCCCTCTCCCACTCCCCTGCTTGTGTTCCCTCTCTCGCTGTGTCTCTCTCTGTCAAATAAATAAATAAAATCTTAAATATATATATATATTAAAAACACGTTTCACTGATGGAGCCGGCCAGATACCCCTCTTGGTGAGTTTTTTGCTTTTTTTTTTGTTTTTTTTTTTACCTCCAGGAGGCCCCACCAGGTTCTTACAGTGAAGATGGGAGGAAAATCCCCTCTGCTTCAGGCAGAGGGATAGAAAAGGAACCATTCTGGAATTCATCCAGAACATTCTGTCCTTCCCGACAAGGCCTGCCCTCCGGAGAAACTGCTGGCCCAGGGCCTAGCCAATTGCAGTTTAATCAGGACCTGACCCACCTGGCAGAAGGGAACTACCCAACCCCAGCCCTCCTCTGGCAGTTCCATCCCTCCCTAGGCGGAGGGAAAAACAGAGAAGCTTCACCTGAAACTAATGTGTGTAAGGCTGTGGTCAACCAGACTCCAGGGTGAGTGGAGCACAGAAGTCTTGATCTCTGGGTCTTGAGTTCAAGCCCCACCTTGAGCAAGGAGCTTAATTAAAAACGCATAAGCTAAAAACAAAGACCTCCAGGTAGAATCGATAACTGAGAAGCACCTATGAAGATTACAGCCCAGGGACCCAGGCTCACTAAAAGACCGATGGGGTGTAGACAGCTCCCGTGGGGGCCACCTCCTACAGGCCTATTTATAGCAGTCCCTATCACAGCGCCTGCCCTCGGCTTGCGGACAAAAATTTACAAGTCGTACTAAAAGTCAAAACATAGTTTGAAGAACCAGAGCAAGCATCAGAACCAGACTCTCATAGTGCAGATGCGAACATTTAAAACTCAGAACTGTGACTCTCTTTCTGCTTCCCATAAGGATTCCTGGATGATGTTGCAATTTTGAAAGTTTGGACACAAAATAGGCAAGATCACATTTTTGGTGCCTTCCGTGGGAACCTGGCAGAGGCCAGGCTGTTTCCTGCATAGAACTTTCAAGTAGAGGAGGCGTTTAGAGTCTGTGCGAGTCTTGTGTTTCATCGTCTGTCATGCAATTCACATCAAGGTCATTAAGGAATATGACCAGACTTCCTTTCTGGGACAGAGAATAAAAGTGGGGGTAGAGGTCATACTTGCCTCATTCCCGATCTTAAGAATGTTTCTCCATTCTGTTTTTTTTTCTTTTCTTTTTTCAAGATTTTTTTTTAAGTGATCTCTGCACCCAGTGTGGGGCTCAAACTCATGACCCAAAGATCAAGAGTTGTACACTCCACCCCCCGAGCTGGCTGGGCACCCCTACATTCTTCATTCATCATTGTAATGCTTCACCATTAAAGGTGATACTTCCAAACGTTTTTGGTAGATTCTCTTTATCATGTTAAGGAAGTACACTTTTATTCCAGTTGATAAGACTTTTTTGTAGGTTTGTTTTTTTTTTTTTTAGTCATTAACAGGGGCGCCTGGGTGGCTCAGTCATTAAGCGTCTGCCTTCGGCTCAGGTCATGGTCCCAGGGTCCTGGGATCGAGCCCCACATCAGGTTCCCCGATGAGCAGATTGCCTGCTTCTCCCTCTCCCACTCCCCCTGCTTGTGTTCCCTCTCTCACTGTCTCTTTCTCTCTCTGTCAAATAAATTAATTAATTAAATCTTTAAAAAAAAAAAAGTCATGACCGTAGGGCGCCTGGGTGGCCCAGTCAGTTAAGCGTCTGCCTTCGGCTCAGGTCATGATCCATGAGTCCCAGGATCGAGTTCCCGCATCCAGCTCCCTGCTCAGCCAGAGTCTGCTTCTCCCTCTGCCCCTTGACCCACTCCTGCTCTCTCTCTCTCTCTCTCTCTCAAATAAATAAAATAATAATCTTTAAAAAAAAAAAAGTCTTGAACAGATATTGACATTCATCAGATTTCCTTACTGAATTTATTGATATGATCATTTGGTTCTCTCATTCTAATCTTTTTTTTTTTTAAGATTTTATTTATTTATTTATTTGAGAGAGAGAGAGAGCACATGAGAGGGGGAGGGCCAGAGGGAGAAGCAGACTCCCCGCCGAGCAGGGAGCCCGATGCGGGACTCGATCCCGGGACTCCAGGATCATGACCTGAGCGGAAGGCAGTGGCTTAACCAACTGAGCCACCCAGGCGCCCTCTCATTCTAATCTTTAATCTTAAATCAATGAATTATGTTTTTATAGCTTATTTTTTGACATTAGGTGTGGGTGCACAAGATTTGATTATTCATGACATGTTGCTGTTTTTGTTCCATGCATGACTCTATTTTGGGGTGGGTTTTTTGGGGTTTTTTTACTCTATTTTTTTTTTTAATTTTAAAAACATCCATTGAGAACCCTCTTACACTGTTGGTGGGAATGCAAGCTGGTGCAGCCACTCTGAAAAAAGTATGGAGGTTCCTTAAAAAGTTGAAAATAGAGCTACCCTATGACCCAGCAATTGCACT
Organism: Neomonachus schauinslandi; assembly: GCF_002201575.2. NCBI lineage: Eukaryota > Metazoa > Chordata > Mammalia > Carnivora > Phocidae > Neomonachus > Neomonachus schauinslandi. The sequence continues at coordinate 2,387,941 of NC_058417.1, read as the reverse complement.
ACTGGGTTTTTACTGCAAAGATACAAAAGTAGGGATCTGAAGGGGTACGTGCACCCCAATGTTTATAGCAGCAATGTCCACAATAGCCAAACTATGGAAAGGGCCAAGAAGTCCATTGACAGATAAATGGATAAAGAAGATGTGGTATATATACACGATGGAATATTATGCAGCCAGCCGTCAAAAAATGAAATCTTGCCATTTTCAGTGACTTGGATGGAACTAGAGGGTATTATGCTGAGCGAAATAAGTCAATCAGAGAAAGACAATTATCATATGATCTCACTCCTATGTGGGATTTAAGAAACAAGGCAGAGGATCATAAGGGAAGAGAAGAAAAAATGAAACAAGATGAAACCAGAGAGGGAGACAAACCATAAGAGACTCTTAATCTCAGGAAACAAACAAATCTCAGGGTTACTGGAATGGATCCGGGTAGGAGGGATGGGGTGGCTGGGTGATGGACACTGGGGAGGGTATGTGCTCTGGTGAGCACGGTGTATTGTGGAAGACTGAAGAATCACAGACCTGTACCCTGGAAACAAATAAGACATTATATGTTAATTAAAAAATAAAAAATAAGGGTGCCTGGGTGGCTCAGTTGGTTAAGCCACTGCCTTCCGCTCAGGTCATGATCCTGGAGTCCCGGGATCGAGTCCCGCATCGGGCTCCCTGCTCGGTGGGGAGTCTGCTTCTCCCTCTGACCCTCCCCCCTCTCATGTGCTCTCTCTCATTCTCTCTCAAATAAATAAATAAAATCTTTAAAAAAAATAAAAAATAAAAAAAAATAAAAAATAAAAACAAAAAACAAAATAAAATAAAAATATCCATTGGGGCCCCTGTCTAGCTCAGTCCATAGAGCCCGTGACTCTTTTTTATTTATTTATTTTTAAAGATTTGTTTATTTATTTTACAGAGAGAGAGAGCACAAGTGGAGGGAGGAGCGGAAGGAGAGGGAGAATCCTCCAGCAGAATCCCCCTACTGAGCAGGGACCCCAACCCGGGGCTTGATCCCAGGACCCTGAGATCATGACAGGAGCGGAAATCAAAAGTCAGCGAGCTGCTTAACACACTGAGCCACCCAGGTGCCCCAAGCATGCAAATCTTGATCTTGGGGTTGTGAATCTGAGACCCACATTAGATGTAAAGATTACTTAGAAATAAAATCTTTAGGGGCGCCTGGGTGGCTCCGTCGTTAAGCGTCTGCCTTCGGCTCAGGTCATGGTCCCGGGGTCCTGGGTTCAAGCCCCGCGTCGGGCTCCCTGCTCGGCGGGAAGCCTGCTTCTCCCTCTCCCGCTCCCCCTGCTTGTGTTCCTGCTCTCGCTGTGTCTCTTGCAAATAAATAAATAAAATCTTTAAAAAAAAAAAACCTTTAAAAATAAATAAATAAACACATAAATAAATAATAAAAACATCCATCGACCCACAACCCTAAAAAAGAACTAAAACACTGATTATAAGACTGGCTCAGCTGCTGGAACATGTGACCCTTGATCTCAGGGTCAGGAGTTCAAGCCTCCCATTGGGCATAGAACTTACTTAAAAACATTAAAAATTAAAAAAATAAAATATTGATTATAACCCGTGTCTACCTAAGTGCGTCTCACCCAGCCGGTTCCCCTGACAGCCAGAACATAAGGCGATCACTATCCTGAGTCTTGTGTTTATTCTCCCTTGCTTTCCCCCTGCCCATTTATTAAAGTATGATTGATAGATGAAAATTATATATATTCAAGGTATGCAATGTGATAATTTGATATACGTATACATTGTGCAATGATTCCTGCAATCGAGCTAATTAACACCTTCATCACCTCACTTACCATCCTTGTATGTGTGTGGCAGAACACGTGAGGTGTATTCTCTGGCAAATTCCAAGTATACGATACATTACGATACATGATTGTTAACTATAGTCAACATGCTGTGCTGTGCAAGGTCTCCAGAACCTGCCCACCTTATAACTGAAAGTTAGTACTTTTTGACCAACATCTCCCATTTCCCCCAGCCCCTGGCGGCCACCATTAGAGTCTCTGTTTCTATGAGTTTGACTTCTTTTTTTTTTTTTTTAAAGATTTTATTTATTTATTCATGAGAGAGAGAGAGAGGCAGAGGGAGGAGCAGGCTCCCAAGGAGCAGGGAGCCCGATGCGGGACTCGATCCCAGGACCCCGAGATCACGACCTGAGCCGAAGGCAGACGCTCAACCATCTGAGCCACCCAGGCGCCCCGGGTTTGACTTCTTAAGATGCCATTTATGAGTGAGATCATGCAGTTTTTGCCTTTCTGTGTCCGGCTTGTTTGTCTTAGCAGAGTGTCCTCCAGTTTCATCCACATTGTTGCAAATGGCAGAATCTCCTTCTTTTGCGAGGCTCAAGAATACCCTGTTGTATGTATGCACCCATTGTCTTTATCCATTCATACATCAGCAGACATTTGCTTTGTTTCCATGTCTTGGCTATTGTCAATAATGCTCAATAAGGGGCGCCTGGGTGGCTCAGATGGTTAAGCGACTGCCTTCGGCTCAGGTCATGATCCCAGGGTCCTGGGATCGAGTCCCACATCGGGCTCCCGGCTCAGCGGGGAGCCTGCTTCTCCCTCTGACCCTCTCCCCTCTCATGCTGTTTCTCTCTCGCTCGCTCTCTAAAAAATAAATAAAATCTTTAAAAAAAAAAATAATGCTCAATAAGTATGGGGGTGCGGGTATCTTTTCCAGCTAGTGATTTCATTTCCTTTGGGCATATATACGCAGAATTGGAAATGCTGGATCATATGGTAGTTCGATTTTTAATCTTTTTTTTTTTAAAGATTTTATTTATTTATTTGAGAGAGAGAGAATGAGAGAGAACACATGAGGGGGGGAGGGTCAGAGGGAGAAGCAGGCTCCCCGCCGAGCGGGGAGCCCGATGCGGGACTCGATCCCGGGACTCCAGGATCATGACCTGAGCCGAAGGCAGTCGCTCAACCAACTGAGCCACCCAGGCGCCCCGATTTTTAATCTTTTGAGGAAACCCTATAGTGTTTTCCATGGTTACATTCTCACCAAATGTGCACAAGGTTTCCCCTTTCTCCACATTGTTGCCATCACTTACTATCTTTTGATTTTTTTATTTTTATTTTTTATTTTATTTTTTTTTAAAGTAATTCTTTTTTTATTTTTTTTTAAAGATTTTATTTATTTATTTGACAGAAAGAAAGACAGCGAGAGAGGGAACACAAGCAGGAGGAGTGGGAGAGGGAGAAGCAGGCTTCCCGCAGAGCTGGGAGCCCTATGCGGGGCTCGATCCCAGGACCCTGGGATCATGACCTGAGCCGAAGGCAGCCACTTAACCGACTGAGCCACCCAGGTGCCCCTCTTTTGATTTTTTATAATAGTCATCCTAACAGATGTGAAATGATGCCTCATTGTAGTTTTCTTTTTTTTTTTTTTTAAGATTGTATTTATTTATTTGACAGAGAGAGAGAGAGCATGAGAGTGGGGTAAGGGTAAGGGGCAGAGGGAGCAGGGAGCCCGGTGTGAGACTCGATGCTTAACGACTGAGCCACCGAGGTGCCCCAAAGTTTTTCTTTTTGACATTTCAATTTTCTTTTCTTTTTTTTTTTTTTAAGATTTTATTTATTTGTGAGAGAGAGAATGAGAGACAGAGAACATGAGAGAGGGGAGGGTCAGAGGGAGAAGCAGACTCCCCGCCGAGCAGGGAGCCCGATGTGGGACTCGATCCCGGGACTCCAGGATCATGACCTGAGCCGAAGGCAGTCGCTCAACCAACTGAGCCACCCAGGCGCCCGACATTTCAATTTTCAATTCAATTGGGATTGGGTTTTGAGTATGAGGTAGGAATCCAGTTTCATCTTCCTTCCCCACTTGGCCAGTCTTTCCCCCTGGTTAATGGAAAAGCACCTCCTCTCCCCACTGATCCGCCATTCCATTGCTATAATGTATCATCATCCACACACGTGTCTATCAGTGTCTGGCCTCTCCATTCTACTCCATCGGCCAGTACATCTAACTCTCTGAGAGTCCTGAGCCATCTTATTTACAATAAAATAAATATATATTTTTAAAAATACAATAAATCTGGGGGTGCCTGGGTGGCTCATTTGTTAGGCGTATGCCTTCGGTTCAGGTCATGGTCCCAGGGTCCTGGGATCGAGCCCCGCATTGGGCTCCCTGCTCTGCGGGAAGCCTGCTTCTCCCTCTCCCACTCCCCCTGCTTGTGTTCCCTCTCTCCCTGTGTCTCTCTCTGTCAAATAAATAAATAAAATCTTAAAAAAAAATACAATAAATCTTGATCTTTCATTGGGCAAGTCTCCCTTTTTTATTCCTCCATTCACAAGTATCTTCGCTATTCTTGGCCCTTTCCGTTTCCACTATCAATTTCAGAATTAGCTTGTCATGGTCCACAGAGACACCAAATTATAGATTTGGAAAGCAAATTGGTGGTTGTCAGGGTTGGGAGAAAGAAGAATAAGGAGGAACCGCTAATGGGTACAGGGTTTTCTTTTCTTTTCTTTTTTTTTTTTAAGATTTTATTTTTTGACAGAGAGAGAGCCAGAGAGCACAAGCCGGGTGTGTGGGGGGGAGGTAGAGGGAGCGGGAGAAGCAGGCTCCCTGCTAAACAGGGAGCCCGATGAGGGGCTCAATCCCAGGGCCCCAGGATCATGACCTGAGCTGAAGGCAGCCACCCAACAGACTGAGCCACCTAGGCGCCCCCAGGGTTTTCTTTTGAGAAAGATTTCTCCATGCAGCATTCATGCCAGGAGAAAATTATGATGGTTAATTTTTGTGTCAGTTAGACTGGCCACGGTGCCCAGACTAATCATGATTTCTGATTGTGTCTGTGAGGGTGTTTCTGGATGGGGTGAGCATTTGAATTGGTGAATTGAGTAAACCAGATGGCCTACCCCAATGTGTGTGGACATCAACCAATCCATCGAAGGCTTGAACAGAACAAAAGGCAGAAGAAGGAGAAATCCACTCCTGTTTTTCTTGCCCTCGCTTGCTTGGCTTGAGCTGGCACAACTCATCCCATCTGCTGTGGCCCTCAGATGGGGGTTGACACCCTCAGCTCCCCCTGGTTCTCAGGCCTCCAGACTTGAGTTAAATTACACCGCTGGCTTCCTTGGGTCTCCCACCTGTAGATGGCAGACTGTGGGACTTCTCAGCCTCCATAATCTTGTGAGGCAATTCTTGACAGTAAATCTCCTTGGGCTGTGTTCTGTTTCTCTGGAGTACCTGACTAATACAGAAATCAAGCCATGTCTACAAAATTCTTTTTTTTTTTTTAAAGATTTTATTTATTTGTTTGACAGAAAGAGACACAGATTTTATTTATTTGACAGAGAGAGACACAGCGAGAGAGGGAACACAAGCAGGGGGAGCGGGAGAGGGAGAAGCAGGCCTCCTACCAAGCAGGGAGCCCAATGTGGGGCTCAATCCCAGGACCCGGAGATCATGACCCGAGCCAAAGGCAGACACTTAACGACTGAGCCACCCAGGCGCCCCTACAAAATTCTAAGAGAAAGAAATATCCAGTTAAGATGTGCTTCCATTTTAAATGCTACAGGAGGGGCACCTGGGTGGCTCAGTGGGTTGGGCTTCTGCCTTTGGCTCCAGTCATGATCCCAGAGTCCTGGGATCGAGCCCCGAGTCGTCTGCCCCTCCCCTTGCTCATGCTCCCTCTCCCTCTCTCTCTCTCTCAAATAAATAAATACAATCCTTAAAAAAATGCTAAGGAAGATATTCTCAAAAATAAATGAATTCAAGAAATATAACAAAGCAATGACGAACTCTTTCTGAAAAATGTACTAGACCGAAGAAGAAAAAAGATGACAGTGGAGAAGCAGTGATAAAAAGAGGAGAGATGAGCCATTTAAACACAATAATAATGTGTGCTTGGCTCAGTCTGAAGAGCAGAGTGTGGGACTCTTGATCTCAAGGTCATGCGTTCAAGCCCCACGTCGGGTGTAGTGATTACTTAAAAATAAATACAGGGGCACCTGGGTGGCTCAGTTGTTAAGCATCTGCCTTCGGCTCGGGTCATGATCCCAGGGTCCTGGGATCGAGCCCCGCATCAGGCTCCCTGCTCAGCAGGAAGCCTGCTTCTCCCTCTCCCACTCTCCCTGCTTGTGTTCCCTCTCTCGCTGTCTCTCTCTCTCTGTCAAATAAATAAATAAAATCTTAAAATAAATAAATAAATACATGAATAAACTTAAAAAAAAATACAAAACTAAGAGTACATACCTGAACAGATGATATTTGTAGAAAGAAAATAAAATAAAAATAAAAAGAGACAAAATAAAAAAGAGAAAAGCCACAACCTGGAGGTCCGATGTCCATACAGCAGTCTAGACATCCTAAGTAATTCTCCTAATTGAAAAGACTCTAATCCCAGGGGCACCTGGCTGGCTCAGTCAGTAGAGCTCATGACTCTTGATCTCAGGGTCGTGAGTTCAAGTCCCATGTCCAGCATGGAGCCCACTTAAAAAATAATAATAAAATTAAAAAAAAGAAAGACTACAATCCCAGATGACATATTTTGTTAAGAAATACTACTGAGCTGGCACAATTAGAAGTATTCCAACAGAGGCCAGAAAGGAGGTAACGTCAGGAAGCCTGGGGGATAAGAGTATGCCAAAGTCAGCTTTTCTTCCTAAGGGTTTCTGTGAAACACAGAAGACCTTGAGTTTTGCCTAGATTATTCTTGGATGCATGGGACAGGAGATGAAGCCCAGGGCTCCCCCAAGATAGCAGGAGATTTCCACATACGGTTGGGACCTCCTACAACCTCAGTACAAAGGCCTACGAAAACCAAAACCAAAACACATTTTGGGGAAGGAGGGAGCAAGGGAACTTACCTGTCTTTTTTTTTTTTTTTGTAAGATTTTTAAAAATTTTTTATTAGAGAGAGAGAGAGTACAAGCAGGGGGAGCGTCAGGCAGAGGGAGAGGGAGTCCAATGTTGGGCTCCATCCCAGGACCCTGGGACCATGACTGAGCAGAAGGCAGACGCTTAACCGTCTGAGCCACCCAGGTGCCCCTGGGAACTTGCCTGTCTTAACCTTGAATGGAAACCAAAAATGATCTCTCCTGACAACCGAAACCACAACCAAGTCCTTCTATGGTTTATGCTCCAGCCCCCCCCCCCCACCCCCTGCCTATGTGACCCAAGGAAAACTTAACGACATGATGCAAAAAGGCTCCCAGGTTGGTCGTGGGCTCAGGTGCCTGGTGAAAGCAAATACGAATTCTCTCTAGAGTTATGCCACTTCAATCAAGGAAGGACTCAAAATTCTGCCACAAAGTTCCAAGGAAAAGGAGCAGTTCACAATTAAAACAGACAAAACACACAAGCAAACAAGGCTCCATGAAAGAATCAGGAGGGCAAGGGACCATCGGACCACACGTACAAAGCCCAGTGGGGTGCTGAGCCACCCTGGGCCAGAGGAGAAAGGGATCCCAAATCACTGATCTTGAGCCTTCCAAAATTTAAAATTGTATTGATTTTTTCATGATACTGATTTTTCACTTGATGAAATTGATACTTCACTGATCGTGGATCTTCACAATAATTTTGATTTTTAAAAAATAATTCACTACAACCTTATTTATCTTGATTAGGAAGTTTTGGTTGCCCCCTCAAATTTTGTGCCTGTGAAGAGTGAGTGGGTGGGGCCCAGCAAAGACTTCACTTATTCTAATTGCCAGAAACAAAAGGTCGGTTAACACCGCTCCCAGTGAGGGGTATTTTTACTGTTCACTAATGTATATTTCTCCCCCTACAAGAGAATTGTACTTTGCCACTGCCTGAAAGTCCGGCTTGACTTACAAGGAAATGTAATTGGAAACCTGAGGCATCACATTTCAACAGAAGCCTTTACAACCCATGTGAGCTCCTTCATGTTCTTCCTCCCTTTACCAGGACCACCAGCAAAGCGCCCCACAGGCCTGCTCCATCGGCCGAGGCCCCGGGGTGAGGACAATGACATAGAACAGAGGCCCAGCCAACCTACAACAACAAAATCTTTGTTGTTTAAGCTATTAGGTGTTCAGGTTGTTTGTTACCGCAGCATAACCTAGCCTAACCTGACTGATATGTTTAAAGGCATAAAAGAGATGCTTGAATATGAGCAAGAGACACGAGTCTATAAAGAATCACCAAGCAGAGGGGCGCCTGGGTGGCTCGGTGGGTTAAGCATCCGCCTTGGGCTCAGGTCATGATCTCAGGGTCCTAGGATCCGGCCCCGCGTCGGGGTCCCTGATGAACGGGGAGTCTGCTTCTCCCTCTCCCTCTGCCCCTACCACCCGCTTGTGCTCTCTCTCTCAAATAAATAAATAAATTTTTTTTTTTTTTTTGGTCAGAGAGAGAAAGTATAAGCAGGGGGAGCAGCAGAGGGAGAGGGAGAAGCAGGCTCCTCACTGAGCAGGGACCCCGATGTGGGGCTCGATCCCAGGACCCTGGGATCATGACCTGAGCCGAAGGCAGACGCTTAACGACTGAGCCACCCAGGTGTCCCCAAATAAATAAATAAAATCTTAAAAAAAAAAAAATCACCAAGTAGATTTGAAAAAAGAACAGAATAGAACTTCTAAAAAGGAAAAACTAAGATGGTCACCAGAGGGGAGGTGTGGAGTAGGTGAAGGGGATGAAGAGTCCACTTGTCCTGATGAGCACTGGGTGATGTATGGAAGTGTTGAATCACTATATTGTACATCTGAAACTAATAGAACACTGTATGTTAACTACACTGAAATGAAAATTGAAAAATAAACTAATACACAAATAAATAATAAAAATAAATAATAATCAAAAGGAAAAAATGTAAAAATTGAAATGAACACAATGGATGAAATAGAATAGGCATAGCTAAAGAAAATAGTAAATCTAAGGACAGATCTGAAGAAATTGTCCAGAATGCATTCAAGACAGACGACGTGACAGAACGCAAAAGAGAGAGTAAGAGACATGGACAATGAGATTCAGAAGGCCTAACATACCGGATATCCTCTCCCCTTGGCTCCCAGTCAGGGGGTCCAGTGGAAAGAGGCTTTTCTCAAGAGCACCGAATCCTGATTGTTGTTCCCCCCAAGGCTCCACTCTGGGAGAGGCAAGCTGAAGATTTCAGAGCCGCCCCCACCACCACCCAGCACCCAGAGTAGTGGCTCAGAGATTACCCCCCTGGGGGAGAGGGCAGTTCCTAAGAACAGAGATCTGACCCCTCTCCACAGGAGCTGATTTTATTTGAAACAGAATGTGAAGTTCAAGACGAAGGGCACTCTCTAAAACAATGGGGGATTTTAGGGGCACCTGTCTGGCTCCGTTGGTAAAGCATGGGGCTCTTGATCTCAGGATCACGAGTTCAAGCCCTACGCTGGGTGTGGAGCCTGCTTAAATAGATAAAAAATAAAACAATGGAGGTTTTGGTGGTAAGCAAATAAGAGGAGGCGAGTAGTTCCTTTTACTTAAGTACAACCCGTGAGACCATAGGCCAGCTCATTCACCGGAGAGAACAAGGTGGGGGAAAGGCAGCCGAAAGCTCTCTTGGGTTCAGAACAAAGGTCAGCCATTCACCTCAAAAACTCCCCCTGCTAGAATGTAATTGGATCAGACTGAGGGTCATTTTATGCCCTAGGACATTGTCAAAAACAATGGAGCAATCTGCTGGTGATTAGTAAAGCTTAAGAACTGGATCTGATACCAAACAGGGTAGTTAGCTTAAATGGGAAGTTGGGGAAAGATGCAAAGAGAGCTCTGCTAAACCCGCTGTTATGGGGCACCTGGGTGGCTCTGTGGGTTAATCTCTGCCTTCTGCTCAGGTCATGATCTCCGGGTCCTAGGCCCCCCCCAACCGCATGGGCTCCCTGCTCAGCGGGGAGCCTGCTTCTCCCTCTCCCTCTGCCTGTCTGCCGACTTGTGATCTCTCTCTCTCTCTGTCAAATAAATAAGTAAAATCTTAAAAAATAAATAAATAAAAATAAATAAAATGTCAGTTTTCAAGAAAAATATTACAAGGTTTTCAAAGAAACATCAAAAGCTGGCCCATTTGCAGAGAATAAAAAGCAGGCAACAGAACCTGCCTACGAAGGGGCTGGGGGGATGGGTTAGCCCGGTGATGGGTATTAAAGAGGGCACGTTCTGCATGGAGCACTGGGTGTTATGCACAAACAATGAATCATGGAACACTGCATCAAAAACTAATGATGTAATGTATGATTAACATAACATAATAAAATAACAAAACTAATGATGTACTATATGTTGGCTAATTGAACATAATAATAAAATAAATTAAAAAAAAAAAAAAGAAGCTGCCTACAAGAGCCTCAGATGTTTGATTCAACAGAAAAAGATGTCAAAGCGGCCGATACAAATATGTTAAAAACAAACAAACAAACAACCTAAGGAAACTATGCTTAAAAAAGTAAAAGGAAGCTATGATGAAAATGTCTCATTAAATAGAAAATATTGTTAAAGAGGGGCACCTCATCGGCTCAGTCCATGGAGCATGCAACTCTTGAGAGTTTCAGCCCCACACTGGGTGCAGAGATTACTTGAAAATATTGGTAAAGAGATAGAAATAACCGACTGAGCCACCCAGGCTCATATGAGTAATAGTTGATCATTCACTAATTCAGTGGTCACAGTGACTTTATAGAACATAATTATCACAAGTAATGAGAATCAACTGCACATACCAATGAAAAGTCTAGGACTGAAAAATGTAAACATCTAATAGGAAAAGTCCACTGGATAGGCTTAATTAATAGCAGAATGTAGATAAAAGAAAAAAGCCAGTACACTTGAAGATGGGTGAGTAGAAGTTATCTAAAGAAGAGAGAGAGGGGCGCCTGGGTGGCTCAGTTGGTTAAGCGACTGCCTTCGGCTCGGGTCATGATCCTGGAGTCCCAGGATCGAGTCCCGCATCGGGCTCCCTGCTCGGCGGGGAGTCTGCTTCTCCCTCTGACCCTCCCCCCTCTCATGTGCTCTCTCTCTCAAATAAATAAATAAAATCTTTAAAAAAAAAAAAAAAAAGAAGAGAGAGAGAGAGAGACAGACAAAAAAGATTGAAGAAATTAGTAAGAGCCTCAGGGACACATGGGGCAAAATCAGAAGCCTAATGTTATTGACTACCAGAAGGAGAGAAAAGGATGGAACAGAAAAAAAAACTTTTGAAAGAATAATGTCTGAAAAATTCCAAATATGGTGGAAGACATATATTTACAAAATAAAAAAATCTCAGGGAAAGCAAAACAGGATGAATTTAAAAAATATGCCTGGGCATAGAGTCAAGTAGTTGAAAATCACAGATTTAAAAAAAAAAAAATCTCAAAAGCATCCAGAGAGGGGCCTCTGGATGGCTCAGTCAGTTAAGCATCTGCCTTCGGCTCAGGTCATGATCTCAAGGTCCTGGGATCCAGTCCCGCATCAGGTTCCCTGCTCAGCGGAGAGTCTGCTTTTCCCTCTCCCTCTGCCCCTCCCCCTGCTTGTGATCGTGCTCTCTCTTTCTCTCAAATGAATAAATAAAATCTTTAAAAAAAAAAGCATCCAGAGAGAAATGACATGAGAAAGTAATAATTCTGCAAATTTATCAGAAACTATGAAAACCAGGGGTGCCTGGGTGGCTCAGTTGTTAAGCGTCTGCCTTGGGCTTAGGTCATGATCCTAGGGTCCTGGAATCGAGGCCCGCACCGGGCTCCCTGCTCAGCGGAAGGCCTGCTTCTCCCTCTCCCACTCCCCCTGCTTGTGTTCCCTCTCTCACTGTGTCTCTCTCTGTCAAATAAATAAATAAAATCTTTAAAAAAAAAAAGTTGCCTTTAAAAAAAAAAAGAAACTATGAAAACCAGAAATCTGGGACATCTTCAAAGCGCTGAAATATGATACCTAAAGCACAAATAACAAAAAACAAGTGGGACCACATCAAACATAAAAGCTTCTGCATGGCAAAAGAAACAATCAGCAAAATGAAAAGACAGCCTACAGAATGGGAAAAAATATTTGCAAATCATATTCTGGTAAGGGGTTCATATCCAACATATATAAAGAACTCATACATCTCAATGGCAAGCAAAACCAAACCCAAATAATCCAACTAAAAATGGGCAAAAACCTAAATAGACATTTTCCTGAAGAAGGTATATGACTGGACAACAGGTACATGAAAATGTGCTCAACATCACAAGTTGAGGGGAAATGCAAATCAAAACAACAATGAGAGCGTGCCTGGGTGGTTCAGTCCGTTAAGCGGTTGCCTTTGGCCCAGGTCTTGATCCTGGAGTCCCAGGGTGGAGTCCCGCATTGAGCTCCCTGCTCATCGGAGAGTCTGCTTCTCCTTCTGACCTCCCCCGTTTTGTGCTCTCTCTCCCTCATTCTCTCTCTCTCAAATAATTAAATAAAATTTTTAAAAATAAAATAAAAGACAACACAACTGTTTACAGCAAAAAAGCATGCCCAAGTTAATGAAACCATGAAAAGAATAGTGGAATAAATTCAAAGAAAGTAGAAAGGTAAGAAACAATATAGCTAAGAACAGAAGAATCAATTAATTAAAATCAACAAGGACAGAAGTTCACTGTTTAAAAGTAAAAAAAGAGAGACAACTGGGTGGCTCAGTTGGTTGAGCGTCCAATTCTTGGTTTCGGCTCAGGTCATGATCTCATGGGTCATGGGATCAAGCCCCAAGAGGGGCTTTGAGCTCAGTATGTGTGGGTGAGGACTGCTTGAGATTCCCTTCCTCTCCCTCTATCCCTCCCCTGCTCGGTGGGTGCACGAGCTCTCTCTCTCTCTAAAATAAATAAATAAATAAATAAAATACTTTAAAAAATAAATCTTTTTTAGGGGCGCCTGGGTGGCTCAGATGGTTAAGCGTCTGCCTTCAGCTCAGGTCATGATCCCAGGGTCCTGGGATCGAGCCCCACATCGGGCTCCCTGCTCGGCCGGGAGTCTGCTTCTCCCTCTGCCTCTGCCTCTCCCACTGCTCATGCTCTCTCTCTCTCTGTATCTCTGTGTCTCAAATGAATAAATAAAATCTTTAAAAAAAAAAATAAATAAATCTTTTTAAAAAAAGTAAAAAAGAGACAACCCTGTGGCAAGATGGCTAAACAGAGAATAAATAAACAGTATAGGAAACAAAATGGTGGCCTAACTCCAGAAACAGAAGAAATCAAACAGATAATAATAAATAAAAACAAGATATCATAAATAACTTTGTTTAAAGATTTTATTTATTTATTTGACAGAGAGAAACATAGCGAGAGAGGGAACACAAGCAGGGGGAGTGGGAGAGGGAGAAGCAGGCTTCCCGTGGAGCGGGGAGCCCGATTCAGGGCTCGATCCCAGGACCCCGGGATCCTGACCTGAGCCGAAGGCAGATGCTTAACGACTGAGCCCCCCCAGCGCCCCTAAATAACTTTATTTGATAGCAAGTTCCTAGGGAAAATACTATTTACTAACACTATGTCAGGAAGAAATAGAAAACATGACTAGTCTTATTATTAAGGAGATTGAATAGATACATATCTATCTTCCCATGAAGAAAACACCTCACATTTGGTGCTGACCAGTTAGGGGGGTGTTGTCAAATAGTCAGAGAACAGGTAGGGTCATACTCTGAAAGGAAAGGAAGTGAGGTAATAATCCCAAACACCTTATGAAGCTAGCAGAACCTTGCAGAAAATAAGTTTCTTAGGGGGAACTTAATTGGGTGTTGGGTGTAGAGATTACTAAAAAAATAAATAAACTTAAATAAATTTAATAAAGAAAAGAAAAAAGTATGTTTCATAAAATTGGATATTTATTCATATTAGATCTTTTGGCAAACTAGATACAGAAGGATACTTCCTTAACTTGATAGAAATTTATTTAAAAAAAACCAAAAAACAACAACAAAAGAAACCCTATGGCACACATCATACCTTATGGTGAAACCACGAAAGCATTCTTTTTTAAGATCAAGTGCACACAAAGGTGAGTTATTCTAGTAAACAACTTATGCAAATTTGTCAGAGTACAGTAACATGGGGAATAAAGGTTTGTTGTTTTTTTTTTTAAAGTAAGTCTACGCCCATGGTGGGGCTTGAACTCATGACCCCGAGATCAAGAGTCCCATGCTCCACTGACTGAGCCAGCCAGGCGTTCCAGGAATAAAGGTTTTAATAACTGGGAAGGAAGAAACAAACTTGGCATTGTGTGTATATGACATGACTGTCTATGTATAGAGCAAAAAACGACACACATAAATTAAAGATTAGTAAGAGAGATTACAGAGTTTGCTGGATATAAAATCCACATACAAAAAATTATTTCACTTCTGTACATCAAGATGTTAGAAAATGAGGGGCGCCTGGGCGCCTTGGTCAGTTAAGCATCTGCCTTCGGCTCAGGTCATGATCCCAGGGTCCTGGGATTGAGCCCCACGTCGGGCTCCCTGCTCATCAGGGAGTCTGCTTCTCCCTCTCCTCCCTGCTCGTGCTCTCTCTTGCTATCATTGTCTCTCTCTCTCAGTTAAATAAATAAAATCTTAAAAAAAAAAAGGTGTTAGAAAATGAGGTATGAAAAAAGATACTGTATCATATCAATAAAAAAATATAAAGAATCTAGAAATGAATCTATAAAAGAAGTGTAAACTCTATGAAGAAAAACGATATCATTTTATTAAAGGACATAAAAACTGAATAAATGGAGACATATGCCATGTTTTGGGGATAGTAAAGCTCAATGTGGGGACCTATAGATTTAATCTTATAGACATAAACTTTAACAAAAATCTTTGATGGGTTATTTTTATGGACTAGATCTAAATATTTCATGGAAGAACAAAGGGCCCAAAATAGACAAGACATTGTTGGAGAACAAGGAGGGGTACGTTGCTTTACCAGATATTTGAAATATAACAAAAAGCATAGCAATTAAAAATAATGTGGTAGAGGGGCGCCTGGGTGGCTCAGTCAGTTAAAGATGCCAACTCTTGATTTTTTGGCTCAGGTCATGATCTCAGGGTCATGAGATCGAGCCCTGTGTCGGTCTCTGCGCTGGGCATGGAATCTACTCAAGATTCTGTCTACCTCTGCTCCTACCCCTCACTCACATGCACTCTCTCTCTAAAAAAATAAGCATAATAGTAATAATAATAATAATACAATGTGGTGGTAACAGAGGAAGAGAAAATAGACCAAAGGAACAAAAGAACCTAGAAACATTTGGAAATACGTATGAAAATGACTTGGTCAAGAAGGGCATTTGAACAGGATGAGTCATTTCATAAATTTTGCTGGGACAATTGGTTATTCATGTGGAAAACAATGAAACCACTTCTTTCCACCAAATAAGTCAATTTTAAGTGAATTAAAATTTACCTAGATGTGAAATCCCAAACCATAAAACTTTTGGAGGATACTAGAAAAGAATAATGCATAGTGTAAGGATGGATTCCTCTCTCTCTCTTTTTTAAAGTTTTATTTATTTAAGTAATCTCTACACCCCACATGGGGCTCGAACTCACAACCCCGAGATCGAAAATCACAGGCTCTCCCGACTGAGCCAACCAGGAGCCCCAAGGATGAAGTCTATAATTTAAACAGTGTATGGTGTATTTTTTAGTAAAAACGAATGAGTAGCTATAAACTTCAACAGGATGAACCTCTAAAACAATGTTGACTAAAAGAAGCAGGTCATAAAGGACATACACAGTATGGTTTCATTAACATGAAGTTCTGATACATTAAATAACTTTTTTTTTAAAAGATTTTATTTATTTGTCAGTGAGAGAGAGAGAGTACAAGCAGAGGGAGAGGGAGAGGGAGAAGCAGACTCTCTGCGGAGCAGGGAGCCCGATGTGGGGCCCGATTCCAGGACCCCGGGATCGTGACCTGAGCCGAAGGCAGATGCTTAACCGACTGAGCCACCCAGGCATCCCTTAAAACTTTCCATGTTTTAAAAAATAACCCAACATTACCAACATCTCAATGGTTTTATAATGTTTTTCTCGAAGCATAGTTGACATGCAATGTTACCCCCGTGTCAGCCGTAAGACAGTGAGTGGACACTTACACGTTATGTTGTGCCCCCCCCATGTGGCTACCACCTGCCACCACATGACACAGGATACCCTGACTATGACCCCTACGCTGTGCCTTTCATCCCCATGACTATTCATTCCATTAGGGGAAGCCTGGACCTCCCGCTCCCTCTGGCAACCACCTCTTTGTTCTCTGTATCTATGGGGTCTGATTCTGCTTTTCATTTATTCATTTGTTTGGTTTTCATTAACCTATGTTGATGTTGATGGACCCGTCAGGAATATTTCTCATGGAGAAGTATCAGCGGTATGACATTTGGCAGAGGGATGAATTCGCTTAATTTTTTTCTCCTTAAAAATTATTGAATTTAGGGGCACCTGGGTGGCTCCATCAGTGAAGCGTCTGCCTTCCGCTCAGGTCATGGTCCCGGGGTCCTGGGATCGAGTCCCTGCACAAGACCCACATTGGGCTCCCTGCGCGGCAGGGAGTCTGCTTCTCCCTCTCCCTCTGCCGCTCCCCCTGCTTGTGATTTTGCTCTCTCTAAAATAAATAAGATCTTAAAAAAAAAAGTCAAATTAATTACATTAAGTACATGCTATGGATTTAATGTTTGTCTCCCCCAAATTCCCATGCTGGAAATGAATCCCTAATGTGATGGTATTTGGAGGCGGGGCTTTGGGGAGCTGCTTAGGTCAGGAGGGTGGAGCCCTCATGAATGGGATCAGTGTCCTGAGAGGAGCCCAGAGAGCTCCCTCACCCCTTCTTGCCCTGTGGACTCCTGAGATGGCCATCTGTGAACCAAGAAGCCAGTGGCCTTGACCTTGGATTCCCCAGCCTCCAGAGCTGTGAGAAATACCTGCTGTTGGTAAGCCAGTCTATGGTAGCGTCCTAGCGGCCCAAACTCAAGACCATGTGTAAGCAATCCCATTCTTCTTAAACAATTTCTAGCCTCCTACCATTCCATGCGATTGATGCAGGAGATGTCTGGAATTCCCTTCACCACGTTGACGCTCGTTTCTTGGGGGTGGGATTTGGGAAGATTTGATATTTGTTCCTTCCTGCAGTGCTAGGATCTTTTTTTTTTTTTTTTTAAGATTTTATTTATTTATTCATGAGAGACAGAGAGAGAGAGAGAGAGAGAGAGAGGCAGAGGGAGAAGCAGGCTCCCAAGGAGCAGGGAGCCCAATGCGGGGCTCGATCCCAGGACCCCGGGATCATGACCTGAGCCGAAGGCAGTCGCTTAACCATCTGAGCCACCCAGGCCCCCCGTTAGGATCTTTTATAATGGACATATATCCTTATAAAAACAAGTCATCTCTTTCAAAACAATTTAAGATCGGGGTTAAATACGGCAAAATGGTATCTATACTCTATAACCTCAGTGATCAAGTTAGTAGATCTTGGACTTCACTTTCTATACTGTTCTTTGAAATATTTCAATTTAAAAAGTTAATTTAAAACACCCAAAGTAAAGCAGAAATACCTAGCAGAGAATGGAGAAAGCGGATAGGCAGAGTAACAGGAAACTAATGAAAGAAAATATGGAGTGGCCAAAAACAACAAATTATCCCCAAATCCTTTCACGGCTGCTTTCAAACATATTACAGGATCCAGAACCTTCTCATTGTTGGTTTGAGGCCAAAACAAGAACTGGTTGGAAGGGACTTGAGAAACGTGCAGGAAAAATACCAGAAGAAAATGTGCCTCCTGGTGGTGGCGTGAAGACTGGTTACGTCTCTGCTTCTGCAGCACGTGGATCTTTCTGAACTTTTCCAAATCCCGTATCATGATAAGAGGTTAAAGTTATGTTCAACGAAGGGCAAGGGCCACCCCCGTGGGACCATAAAGCTGGTAGAAAGCAACACGTGGTACGTGGCAAGTTCTTGTTCAGAGAATAAGGAGCTGTCTGCTCCGGGCCGCCCGCCTCCCAGCAGCGGTCAGTGGCCCAGGCAGGGGGCTGCCCAGGTATGCCTGCCCCCCAGTTAAGCACTCCCCGTGACACGCTTTTGGCCAAAATTAGTAAACTTTATTTAAACTTCAAAAAATAAAATAACAGACAAAAGGCAGCTTTAGCTTTGTTCTTCCCGAGGATCAGATATAATGACCCAGAGCAGGAACTACCCCTAAGAAGTTAAAATACCCTTTACCCCCAATCAAGCCACAGGCAAGGAGGGAGCCTCGATTTGGGGACAGGCCTGGGGCGGGTGGGGTAGGAAGGAGAAGACCACAGCCAGGCGAGTGGCTTCTGAGACAGCACGAGTGGAGGACAAGACAAGAAGCCCCAGCGGAAATGGGACCAGAACGTCAACGAGGAACTTTGTCACAGGCGCTATGTACAAGGGAGGCGGGCTGGGGGCCTGCGCCCCACAAGGGCACCACCCGGGCTGCCCCGTGCCTCGCGCACCCTCAGTTCTCCTCATCACTGTCGTCCGGGCTGATGGCCGGACTGGTGAGGCTGTAGGTGGGGCTGGTGGGGGAATAGCCAGGGGAAGTGGGGGAGTAGGTAGAGCCTTTGGGGGAGGTGGGCGAGTAGGTGGGGCTGGTGGGCGAGTACTTGGG
>NC_058417.1:2343177-2369359 GCF_002201575.2 Neomonachus schauinslandi | reverse complement strand
GTGGGCGAGTAGGTGGGGCTGGTGGGCGAGTACTTGGGGGAGGTGGGTGAGTATTTCGGGCTGGTGGGTGAGTACTTGGGGGAGGTCGGGGTGTACTCTGGGGAGCTGGGGCTGTAGGAGGGACTGGTGGGGGTGTACTTCGGCGAGGTTGGGCTGTAGCTGGGGGAGCTGGGGCTGTAGCTGGGGGAGCTCGGGGTATAGGTTGGAGACTGTGGTGTGTATCGTGGGCTTGATGGGGAGTAGCTTGGCGAGGTTGGGGAGTAGCTGGGCGAAGTTGGAGAGTAACTTGGAGAGGTCGGGCTATAGTTGGGGCTCGTGGGCGTGTAGTTGGGACTGGTTGGGGAGTAGCTGGGTGATGTCGGGCTATAACTGGGTGACGTCGGGGTGTAATTGGGACTGGTTGGAGAATAGTTAGGGCTGGTTGGTGAGTAGCTCGGGGACGTGGGGGAGTAGCTCGGGGACGTGGGGGAGTAGCTCGGGGATGTGGGAGAGTAGCTTGGGGACGTGGGAGAGTAGCTGGGGGATGTGGGCGAGTAGCTGGGAGAGGTTGGGGAGTAGCTGGGAGAGGTGGGCGAGTAGCTGGGAGAGGTCGGGGAGTAACTGGGAGAGGTGGGCGAGTAGCTCGGGGAAGTTGGAGAGTAGCTGGGCGAGGTCGGGGAGTAGCTGGGCGAGGTCGGGGAGTAGCTGGGTGACGTGGGACTATAGTTGGGACTGGTTGGAGAGTAGGAGGGCGAGGTGGGGGAGTAGGAGGGCGAGGTGGGGGAGTAAGAGGGACTCTGAGGCGTATAGCCCCCAGGGGAGCGAGGCTCGTAGGCAGGTGAGGTCGGGGAGTAGCTGGGAGACATCGCACCACCTGCGGAGAAGAAGCCAAAAGGAGTCAAGTGGCGGAAAGTCACCCGAAGGGAGGATCGGGGAGGAAAGAAACTTGGCCCCGACCGGCAGGGACAGCTCACCTGGTGAGGGGATGTACGGGCTGGAGGGGCCGGGGGAGCCCGGGGAGCCCGGCGTGGGGGACCAGGCAGGTGAGTACCCGGGGCTGAAGCCACTGGCATCGGAGGCGGCGCTGGGGGAGAAGCCGGCTGCCCCCGGGGTCATTCCGCTCCCTGTCAGGGGAGAGAGACGGGAGTCCAGGGCAGAGCTGGAGCCCAACCCCGTCCGCAGAGCCACCCGGCCTCCCACGCTCCGACCTGGCGCCGCTTCAGCCCCGCAGCTCACCCGCCCCTGGCGACCCGGGGGGCCCTGTTCCCGGGGCGTCACTCACCAACACTGGGGGACCAGGCGCCATAGGCTGGAGTTGCGCCCTGGTTCCAGGGCGTCATGGCCGGAGAAATCCCTCCCATGGGACTGGGCGCCGAGCCAAAGAACATGCCGGTAGCTGTGGAGAAGCAGGGGGGCTCCTGAGCACCGCACCGCGGGCCGACACCCCCCCCCGCACCCCCGCAGGTCTGGGCAGCGGAGGCCCTGCTACTCACGTCCGGCGGCCCCCAAGCCGGGGATGTTGGTGGGGATCTCCATGCCGTATTTGCACTTCTCCGCGTCGAGCAGGAGGTCGAAGCAGCCGGTGCCGGCCGGGGCGAGCTGGCCCAGCATGATGTTCTCCGACACCCCCTTCATGGGGTCGCTCTCTCCGTGGGCGGCCGCTTCCATCAGCACGTCCACCTGGACGACCGGACGGGCGGGGGGCCCGTGAGACGCCTCCACACCCCAAGCTCCGATGGGGCGAGGGCGGCGGCCAGGCCAGCGCCCACCTTCACTGCCTCACCCCTTCTTCCTGCAGCGCTCCCTCGTCCTGCCCCCTCTCCTGCCACCCTGCCCGGGGCCGTCCTTACCGTCTCCTCAAAGGAGCACTTCATGAGAGGGCCAGTATCCTGGCGGTTGACCCCATGTCGGGTGATGGCCATCAAGTGGCCGCGACAGGTCATGGTGTCACAGAGCAGAGCCAAGTGGCGGTAATTGACGTAGGAGCCGTCAAAGGAGATGACGTGGTACAGTTCCCGCTCCAGAGCCTTCCGCACAGCTTCGATGCCCAGCACCTGGCATGGCCGGGGGCGGGGGGGGCGGTCAGAGTCGGGGCAGCCCACGGCCAACGGTGGACTCGGGCTTGGACAAATCCAAGTGAGCAAATGCCGGAGCGAGCACGGGGGCCACTGCTTGCCGGACACCTGGGGATCGGGAAGAGAGCGGGGCAGGGGGGCTCCGGGGGCTCACCGTGAAGATCTCCACGATGTCGTTGGACGTGGTGCGCACGGGGTCCACGTCCTTCTCGCTCAGCACCCGCATCAGGCTCACACCGTCCGTCTCCAGGATCCACTCCTGCAGGGCCTTGAACTCCCCGTCCTCCGTGATGATGATCTTCTTCTTGTTGTCTGTCTGCGGCAGGTGCATATACACCTGCAGGGGAGGGGCGTGAGCTCGGGTGGGGGTGGGGACTGGGGCGGCGGGGGGGACAGGGGCGGCGAGGGAGGGGTGTGAGCTCGGGCAGGGGGGATGGGGCGGCGGGGGGGCTGCATCGCAGAGGAGTGGGCAGGCTGACCTTGCTGATCTGCTCGATGCCCTGCAGGGTCATATCGGTCAGCATGTTGGACTCGATGCAGCGCAGGAAAACGTCGTCATCCATCTTGTCCACCACCTCCTCCTCCTGCAGAGAGTGAGGCCAGAGTCCTAGAACCCTCCTCTCTTCCCAGGCTCACCCCGAACCACAGCCTCCCCAGGGACTGAAGAGTCAACTCAGGCCCCAGGCTCTGCCCTCCTTGGTTCCCCTGACGTGACTTTTTATCACGTTTTGGCAATCCTGAGAAAAACCTAAGGGGACACCCACACCCCACCACCCCAACGCAATTGCGGCGTGTGCGCTCGCCTGCTCCAAGGGCCGTGCCGGCGCCTGCGGCCCCCCCCAGCTCACCCCGGCCCCGTGGGTACTGCCCAGGCTGCCACTTCGGCCCCACCAGGCTCGTGGGAGGGGCTGTCCTCTGCTCCCTCAAGACCCGACACGATTTCCAGATCTACTCTCCGAGGTTCACCAGCGAGCTCCGCGTTTTCGTTATTCGTGCCCAGGCACCCCTTCTCCTTTCTCAGGAGCCGTGCCCAGGCGTGAGGTCACCGGTCCAGCCCCATCTCGGGGCCTGCGGCTGTCACCCACCTTCCGCAGGATGCGCCAACTCTGCCCTCCACCCTCAGGCCCTGGGCCCTCCCCCACTTCAACACCACCCGTTGGGTCTACATGGCTGCTACCTCAGTTTTCAAACGTTTTTGCTGCTACAAGTCTTGGAAATCACGGCCAGCCTCCACGACAAGGCTGCTTTCGCTCTAACGCCCCTGGTCGCGAATAAGGTTTCCTAGCGTTTCTACCGCCGGCTATCAGTCTCCTCTCTGGTCCCCTTTACCTCTTGCATCTTGTTTTCGTCGCTGTTCATGATGCGGATCCGGAGCACCAGCTTCTCGGCGTTATCGTCGTTAAAGATGCAGTTCAAGTCATCGCCGAAACCTGGCGGGGAGAAGGGGTCGTGAGAACGACGACGCGACAGGACTCTCTTCTGGCTTCCCCTCCTCCTCCCAGAACCCTCTAGAAGGAGGGGAGCAGGGAGAAGGGAAAGGGAGCAGAGAGGAAGCGCAGGACGGCCAGAGGCAGAGCAGGCCCACGGAAGCGGGGAGGGTGGGTGGCTCACTGGGGACTGGCAGGCGGTGACAGGACAGACTGGGAGCTCGGGCAGGACTCCGGAGCTGGGCCCTCCCGCCCCTACCAGCATTGATCTTCTCGGCAATCTGCTCCATGGTCAGCTTCCGGTCAGTCATGTGCTTCCGGTCCAGCTCCACCCGCAGAAGCCAGGGGGAGATCCGGGCCACGTCAAAGTCAGGCATCTCGTAGTAGACATTCACCCACTCCTGATCCTCTGCCACCACCGTGCTCTGGGGGTTGGGGTCATAGTAGATGGCGGTGTTGGCGGTCACCTTCCTCAACGTCGTATGTTCCAGACGGCACAGGATGTCCTGGGACAAAGAGGGATTGGGGACACAGGCATGTGGGTGGCTCTAAAAGCCCTTCCAAACCCTCCTGTAGAGAGCGTGCATTCAAGGGCGAGGCTCTCCTCCTCTTCCTCCTGCCAGGAGGCCCAGCCGCGCAGCCCCACCTTGGCTCTCTCAGCATCTCGAGCCGACTGGCCCAGCAGGAAGACAGTAAGCGAAGGTGTCTTCGGCTTCTTGGAGATGTTGATGAGCTCCTTGAGGCGGGGCACCCCCAGGGTCACATTCTTGGCGGACACACCGGCATAATGAAAGGTGTTCAAGGTCATCTGGGTGGCAGGTTCTCCAAGGGACTGTGCGGCCAGGGCGCCCACCATCTCCCCGGGATGGGCCTGCGGAGTAAGAAGAGCCGGCATCAGAAAAAGCGAGCGCCTCCCTTCTGGCGACTGAGGACGAGGTGCAGCCGGGGCGGCGCGCCCCTTCCTCTGCCTCAGTTTACACTCACACGTTGGCACGTGCCGTGCCGCACGCCCGGAAGGAGGCACTCGGCCGTCTGGAATCCTAGCTTCTACAGTGTGCTAAAGCTCAGGCCTGAACTCTCACGTCGCCTCGGTGCTCCAAGTGGGGGGAGCTCCCCGAAGTTTATTTTCACTGAGGCTGCGACCACATGCCATCAAATCTAACTTTCCATGAGAGTCCTGCGGAGGGTACGTGGCCTCCGCAGGCGGGCACTGCGGTCTTCTTATGGCTTGGCACCTCGTTACTTTTACCACAGAACATTCCTCTGTGTGGCTTTGGCAGTCTTGTTTACTCATCCATCAACGGACAGCCGTTTGGCTGTTTCCACGGCTTGGCCATTTTGAACGACGGGGCCGCGGACGTCTGTGTGCCGGGTTTTCCTTGCACACGCTTTCCAGTCTCAGGCATATTCCTAGGAGTGGATCTGCTGGTTCAAACGGTACCTCTGTCTACTCTTAAGAGGAACAGCGGGCCGTGACCCCCAGGGACCCCCCCAGTGGCCGCACCACCCGCAACAGTGGCCCAGGAGTGTCCACTGCTCCGTGGCATTGCCCACAGCCTCTTTCCATCCTAAACTCGAGGGCCACGAAGCGGTAGCTCACTGGGGCTTCAGCTCCATTTCCTGGGCGGCCAATGATGCTGAGCGTCTTTTCTCATGCGTTTACTGGTCACTTTCGTATATTTTGGGGGGAAATGTCTACTCAAGCCCTTAGACGGCCCTCTTTTTAAAAGTTGCTGACTCGCAGCAGTCCATGTATCCTTCACGCGTGCGATGATCTGCAAATCTTTCCTCCCTTTCTGGCTTTCCTCACTCTCTCGCTGGTATTCTCTGAAGCACAAGTTTTTAATTCGGATGAAGCCCCATCTGTCTTGTTTTGTGCTCTTCAGCGCACGCCTTTGGTGTCCTACTGAAGACTCCACCATCTGATCAAAGGTTATGACGATTTACCCTCACGTTTTCTTCTAGAACCTTTTACAGCTTGAGCTTTTATATTTAGGTCTCTAACGCATTTTGAAGTAATTTTTCCATACAATAGGAATCCAACTTCAATCTTTTGCATGTGGATTTCCAGTTGTCCCAGCACGATTATTTTTTAAAGATTTGTCTGAGAGAAAGAGACTGAGCACGCGCAGGGCTAAGGGCAGAAGAGAATCTCAAGCAGACCCTCCTGCTGAGCACGGAGACCAACGTGGGGTTTGAGCTTATAACCCATGAGACCATGACCTGAGCCGAAACCAGGAGGTGGATGCTTAACGGACTGAGCCACCCAGGTGCCCCCCAGCACCATTGCTGAAAACACTTATTTTCCCTTGTTCGATCGACTTGGCACCCTTGTCAGAAATGTAATGACTGTAAACGTGAGGGTTTAATTTCCAAGCCATCGACTCAAGTTCCATTCATCCTACGTGAGCACCACGCTATCTCGAGAACTGAAGCTCTACACGGAGTTCTGAAATCGGGGAGTGTGAGTCCTCTAATCTTGTTCTTCTTCAAAACTGTCTGGCTATTCTGGGTCCCCTGTGTTTCCATATGAATTTTATAATCAGCTTATAAATTTCTGCATAAAAAGGGAGCTGGGATTTGACAGGGACAGTGTTGGGTCTGTAGGTCACTTCGGATTATCACCATTTAGCAACACAAATCTTGTAATCTGTGAACACAGGATGTCCTTCCGCTCATTTAAGCCTTCTTTCTTTCAGTCGTAGTCTGTGGCGTTCCCTAATGCATTCTAATTATTTATTTTACAAAACTGGATTTACATCACACGTATTCAAGGCCATGCCTATAATCACAATGCTTCTCTCTTCCCGCTATCCTGTAAAAACCTCACTTCAACACAGTGATGGTCTATCCTAGTATCTCTAAATCTCTTTCCTGCTCACTCCAATTCCTTACCTCCACCTAAATTGGAATTCAGCACACAGCAGGCACTTTAAGAAAATAAAGAATGAGGGCACCTGGGTGGCTCAGGTGGTTAAGCGACTGCCTTCGGCTCAGGTCATGATCCTGGAGTCCCGGGATCGAGTCCCGCATCGGGGTCCCTGCTCAGCGGGGAGTCTGCTTCTCCCTCTGACCCTCCTCCCTCTCATGCTCTCTGTCTCTCATTGTCTCTCTCGCAAATAAATAAAATCTTAAAAAAAATAAAAATAAAAATAAAAAAAAAATAAAGAATGATCCTCCTATCTCATATCCCAGCCACGCGGCTTCTTTCCAGTACAACTGCCCGTCCTGGAGTAATCAACCCATCTCTCCAAGGCCCAGTGTTCGCGTCTGCGACATGGGCACAACCTGCTCGGGTCGTCTCGAGCCCGCCAGGGAATGAAGGAGCATGAAGCCCCACGCACAGGACCCGGCACAGCACGGCCCCTCCGTGAGCGAGAGCCATGACCAGGCGATGGTAGACAGAGGCAGGCTGTGCTCAGAGCCCAGGCAAGTTGACAGGTCAAAGGACAAAAGCAAGGCTGAGATGAGAACACCACTCACAATGGCCTGGTTGAACTTGGACTCGATCTCTCCGAGCAGCCAGTCGAAGGCCTCCCCGCTGAGCCGGAACTCCTCGGCCATGCGGCGGGAGCACAGCGTGGAACGCAGGTGGATGTTGAAGAGAAGCGTGGCGTTCTCCTGAGCTTGCCGGCTCAGGGGGTCATCCCCATTCACAATCACCAGCTTCTTGCTCAATTCCTTGACTCCTGCGGGCCAGAGGAGGTCAAGAGATGGTAGACAGGGCCCAGCTCACTCCGGTCCCCCAGCCTGGCCCAGGGGTCCCCGAGAAGCTACTCACCCTCTACGACCTTGATGGGGTGCAGGTCGGAGGGCAGGCGGGGGTTGATGTGGAAGATTTTCTGAGCGTTCCAAATCATGCGCAGCAGGTTACAGGGGAGCACCACCTGAGGAGGGGCAGCAGGGAGGGGGGCCACGAGTCGGGCACAGCCACGCACGGGCAGCAGCTCCCCGGCCCCGCCTTCCCGCCCACACGCACCTTGCTGTCGCCAGTTGGGAAGATGACCCTGAGCACCTCCCGGTCCTCACGCATCCGCTCAAATTCCCGCTCCAGCTCATTCTGAATGTGCGCGTTGCTCAGCACGTCCTTCACCAGGTCCTCCTGCAGAGTGCGCCGCAGGGCCCTCTCGTTGGTGTAGTCGAAGCGGAACCTGCAGGCGGCAGGAGCGGAGGAGTGTCAAGGGGCAGGTGGCCATGCTCCCTGAGCTGCATGGCTTGCAGAACCAGGCTTTGAAGCCAAGCGTCTGGGGCAGAGAAATTCAAGGCCTAGGCCCCAGGACTGCCAACAGGACGTGAGCTCGGGCCACCCCGCCTGAGCTTGCTCATACCGTCATCGGGGAGAGGGTGGGCTGGGGCTCAGGTCTGCCCCCCCCCCCCACCATGCAGCTGCTATCCCCAAGATCGGGAAAGGGCTCTAAAAGGTAAGGGTGACTGCCAGGCACGCTGTGGGTGAGCGGTCTCTCTGCATGCAGGGCGGGGACACCTAGGAAGCTGGTTGTGAGCCCCAGGGGCGAGAACCACCCACTGCAGCCTCCTCACTTCTTCTCAAAAGCCTTGTTGGATGGCTTCAGAGTAGCCAGGTTCTGGAACTCGACGCTCTCGCCAGCCAGGCCATCCTCGCCATAGCGTAGCTGCACCACCTGGTTGATGGAGTTGCGCACGGTGGCGTCGTATTTCACCATCACCGACTCCATGGACTTGATGAGCCGCCGCTGGATGTACCCTATGAGAAGGGGACCGGGTATGGGCCCGAGGGCAGAAAGAGGACGCCGACGCGCAAAGAGCCGGATCTCAGGACAAGCCTCGCCAGCCGCTCCGGGGCCTTCACCCAACCTGAACCTCAGAAGAGACAGCTAGCAGCCCCCTGGCCCGAGGCCGCCGCGTGAAAGCCACGCCCACCACCAGCTGGAACCAGGGCCTAGGAGAGTCCCCCAGGAACCAGCCCCCAGGGGACAGGTCGCCGGAGAGACCTCGAGGCCCTGTCCCTGCACCAGGAAGCGCTAGCCCAGCTTCTGAGCTTCAGCTGCTATTCTTTCCACGAGAGACAAAATCACCGGCCTGGGAACGGGAGGCTTTAGCCCAAGAACCCCCACCGCCACCCTGGGGGCCCCGAAGGCCTCACCAGTCTCGGCAGTCTTGACAGCCGTGTCGATGAGGCCCTCGCGACCCCCCATGGCGTGGAAGAAGAACTCGGTGGGTGTGAGGCCGGCCAGGTAGGAGTTCTCCACAAAGCCTCGGCTCTCGGGCCCGTAGTCGTCCTTGATGAAGTGAGGCAGGGTCCGGTGCTTGAATCCAAACGGGATCCGTTTCCCTTCCACGTTCTGCTGCCCGACGACAGCAATGACCTGGGGACCGAAAGGTGGGGTGCACCGGACTCCCTTTGCACGAGGAGTCAGCGTTCCCAGCACGCTCCCCCCAGACACCCCTTCCCCCGCGCTCCCGGCCTTCTCTGCCGCCCGCATCTGGAAGGACCAGGCTCCGCACCTGGGAGATGTTGATCTTGGAGCCTTTGGCCCCGGACACCACCATGGACTTGAAGTTGTTGTACTCAGACAGGGACTTCTGAGCAGAGGAACCAGTCTTGTCTCGGGCGTCGTTGAGAATACGGTTCACCTGGTTCTCAAAGGTCTGCCGCAGAGTGTTCCCCGGGGTGGGCTCCAGCTCATTGTTATGAGCCTTCTCGATGACCTGGGTGCAAGGGAGGCGGCAGTGCTCGGGGCCTGTTCTGCTCCCCCTTCCCTCACACCTGCTCTGCTGTCGCCGACGTTCCCTTCAACGTCTCCAAGCGCCTGTCACTCAGTCTTGGCCGGGCCTCCCCACTCACCTCTATCACGTCCTGCTTGGCCTTCTTAATGGTGTTCTGAATGTCCTGGTAGGTCTTAGAGTCGGCGATGGAGTCCCCAATGCCAATGGTATGACCTAGGGGAAAGGAGAAGCATCACCAACACCTTCTTTAGGCCCCCCCCAAACCCCGGAATGGAACCACAGCCATGAGAGCTGGTGGAGGGATCCCAAATCCAAGGAGGAACAAGCAAAGGACAGGAGAAAACCGCGAACAGTAAGAGGAGGAAGAGTCAGGATTCAAGGAGGGGGCTCACTACAGCCCTCCGCTCACCCTCGATGAGAAGCCAGTTGTTAATGACGGTCTGAATATTGGAGTAGAAGAGGCGAGTGACGTCGTGACCCATCTCCAGGTAAGAGATGTGGACCAGCGAGCCAGCCGACGTGCCCAGAGACTTCTTACACAGGATGCCCATGATCAGCTCCCCGTTCTCCACCACCACCTGGGCACAAAGCACCCCACTCGAGGCCCGGGCGGTGGCGCCCCTGTCCAAACCCCGTCCCCACCCAGGCAGAGGCCAGGTCCTACCTTGGTGTCCCCGGGAGAGATGTGTTTGTAAGGACCACTGTCCTCATCATCGGGATGGGTGCTGTGGGTGCGGATGCAGTTGATGTGGCCTGGTATGATGAGGGAGAAGATCTGTTTGCCTGTCCATAGGGGCCGCGGCTTCAGGATGGCTGGCTGCGGCACCTTCCCGTCCCACGTGGACAGGAACATCAGGAGGTTCATCACCTCCCCCTGTGAGAGGAAGAGCGACACCAGACTTCAGCACTGCAGGCCTCACTGGGGAAGGTCACGGGGCTGCGGGTGGAAGCTGGACTGGGGAGGCAGAGATGCCCGGAAAAGCGTTTTCCAAACTTTTAATTAAAAATTCATTATGACCGTGAGACTCTGGGTTTCTCTTCTCTTGAACAAGAAACGTAAGTTACTTTTAATAATTACGAAAAAAGGGGCGCCTGGGTGGCTCAGTCGGTTAAGTGTCTGCCTTGGGCTCAGGTCATGATCCCAGGTTCCTGGGATCGAGCCCCACATCGGGCTCCCTGCTCAGAGGGGAGCCTGCTTCTCCTTCTCTCTCGCTGTCTGCCTGTGATCTCTCTGTCAGATAAATAAATAAAGTCTTTAAACAAAATAATATTATAAAATGAGTGAAGATAAAGGTAGGAAAAAAAACCTGTAACGAAATCATTTCTTTTTCACCTTTGCTTTCTAATAAGTAGCTGAAACTACAGGACATACTGAAGAATTAAATGGGGAGGGGCGCCTGGGGTTAAGCGTCTGCCTTCGGCTCAGGTCATGATCCCGGGGTCCTGGGATCGAGCCCCGCATTGGGCTCCCTGCCGGGCGGGGAGCCTGCTTCTCCCTCTCCCTCTGCCTGCTGTTCCCCTGCTTGTGCTCTCTTTCGAAAAAATAAAATCTTAAAAAAAAAAAAAAAAAGGGGCGCCTGGGTGGCTCAGCCGTTAAGCGTCTGCCTTCGGCTCAGGTCATGATCCCAGGGTCCTGGGATCGAGCCCCGCATTGGGCTCCCTGCTCGGTGGGAAGCCTGCTTCTCCCTCTCTCACTCCCCCTGCTTGTATTCCCTCTCTCACTGTGTCTCTCTCTGTCAAATAAATGAAATCTTTAAAAAATACTAATAACAACGATAATTAAATGGAGAAAAAAACCAAAATAAAATAAAACACTGAATGGGGAGCTAAAACCATAAGCTCTTTTTGGCCGCTGACCTTCCCAACTGCCTCCCTCTCCTGCCTCGCACACAGGTCGGCGTGCGGCAGGTCGAGGCAGACGTCGCAGCTCTTCCTTCCCCGGGCCCCCCCCGCCAGGAGCACGCACCCGCTCCAAAAAGACGTCTCTCTTCGTGAATTTGCGCACTGCCGTGAGCGTGTCCTGCACGATACCCATGACAGGGCGGTTGCTCTGGGGGGTGACAATCATGCGCGGCACCATGGCCAGCTCCTGGATCTCCGCCCGCGTCTCCAGAGACTGTGGCAGGTGCAAGTTCATCTCATCCCCGTCAAAGTCAGCATTGTATGGAGTTGTCACACTGCAGGGACCGAGAGGCCGGGCTCAGGGAGCCGCCGCAGGGAAGCGTTAGGGAGCCACCCGGCCGCACCCGCCTCCCTCGGCCCGGACACTGACCTCAGATTTAAGCGAAAAGTAGACCAGGGGAGGATGCGGACTCGGTGCCCCATCATGGACATTTTGTGCAAAGTCGGCTGGCGGTTGAAGATCACGATGTCGCCGTCGCACATGTGCCGTTCCACCTAGGGAGGGAGGCGACAGGCTCGGAGGAGGGGGCTTGCTAAGAAGGAAAGGCTGGTGGGCCTGAAACGCTCTGCAGGTGCAAACAGACCGATGGAAGGGTACGATTTCATGGAGAACACGTATCATCCACCCCTTTGGGCCAGACGTCAGGAGAGGACGAGGCGCAGCACCCACCGGCCTCAGGGACCTCCGTGGCGGGAGAAAACCCAGAGACTCTGCGCGTGAAGCCTTCCGCTCCGTTCCTCCCTGGATCTCCCTTCCCTGCCCTGTAAAGCTGGGGTCCGGGGTGCTGCCCTTGGGTTAGTGCGACCCCCGCCCCGCACCGGATGTCCGCGGCCAGCAGCCACAGCTTGCCGAGGACGGCAGTGGCCTTTTAGAGACGCCCCAGGCCTGGACCCTAACGGACAGGACAGCCTCAGGGGGCCCCCTGCAGCCGGCCCCCACTCCAGAGCCTCCTGCTCGGGTCAGGGAGAGAGGCCCTGGCCTGCTACATGCCTTGTAGCCGGTCTGCAAGTGAAGATCACTGGGCTTGGGGTGGAAACGCAGGTCAATACGATCGCCGTTGTCCCGGATGATGTACTTGGCCCCTGGGTACTGGCTGTTTCCCCTGCGCACCAGCTCCTGGAGTCTGGAGAAGGCAGAGGTGCAGTGAGCACATGCCTCCCTGGAAGCCCTGTTGCCCTCACCCCAGAGGCCCAGGTGGAAGCGCTCTCAGCCCCGCTCCGAGCCTGTGCCCTCACATACCCACCCCCGCAGGCGGAGCTCCTGAGGCCAAGCCCACCTGTCGATGTTGAAGGGCGTGACGATCTCCGCAAAGGTCATGTTGGCGGCGATGGAGCGGGGCACGCCGACCTGGTCGATGGAGAGGTTGGGGTCGGGGGTGATGACGGTGCGGGCCGAGAAGTCCACCCGCTTGCCCATCAGGTTCCCTCGGACCCGGCCTTCCTTGCCCTTCAGCCGCTGCTTCAGGGACTTGAGGGGGCGTCCAGACTTCTGCATGGCCTGTGAGGAAACACGGGGCGGGGGCACCCCGTGGTCAACACGGGCCCCTGCTCCAGAGCTCGGAGGCCTCCCACGGGCCCCTAGCCCCCTTCCGCTCCGGCACAGGGCAGGCAGCGTGTGGACTCACGCGGGGCAAGCCGGGCAGCTCATTGTCCACCATGGTGGCCACGTGGAACTGGAGAAGCTTCACGTCCTCGGCGATGACGTGGGCCGCCGCGCCGTTCTGCTCATTGCGCCGCAGCTGATTGTTGATCTTCACGATGTCCGCCAGCTTGTGAGTCAGGTCATCCTGCGGCAGGAAGTCCGCACGGTCACAGGCTGGCCACCACTGGGCGATCGGCGCCTCCCTCGTCCTCAGGGCGCCTGCCAAGCAGGCCTGGTCTCTCACCTCCCACGCACGGAAGCACCTCCGTGATCTTCAACTAAGTCAAGGGCCTCCACCAAGGGCACACGGCTGCCAGGTGGCACGGTGACTCAGGCACCCTCGCTCGAGCCCCGGCTCCTGCACGCGTCCGCCCACAGCCCGGGGGCTCCCACCCCTCCGACAGCCAGCCACCCCGCGCACAGGCGGGGGCCAGGAGCTGCTGACCTGGTTGCGGGCAGAGCCCTGCATCACCACAGCAGGCCGCACAGAGAGCGGGGGCACGGGCAGCACGGTGACGATCATCCACTCGGGCCGTGCGTAGCGGGGCTCCATGCCCAGCACGAAACACTCCTCATCGGAGATGCGCTTGAAGATCTCGTGCACTCGCTCAGGACTCAGCAGGATCTTCTTCTCCTGGGAGTCCTCGTTGACGTGCTTCCACTCCGCGTACAGCTCCAGGCCCGAGCGCCGGATGCGGGGCTGGTACCGCCCGCAGCCGCCATGGCCCTTCCGGAGACAGAGGGGCCGTCAGAGCCTGGAGACCCCGCCCACCCTGCCGCCGGCCCCCGTCCAGCAGTCCCGGTCAGCTACCTTCTCTTTGGTCAAATCCTCGTCGCCCTCTGGCTGCTCCACCCCGAACTTGTTGTCCATCTCCTCCCCGCCCTCGCAGATGTTCTTGCCCTTGCACAGGTCATACACGTGCGTCAGCCGCTTCTTGGGCTGCCCCTTGGACTTGGCCAGGATGTCCTTGATTTTTGGGTTGTTCTGGGGATAGAGCAGAGCAGGGTCAGGCGGCCCGCTCCTCCGTCCCCCCCAGGAAGGTGCCCCTCCCAGGCCAGGGCCCGCGCCCACTCACAGAGTCCACAAGCAGTTTGGAGCAGAAGAAGCAGACGCAGCGCAACACTTTCATTGTCTTCACCAGGAAGCCCACGTGAAACACAGGTTTGGCCAGCTCAATGTGGCCGAAGTGGCCAGGACACTCTGTCATATTTCCTGCGGGGACACACACCTCACACCCTCGTCCCGGCTCGCACCTCAGAGTCTAGGTCCCCAGGGGTCCACCCCCAGGCCTGGTGTTCAAGCACCCAAGCCCCCCCACCGTGGGGACCCCGTGCCAGCCCTCCAGCACTCACCTGCACAGGTCTGGCAGCGGCCGGTCCGCTCGATCACCCCCTGCCTTGGGTCCATCAGCCCCCCAAGCTTGGGGCGGCCCCCCTCTGTTGTCTCAGGGTATTTGATGCCGCCCTCGGTCACAGACATCCGTTTCTACAGAAAAAAAGGCCAATAACGACTAAATAGGGTTTCTAGCTTCCAGCCTTCACATACGAAGGCCTCAAAGGGGGATAGCACGGGAGTGGGTCCGCTCTGAGTGCTGGCGCCGAGATTGGGGGGTCCTAGTCCCTGTCCTGATAGGAGGCACTCAGACTTGCGTGTGGCCGACCCTGACCTCTACACAAGCCACCTGCCTCTCGGACTCAAACCCACACACTCCTCTGGGTCAATGCCAAATCACTGACATCCACAAGATTTAATCACAAAAAGAAGCAAATTGTTTCAAGGGGGAAAAAAAATCAATGCCTTGCTTCTTCTAAGGCTGAAATCAGGCCCCGACTCTGGTCCCTGGCAGGGGCCAGTGCTGCAGCCCGCCAAGACACACCTGGTCCCCTAGCTTCAGCTCAAGCCCGCCAGTTTGCCCCCATCCTCGTCACCTCCTCCTTCCCGAGGGCCCAGCAGCCCGAGCCCATCCTTGCTCGGATGGAAATCCCGGGGTAAGATGAGGGAGGCAGGTGCTGGAGCAGAAGGGCGCCCCAGGACATGGAGGCAGAACTGAAGGTGGAATCCAGTCTGCATCCAGACTTGAGGGACCCCCTGGGGGAGGGAGCGGGAGACCGAGGAGCTCAGAAGCAGGTATGGGCGAGACGTGGGCTGAGGAAACCTTTAGTTTTCGCACTGGAAACCAAGGATTTTGGCATTAGCTGGGTCTGACCCACTAAACGTCCAGAGGGAAGAACTTAAAACTTAATAAAAGCTCCTACCGGCGTGTCACCTTCGTGCTGGGCGCCAACTGCACTCCGTGCACCTTGTTTCTCCAAGCCGATCCACTCACCTTCTAGGAATGAGGTCCTGTCGCTCAGACAGGAGCAACCTGAGTGCGTGAAGTGACCTGTCCAAGGCCTCCACCTCGGGGAGCCAGCAGGACTCAAACCCAACCCTCTCTGGGCCCCACACACATCCGTCCTGCTGTTCTTAGCTGCAGCGCAGACACAACCCTTGCAACCCTGGGACTCGGCTGCTAGGTGCCCGGTGCAGCGCTAGCTGATTCGCCGGCTCTCCACAGCTAATGGATAAAATACGCATCACTGTGCCCATTTCACAGGTGACGACACCAGAGGCCCAAAGACAGGCAGCTAGAAAGGGGCAGAGCCGGGATCGCCAACGCATTGTTTCCACAGCATCACACAAAGGGATGGGAGCTCCAATCTGCACTCCGCAGGGATCCGCCTGCCTCCGCCCCGAAACCACTCCCCATAGACCGAGGAGGAGTAGTGCTCTGCTCTGCCAAATCCTGCAGACCGCCCCAGTGTGAGCCCCAGCGTGAGCCCGCCCCAGTCTGAACCCGTGGGCCTGAGACACACAGTGGACGGGCCACTGCACCGAAGCTCCGCCCTTCCACTTTATCTCCTCCTCGGCTCCTCTGCCTCGGTCTGCTCCCAGAGTCCACTGCGCCCCTGGGCTTCAGCTCATCCACACCCTGGAGGCAGCTCGCCGGCTGTCCCCTGATGCTCACTCTCTATCCCGAAGATGTCCGAATCTTTGCCTCCAGGCTTCCCCTTTCTTCTGAACTTTGGATTCACGTATTACACTATCTACTGAATCAAGGGACACCCGGGTGGCTCCGCTGATTGAGCGTCTGCCTTCGGCTCAGGTCATGATCCCAGGGTCCTGGGATCGAGCCCCGCATCGGGCTCCCTGCTAGGCGGGGAGTGTGCTCCCTCTGTCACTCCCCCTGCTTGTGCTCTCTCTCTCTGACAAATAAACCAGTTAACTGAGCGTGGGCTGGAGCCAGAGACCTCCGGTCTGCAATTCCGGTTCTATCACATACGAACTGTGTAACTTCGTGTACCTGCTTAAGCCCAGGACATGACAGGTGCTCAGGAACAACACCTACCCAATCCGATCATCCACCCAGCCCCCGGCACTGGCTGTTTGCACCTCCTCAACAGTCTCTGAGCCTTGCCCGTCTTCTCCATGCCTCCAACCACTGCCTCAGGCCAGGCCTTTCCTCAGGGGTTCACATCAGGGTGCTCCTTGGGTGGCCAGCCTGTCTCTCTCCCATCCATCCATATAGCTGGGGTGCTCTTTCTAAAACGGAAATCTAACCTTCATACCCGCGCTCAGAATGACGTCCAAACTCAGGAGGACAGCTTACAAAAAGGGTTTTAGGACGTTTCCACTTTCCTTTCTTTTTCCACACCAGTAACGGAGTCCCCACTGGTCCCCCATCAGCGGGTCTTCATATGTGCTCTTAGCTCGGTCTGCAAGGCCCTTCCCGCCAAGGCTAACTGCTGTTTCAAGACTCAGCTCAGGCACTGCTTCTTCCAGAAAGCGTTTCCAGAGCCTCCTCTGTGCTTCCATAACCCCTCTATCACCGCACGTCTCACAGTGCAATGAAATTATCGATTGGGGGTTCTGTCTTCCCCAAAGATTATAAGCATCTCTTGGCAGACAGCATTTCTCTATCGTCCTGGGTCCCATGGCTGCTGCTGAATGTTTGTTAGACTGAACTCAACTGCTTAGGGCCCTTGGCTGCAGCGAAGCGCCTTCAAAGACCTTGGAAAAAAGAGAGAAGGCTGTCCCTACCAGTCAGCCCCCATAATGGACTGACCAGCCACTGCTGAGTAGAAACCAAATGGTCTATTGATACAAGAGGTTCTGAACACCCACAAGGCTCATCAGGATGACCTGACGAAGTCTCAGGAAGACAAGGCTGGGGGTGACTGACTTCACAAAGCCGGCATCCCATCAGCTGCATCGTGTCTTCTGAGAAACACGAAAGGCTTTGCTCCCCTTGACTGAAACACAGGAAGGCAGAAGCAAGCCTGAATCTGGCTGCCAGAAAGGTCGCTAGAGAGGGAGCTGGGGGAAATCATGCTCAAAACCGTGCACCTCCCTCTGCTCCAAGTCCATGCTCACCAAACCACCCACCTGCTAAGGACTATTCTGCTTCCAGGTATTGAGATAGGTCGAGGGGCTGTCCTGGAATGTTCTGGACTATCTCCCTACCACAAGGTAACAAACTGTCATTTTGGATTATATACAAACTACGTTAGCCCCCAACCCTTCCTTCAAACACTGGTTCTCACTACCCACTCGGTAAGGGTTAGGCTCCCAAGGGGGTGGCTGGTCCCAAGGGGTGCCCCTGAGGCTACAGAACAGAAGCCTGCTGCAAATTCTCAGTAAATACGAGTTCTCTTCAGGGGCACCTGGCTGGCTCAGGGGTGGAGCATGCGACTTGACCTTGGGGTTTGAGTTCAAGCCCCATGCTGGGTGTAGAGATTACTTAAGAATAAAATCTTAAAAAAAACCAAAAACACAAACTGGGGCGCCTGGGTAGCTCAGATGGTTAAGCGTCTGCCTTCAACTCAGTTCATGATCCCAGGGTCTTGGGATGGAGCCCCAGTTGGGCTTCTGGCTCAGCGGGGAGCCTGCTTCACCCTCTCCCTCTGCTTCTCCCCCTGCTCACGCTCTCTGTATCTCTGTGTCTCAAATGAATAGAATCTTAAAAAAAAAAAAAAAAACAAAAACAGGGCGCCTGGGTGGCTCAGTTGGTTAAGCCACTGCCTTCGGCTCAGGTCATGATCCTGGAGTCCCGGGATCGAGTCCCGCATCGGGCTCCCTGCTCGGTGGGGAGTCTGCTTCTCCCTCTGACCCTCCCCCCTCTCATGTGCTCTCTCTCTCTCATTCTCTCTGTCTCAAATAAATAAATAAAATCTTAAAAAAAACAAAAAACAAAAACAAAAACAAAAAACTCTTGGGGCGCCTGGGTGGCTCAGTTGGTTAAGCATCTGCCTTCGGCTCAGGTCATGATCCCAGGGTCCTGGGATCGAGCCCCGCCATCAGGCTCTCTGCTCAGCAGGAAGCCTGCTTCTCCTTCTGCCTCTACCCCTGCTCCTATGCGCGCGCACTCTCTCTCTCTCTCTCTCTCTAATAAATAATCAAAAAACACCTCCCTTTTTTCTCTGCCTTTAGAAAAACATACACGGTCCTTGGAACTGGGCTTCAACCCACTTACAGATGCAGTCCCACATTCTGCCTCCACCCCCCCACACACATTTATGCTCCAACTGCGAGAGCTCTCAAAATTCCTTCACGCACCCCCCTTCCTGGGAAACTTTACATTCTTTAAGTCCCGATTCAAATGTCACCTCTCTGCAATGGCCACGGAGGGCCTCCCAGGGTTCTCAGCCCCACTGCCATTACCTGTTTACTTATCTGTCTCTCCCACTGGATTGCAATCCTTGAGGGCAAGGATCAGGTTTCATTTGGCTTTATATCAGCGCCTACCACAGCACCAATAAATACTTGCTGCATGTGCAGGAAACCCCTCCCTTGATTATAAATAATCTGAAGACAAGAATAAGCTTCTGATCCACCGATATAGCACACGTCTATGAGCATATTACTGTTTTAAATCCTTCTTGGAATGAACTGGGGTATAAATAAATAAAATGATGTTTTTCATGGTACACAGTTGCTTTTAACGAACAGGGGTCAACCTCTTCAAGTGTCACTGAGCTCTCATCTCTGCTGGCTTTGTGCCAGCTTTGCATAAAGCCTGAGCACCAACCCTCCTTGCTTCCTCTCCCTCAGGACTCAGCAACTTCCAAACCCACTACGACGGCCAAGGCAACAGCTCCGTCTTGCAGCTAATTCCAAGACCCCTCAGTACCTCGACACACACCCCTCCCCAAGACTTCTGGAAAACATTCTACTCTTAAATACCGTCTGTTCCACAAGAGGCCCCTCACCCTCCGGTCCTCCTACCCAAAGTGGAACTACCTGTTATTCCCTCAAGACACAGGAGCACTGTTATCAACTGCAAGCAATGCAGGGCAAAATCAAAGCCCCGGTCCCCCTGCACACCGGAGACGGCCTCTGTTTTGTGAACAGCCAGCCTTCCACATGTTTTATAAAATGCAAACACCTTTCTATTTTTACATGAACAGGGTCTCACTCTGCATTCTGGTCAGTAACTTATTTCTCAGAACCCTGAACTTCATCAGTTCACAGGGCTCTTAGTCGCCACGTCAGCAACTTTCGCAGCACTCCCTGGGCCCAAAGAGACCCACTTAGTAAGTACCCAGGGCCAGGGCGCCTGGGTGGCTCAGTCGTTAAGCGTCTGCCTTTGGCTCAGGTCAGGATCCCAGGGTCCTCGGATAGAGCCCCGCATCGGGCTCCCTGCTCCACGGGAAGCCTGCTTCTCCCTCTCCCGCTCCCCCTGCTTGTGTTCCCTCTCTCGCTGTGTCTCTGTCAAATAAATAAATAAAATCTTTAAAAAAAAAAATTAAGGGGCTCCTGGGTGGCTCAGTCGTTAAGCGTCTGCCTTCGGCTCAGGTCGTGATCCCAGGGTCCTGGGATCGAGCCCCACATCGGGCTCCCTGCTCCGCAGGGAAGCCTGCTTCTCCCTCTCCCACTCCCCCTGCTTGTGTTCCCTCTCTCACTATGTCTCTCTCTGTCAAATAAATAAATAAAATCTTTAAAAAAAAAAAAATTAAAAGAAAAAAGTACCCAGGCCCAAACAACTTAATACCTATGTCCTACCAACTTCATAGCCATTTAAAAAAACACACATAAATGGAGAAAGATTCCAATATATTAAAAAAAATTTTTTTTTAAAATTTCCCAAATAACCACAACGACGTACTTCTGACCCCTGTCGGGCCCTGTACAACCTGGCAGATCTTGGGATCAGATTGGACAGCACCACCCTTCTTTCTTGCTCTACGTTGATTTTTTTTTTGGCCTGTATTTGGTAACTGCTAAAAACCCAGCTTTCCCAAGCTATGACGTCACTGAAAGGGGTCTGGCGCCATCTAATGTTGAAAGGCAACTATCAGGAACTCCTAGTTCCCGGGACATCAGACGCAAAGCTGATCTTCTTGTACTTATCTTGAAAATTTAAAACCTCTCCCTGGGCCCCTGAGAGCCTGCCGCGGTAGCTCAGCACAGTCTGGGAACAGGGGATTTAGTCTGCTGGGAAGATCTTGTTCTAGTCCAAGAACACACCCCAAGTTAGCTCCATAGAATTCCTATCAGCAAGTATGTAGGCAATTTATAATTTCAAACAGTATCATTTCCAAACAATGTTGTGACAAAAACCCTTCTACACATATCTTTGTATCCTTTCCAATTACTTCATTCACTCATTAATTTAACTCATTCTCATTACACCACAATTATGTTCCAGGCACACTCTGAGGTGCTGAAATTAAGAGGTGAATACAGGGTCCCTGATGAAATTTACATTCTCCTGAGGAAGCAAGAAACAGAAAAACGAGTCCTTTCTGAGAGTGGCAAGCTACGCAGTAAAATAAAGTCAAGACCGGGGTTAGAGGTCACCCTGCTGGCTCAGTCAGAAGAGCATGCAACTGTTGATCTCGGGGTTGTAAGTTCGAGCCCACATGGGGTGCAAAGATTACTTAAAATAAAGACCAGGGGTTAGAGGATGCAGGGGGGACACTATTTAAACAGGGTGGTCAGGAAAGCCGTCTTAACAATATGACATCTGAGCAGAGAATATATGGATGTAAAGGAATAAGCCTGGGTAGGCCTGGGCAATGTTGTTCTAAAGCAGCAGGAACAGCGAATAATAAAGTCCTTGAGGCATGAATGAACTCGGAGTGTTGGAAGAACAGGCAGGTCGGTGTGGTTAAAGAAGACCCAAAGGGGAGTTTGGTAATGAGCTGGAGAGGTAGGCGGAGGCCAGATAAGCCAGGACCTCAATACAGTTCAGAGTAAGCAGTCTGGATCCTCCGGAGGAGATTCCATGCAGGGGAGAGACATGATAAAAAGAGCTCCCCAGCTGCTCGGCAAACTGCGGAAGGAACAAGTAGGGGCTAGGGCTACTGCAGTATTCCATGGGAAAGGTGGGACATGTTGGTCCAGATGGAGATGGTCATAAATGGCCGGATTCCAGGCACACTTTGAAAGGCAGAGCTGACAGACTGGCAGATGGGCCAAGTGCAAGTTGTGAGGAGAAGAATCGAAGATGGCTTTTAGGTTTTTGGCCTGAGTTTAAGTGGATGAATGGTATGGCCACTGTGTGCTTGCTGAACCAGACAAGACCTGGGGAAGGGCATGCTCGAGAGCAGAAATTCAGTTTTTTATTTAAGGACAAAATTTTAGAATTGGCAATACTGGACCAAAGAATACGCATCAAACGACTGATAAAATTGTCAGACTGTCCTCCAAAAAGGCTCTTCTACCAACAATGTATAAGCATGCCTATTTCCCAATACTTTTGCCAGCAGAGAAAAATCAGATAATCTAAGAAAAAAAACCTTTAATTTGCATGTTTTTATTAGTAAACTGAGTATTTTTTATTGGCCACTTGTACTACTTCTGTGAGCAGCTTATTTGTATCCTTTATCTATTTGTCTAGCAGGTGTGTGCTTTTCTTACTGATTTTTAAGTGTTCCTTGTATATTAAGGAACCTAGCCTTGACTATCACAGTGCAAATACTGTTTCCCAATCTGTTTTTTAGATGTCCATTGTGCCTCTGATAAAGAGAAGTGGCTCTTATTTTTATATAGTGAAATGTGCCCTGCTCTTCCTTGTACATAAAATGCTGGGGCATCTGACAGTCAGAGGGGCACGTGGCTCTTGATCTCGGTGTTGTGAGTTCGGGCCCCATGTTATGGTATAGAGATTAAAAAAGAAAAAAATGCTTGGCTCAGTGCCTAGCACATGATAGGCACTCAGTAAAATTTACCTGTAATTCATTCATTACCATGAAGGGGTTCTGCCCCTGGAATCAGACTCCCAAGCCTTCTCTATTTTGCTGGTGCTTTTTAGATTTAAAGCTTAACTCCACCCAGAATTTATTCTTTGTATGCTGTGAGCTTACGAGGTTCTAACTCCTGACATAACTTTCACGCAGCTGTGCCTTATCCTCCAGCAAAACTGTCTCCATCCACAGAGATGGCCATTCAACACCATTCTCTCCAGCCACCTGGCTCCCTCCAGTTCACTCCACAGAGGAGTCCAAGTCACCAACAGCTCTCCCCCAGAACCACCCTCCTCTGATCTCTCCCACTCTCTTCCTTAGCCCTCCCCCGCAATCAGCTCTTCACAGGGCAACCAAAGTACTAGTAACTTGTGTGTGTGTGTGTTTTAATGTAAACTTCATGTCACTCTTTGGCTTATAATTCTCCAAAGGCTTCCTATTAAAAACAGAATTAAACTCAGATTCCTTACCATGATTTACAACATCCCCCCAGGCCTGCCCAGTCTCATGCTTCTCCAGCCCATTTCGATAACTCTCCTCACCCGTCTAAACCCCAGTCACCCTGGCACTTCTTCCAGCCCCTGGGACACACCAAGTTCATGGCTCCCTCAGGCCCTTTGCACCTGCTGTTTCCTCTGTCTGAAAAGCTCTTGTTCTAGGATCTGTGGTCCAGAGGACTGGCTGCCTCCTCTTCATCCAGGTAATGTCACCTCCCCAGAGGGGGCTTCATGGACCCTGACATCACCCCGCCCACAGGAGCCTCACACCTCGGTAACTCCTCTTCGCTCCATTCAGAGCACTTGCCATAACTGAGCTGTCTTGTTTGCTCCTTTATTTGTACGTTTACTGTCGGCCTCCCCTGCCCCTTGCCACGGACAGCGCCCACAGGAGGCAGGGTCCTCCTGCGTCTCGTCCAGCTCTGCAACCCTAGCGTCTGTCGTGTCTATCACACAGCAGGCGTCCAATGAGTAGTTGTGGAAGGGGGAGGGGGGAATAAGGATCTGGGGTCCCGCTTCGCATCCGCGCTTCCAAAGCGCCCCCCTTGTTCGGCGTCGGTGCCCCGATCTCCCCCCACCCCGGCTGCGGCCCGGCCTCCGGCCCGGACACAGCGCCGAGCTCGCTCACACGCTCGCGACACTCGGCTCCGGCGGCCCGTCACCCTGGCTGCCAGCGTCGGGCCCCGCCGGCGCCGCGGCAGGGAGCAGAGGGAGGGCAGGGCCGCTTACCAGTTCATCCGGACTGAGGACTCCGAACTGCACTCGCTTGATGGTGCGCAGCGGGCATGCGCTGTCCCCGGAGGGGGGGCCGCCCCCGTGCATCGCGGAGGCCGGCGCGCTGCGCAGGCGCAAACCTCTCTACAAAAACCCTGCGCCGCCTCCGCCTAGGTGCTCAGACCCCGTCGGGGCGGCCACCGGGAAGGACCTCCCCGAGTTGGGAGGAAAAAGCCGGAGGAGGGAAAGGTGGGGGAGGGAAGGAGGCGGGGAAGTGAAAAAGGAGCGAAAGGAGCTCTCCTCCCCCTTTCCGGAGATTTTTCGTCTCCCAAAAAGGAAAAAAAAGAAGGGGGGGGAAGGAAAAGGTTTCGGGGGGAGGAAGAAGAAAAAGGGTAACGAATAAATAAGTAACCAGACTCCTGAACGGCAGAGGTTACGGCAGTTTGTCTCTCCCCCTTCCGGGAGCCGCCTTCTTCTCCAACCGTCCCGGCCGCGCTCTCGGCGCTTCTGAGAAGCGAACTAGCCGAATGACGCCCTTTATAGATTCGCCCCTGCATCCCCGCCCCTTCCTTTCCCGCCCTCCCTTGCGCTACGGGGTCGCCTGCGCCGGCCTGCACGGAGCGCGCGCTCGAGTCGTTGGTCGGCCCTCCCCGGCTCCCTGGTTGGACGACCTTTAGAAGTGACGCGGGGGAGGGGAACGTGTTTGACCCCGCTGCCTCCCCTCTCTGCTCCCTCCCGCCCTGAGATTTAAGGTTTGAAGGACCGAGGGGAAATACAGGCCGCTTTTATTCTAGTTTGGACCGTGCTTTCGTCTTCAACAAAAGTCTCCCTTTAATATTCCCCCCCTCCCTCCGCTGGAAAATGGTCTGTTCTGCGAATCGGTAATGAAGGAGGCGGGGCCGGTCGGATCCTCCCAAGAGGGTTCCCGGAGGGGGGAGCGCTGGGGCCGTCCTTGGTCATGAATATGCAGTAACCACGCTGAATATGCATGAACCGATCAAGATGGCGAGGCAAATCGCTTGTCCGGAAGTAGCTGATATTTGTCGAGCGGCCTCCTGGGACGGGTGGGCATCTGCGGGCCTCCAAGGGAGCGCTGTACGGAGCTCGGGCCCTCGACCCCCGGCCCGAGCCGCTCGAAGAGGCCTCCGCTCGGGGAGCCTTCTCCGGAAGGAGGCTGGCCACTGTCCGGGAGAGATCACGGGACCGCGACAATCCAGGAAAAGCAGATTAGCCATGGGCGGGACGCAGAAGTCCTAGGGGATTCAGAGTCAAGGCGTCTGAACGCTGGGAGATCCTACCCCCTTCTAGAATATTTCAGAAACGAGATTGGCGGGGGGAGGGGGCAGGGATCCCAAGGGATTCTCCAATGAGAGCGGAGTAGGACTTTCACTGTCCTTCCAAAGCAGAGATGACACCAAGGCACAGCCAGGTTCAGAGTGATCCTTGTTTGATGTCAATGTCACGTCACCACCGGGGGGGGGGGCGGGGGGCATAACCATGAGGAAAGGAAACCGGCTCTCAGGAGAAGAAAGGCTCACTCCCTTACCCCCCGCTGCTCGCTCTGTCCGTTCGCCTGAAAGCCGCCCAAACACTCCAGCCCCAATGCTCTTCTCTCTGCTGCTGAGGGAGAAATCCTCCCCATGGCTCATGGCCGGCCTGCCTCTCAGCCCCTTTGGTTTGCTCCTCAGACCTTACTTACCCTGCAGTTATGCCCTGATCCCCAAGCCCCAGCCTAGACTCCTCATGTCTTGGTCCCCACGCTTGTTCCAGGTCTTCTAGGCAGAGTCCCTCTCCACCCCTGACTCCAAGGAGTGTCCCTCTCCCATATCAGCTCTTTTCCGGTCACCTCTTCTCCCATGTTTGTATTCCAGTTTCTCCTTGTCCTTCTATTTCCCCCTGCCCCCCCAACCCCCAGGCTCTCCAGTTCGATCTCACTCCTCCACCTGCCCTTCCCTCTCACAGCTGAGGTTCTGGGCGGTGATGATGGCGATGCTGCCCAACACCACCCC
Organism: Neomonachus schauinslandi; assembly: GCF_002201575.2. NCBI lineage: Eukaryota > Metazoa > Chordata > Mammalia > Carnivora > Phocidae > Neomonachus > Neomonachus schauinslandi. The sequence goes on along the minus strand of NC_058417.1, from coordinate 2,344,180 downwards.
TGCCCCCATGATGTCGGAAGGCGCCACGGTCTCATAGAGCACGTAATACTGCAGCATCAGGGCCACCACCACCTCGGAGTGCAGGACGGCGCACACCAGGGCGGGGTGGGCCTTCGTGACTGCATAGCTCACACACACAAAGGAGACCAGGGCGAGGATCCCCACGGCCCCCACACAGCTCCAACTCAGAGGATCATTGGGCAGCACAGGGGTCTGCAGTACAAAGAGGCCTGGCACAGAGCCCACCAGCCCCACCAAGCCAAAGAGGAAGGCCACTGTTGGTAGGCAAGAGGGGAAGTCCAGGGAGCGATAGACCAGGAGCCCCAGCGACAGTGCCAGGCCGCCCAGGAACGCGAGCACATAGCCCAGGGCGGTGTAGAGGCCCGTGGTCCCCTCCTGCAGTGTCCCTAGTCCGGGTCCCACAATGATGATTAGTCCCAGGGTGCTGCCCAACAGACCACACCAGTCATAGCCGCTGAGCCCCTGACTCTCGAGGCAGAGGGCAAGGAGAGCAGAGCAGACGGTGGAAGAACCTTTGCGGACTGTGGCCGCGTTGCCAGCAGGCACCACCTGAACTGCACTGTAGGCGCATCCGATGCTGAGGACGTTGAGCAGGGCGTGGAGGCAGGCCCGGGCCCGGACATCGGGAGGTCCCAACAGTGGGTCACCACGCAGTTTCAGTAGTAGGGCAATGGGAAGGTGGAAGAGACACCGACAGATGAGCAGCTCCAGCGAGGGTAAGTGGGAAGCCTGGTAAGCCATACGGGAGAAGGGGCCCACAAAGCCAGCCGGCAGGCCCCCACCCAGCAGGGCCACGAGCAGGCCCTTGGTGGCATCGGAGGGCCGGCAGCGCTGGTGCGAGGGGAGGCTGGGCGGAGTGGAGGGCGGCGATGGCTGGGTGAAGTCAGGCAGGTTGAAGTAGGGGTGACTGCCAGCCTGTGAGGGAGAAAGGAGCTGGGGCATTAGGGCAGCCGCGGGCCCGGGGGCCCCGGGGGGGGGGGGG
>NC_058417.1:2293564-2343077 GCF_002201575.2 Neomonachus schauinslandi | reverse complement strand
GAGGGGGGTACAGTCTGGGCCTTGGGCCTCTAAAGCAGGAAGCAGGGGGTGAGCGGTCTTGGCGCATCGTGTTTCTCTGGGTGAGCTGTTCCGTGGAGAAGAAAAAGAGGACCCAAGCGTGCTCTGTTGGTTTGGGGAAGGGGAGGCAGCCTCAGATGCTGGGCGTCTGTGTGATGTCACGGGTTCCGGGGACATCTGGGTACACCATTGTGAGTTTCATTTGTGGGTGTCTCCAGGACAGCTGGGAAAGTTGTAGGGGAAGAGACAAAAGGGAGCGGCCAGGAGCTACGGGGAAGGGGCTATGCCTCCCTGACCCCCACACTCACCATCTTTCCTTGGACTCCCTCCTCTACTCCTGGCTGAGGGGGCCTGGGCCCTTCGGAGCTCCAGCCCTTGTGACCTGGTTGGAGTGGGAGTGGGGTTCTTCCCTGGAACCTTCCTGAGGTGGGGGTGGGAGGTTCTTCCCTGGAACCTTCCTGAGGTGGGGGTGGGCCTAGTTTCTCATTGTTTCCAAGCCGGCTGGCTCTTTATGTCTGTCTCTCTGGCTCCAAAGTTTGTCTCATTCTCTCTCTCTTTTTTTTTTCTTCTTTGTGAGTAGCTCTGTGATGAGACTTCTTTGGCTTTGTATTACTTTGTTTACGTGTGTCTCACCTTGTTTCAGAAAGGTTTTGCGGGGAAGGAGCTCTGAGGGGCTGGCCGCCGTGTCTCCTGAGTTCTGAATTTTTGAACGCCAGGGAGGAGTCTCTGGGACTGTCCCTCTGGAGTTTCAGGAATGTGTGTTTCTTCTGTGTGCTTCCACCTGGTGTTTTGTTGGTGGTGTCCCGGGAGGTGCACACCAAGGCCTCTGCGTTTATGCACAAGTATACCGATGTGGATATTTCCGCCTGTGGGGACAAAATACCAAGCTGCGTGTTCATCTGCACCGGTAGTCATTTCTGTAGGGCTCCGGCCTGCCCGGCCCGCAGCCTGGCGGGGGGCCCTGCGCATTTCTGGGGAGGGGGTTGGGCATGTGCGTGTGTCCAGGGCTGCCCCCGTGAGTGTGCTGAGCCTGGGTCTGCGGGTCCCGCTGGGCCGGATTGTGAGCCTGCCATGTTGTGTGTCTGCGGAGAGGGTGTGCGTGCTCTGGGCGCTGTGCCCCGCCGAGTGAAGGGCGTGCAGGGGGCGGGGGGCGTCCCTTGCCCGGGACTGGGTGGTCGCGCGGGCCTGCGGGGGTGCCGCGGCCAGGCCCGCGCCCGCTCGGTGTCCACCGGCCCGGCGGCCCGGCGCTGCGCCTTTCCGGCCCCGGGATCGGTCCGGGCCGAGGCCGTCGGGCGCGCTCGCCCCGGAGCCTGAGCGCGGAGCCCTGCGTCGGTGTCGGCTGCGCTGCGCCGGCCTCCTCTCGGCGGCGGCGGCGGCGGCGGCGCTGGGGGGGTACTGGCGGGGGCTGGGGGGGGCCGGGGCCGGAGCCGGAGCCGGAGCCGGAGCTGGAGGCGGGCGAAACCGGAGCGGCCGGGGGCGGCCACGGGGATGAGCCGGGCCTGGCGGACGCGGCGCCATCGCAGTCAGGTGGGCCCCGGGGCGAACCGGGCAGGGCCAGGGCGGACCGGAGCCAACAGCCGGGCCCCCTCCCCGCTGCCCGGCGCCGCGGGGGCCCGGGCCGCGCCCCGCGCCGCGACCGCTCCCCTCTGGGGTTGACCTGGGGGCTTAGGGGTCGGGGGCTGAGCCTGGCCCCGCCTCCAGGCGCGCGCGGCGCTGGGGGGCGACTAGGGGGGCCCCGGTGCGGCGTCCGACCCGGCGGCGGCCCGGGGGCGCGATCGCCCGGGGCCGGGGAGGGGGGCCGCGCGCCCTCCCCTCCCGAAGGGTTAATTCTGCAGGCCGGTGCCCCCTTCCCCCCCCGTGGGGCAGGTTGGGGGTGGGGTGGGGCGGGTGTGAGCCCGGGCCGGCGCTGCAAGCTGCTGGGAGGGCGATGGCGTAGGAGCCAGGCGGAGAGGGGGAGGGGTGGGCCGCCCAGCGCCCCGGAGTTGGGGTGTGCGGGGTGCGCAGGGCGAGCGGGGGCCCCGGAGCCGCCGTGCCGTCGGGGCAAGGTTGTGGCTGTGAGTCCCGGAGATTGTGTGTCTCCTGCTGTGTTGTGGGGCAAGGTAAACCTCTCCTGGGCACCACCGTTTGCTCGTCCAGCAGCCAGGGGTCCGGGTAGGGCCGTCCCTGAGCCGCGGGGACAGAGAGCCTGATGGAGGGGTGTCCAGAGATGTGGGGCAGAATTACAAGAGGTGGCCCTGTGGCTTTGGTGACAGGTCCGCATTGGAAAGCAGGGCACAATCCATGCGGAGTTAGTCAGATGTGTGGTTTTATGTATGTTTGATGCAGGCATGTGTTTTCTTGCACATATGAACTATTTATGAACTGTTGTTTTCTGCATAGCTGGCGTGGTTAGCGTATGTGCTGTGGAGGGCACGAGCGTGCCGTGGGGATGTGCCCGTCTGGAGGGGGCTGTTGTGTACCTTTGGGTCGGAAGGTGTCACGTCCGGGTCCCCTTTCTGTGCCCCGCCGAGGTGTGGCCCGGTGTTGGCGAGGATGGCCCGCCAGCTGGCTTTGTGGGTTTGTGTGTTATGAGTGAGTTGCACAGGGAGGAGCAGGTCTAGAATTCAGGTCCCGAGGATCTGTGGCAAGTGAGAACCCCCCAGGGTGTGTCCCCAGGTACTTGTGGGGCCCAGGGCACTGCTGTGAGAGGGGCTGGGGGCGGAGGGAGATGGGCAGGTTGTGTTTATGGGATTGTGCGCAGCCGGGCGAGGGCAAGGTTGTGTGTCTGTAACGTTCTCTCCGGGATTCTTTTGTGACGTTGTTTGTGGGCGCCTGTCCGTGCTGTGGGACTGGGAGGCGAGCTGGTCAGAAAACACTTGTGGGGAGGGAGGTGGTGTGACAAGGGCAATGTGGGCCTCAGCCTCGAGAGATCAGCCTCTGGCCGAGTGTGCGTGCCTGCCTTCTGCGCGTCCGAGCGGCCGTGCGGGGCTGCTGGGGGGTATGTTCTGAAGAAGGCAGGGAGATAAATATGGGGCAGAGCAAGGGCAGCGGGTGGGAGGCCTGGGTGTTGTCGGGGTGGCCCGGCGCGTCTTTGTGCGGGGTCTCAGTGCTTGCCCCTCGCGGCCCGCCCAGCGTGTCAGGGTCACCGGGAGGAGAGGCCTGGCGGCCGCGGGGAAACAGCCTGCACGGGCACGGTGGCTTCTTGGCCATGTTTATGTAAAGGCCGGGTGTGACTCTGGTCACTGACATGGAGAAAAGAAACACGAAGTTTTCAGTCCCCTCCTCCGGCTTCACCCTCTTCTCTGCCCCCCTCCCGGGTACCTCTGCTTTCCCTGCTCTTCTGTGACGCACGCACGCGGCGCTGCTCCTGCCACTGCGGAAGGGTCTGGGAATGGAATTCGCTCACTAGGCAGATTGCTCAGAACAGGTTTTCCTCACCTTTGTGTGTGTGTGTGTGTGTGTGTGTGTGTGTGTGTGCGCGTGTAGGGGTGAGTGGTGTGTGTGCTGCACCGGGCCTGGCTGGGGGGAGGGGGGCTAGGAGGGCACTGTGGTCGGCCGTCCGGTGTGATGGGAGTGGGGGCCTCCGGCCTCTGTGTGAGGCCCACACAGCAGGTGCATTAGGGCCTGCTGGAGGGGAGGGAGGCCTGGACTGGAACTGAGGGCTCCTGGCCCTGCCGCTTCCTCCCTGGCACTGGCCCTGAGCGAGCCTCCGTTGCTCATCTGTAGAATGGGCCTAGATCCCTGCCCTGCCTGTCTTCCAACAAGGACGTAAATGGCACGTGGAAAATGTACCTGCAAGGTAGCTCCAGTCTGGGGGCTCTGCCTGTGCCCGCCTCTGCGGAGCCCCTCGTCGGGGCCTGGCTAATAACAATAGCAGCAAACTCTTACCGAGTACGTGCGGTGTGCCAGGCGCTGTTCTCCATGCTTTTGTATATGCTCGTTCATTTACTCTTTGCAACACCCCGTGGAAGGAGGTGTTCGAATGATCTCCCTTTTTCCAACGAGACAGCTGAGGCCCAGAGAAGTTAAGTCATTTGCCCAAAGCCACTTTGCTGGTAAGAGGGAAAGCTCTAGATCCTGTGCTCTTCCAGGCCGTTCTCTGCTGCCTTTCCGAACGAAGCTTTCTGCGGGCCTCTCTGTGCACGCCCCCCCCCCCCCACTTCTCCGCCGTTTCTGCAGAACCTAACCTGTACCAGTCCGTCTCAGAAGACCAGCGTGCTTTGACAATGACGCAGGGAGTCCCAGCCCAGGCAGTGAGGACCTACAATTGGGTGCTGGGTGCTGGCCACGGGGGCACCCAGTGTTGATGAGCCAGGCACAGGAGAGATTGTCCTTGGCCTTTGGGTAGGGGAGGGCCAAGAGGGAGGTGGCATTTGAGTTACATTTTGGAGGGCTTTGGGCAAGAGGTTGGGAGAGACTGCATCTCTGGTGGGAGAGACAGCACAGGCAAAGACGGGGGGCCAGGGGGCTGGGGGAGGGCATGTTGAGGTGAGAGAGCCCCCTGGGTGCCTGAAGGAAGTCTAATGCAAGGCAGGATTGGAAAGGAAGATTGGAACCGGACCCTTAGATGGCTGGCTGAGCCATCTGAATTTTATTCCGGAGTGAGCATGGGCCAGTGAAGGTTTCCGAGCCCAGGACCAATGCAGCCTGAGCCGGCTGGGGACAGGGCCCCTCAGGGAGAGGAGGACAGGACACCGGGAGGTAGGCCTGGAGGCAGGGGAATAACCTTGGGCCAGGCAAGTGTTAACAAGGGCCTGAGCTAGTTCGGGGGCCAGAGGCGGGTTGAAGGGAAGCGTTCCGGAGCCATTCCCAAGCCGGGCCGCAGATCCGACCCTGCCTGGTGAGGGCTGGACGCGGGGAGCGAAGGAGAGGGCGGCGTCAGACGGGACACAGTTAGGGCTTAGCACGTGAGACCTCATGTGGTGATTTCTGTGACCCACTGGCCGCCCACAGGCCCCTTCAGGGCAGGATCCCGAGGCCTGGAAGAGGGGAAAGATTTTGCATCTAGGTTCACATGAGCCCGGTTCTGCATTTTAACTCTGGGGCTCACACGCTGAGTGACCTTGAGCAGGGTATATCCCCCGGTGGGTCTCAGTTTTTGCATCTGTAAAATAGAGATGATACAGATTCCAACCTCGGATGGCCGCTCGGAGGAAATCATGCGGTGAGACAATCCACGCAAAACCCTGGGAGTGTATCAGGCAAAGCATGAGTGTGCCGGCCGTGGTCACGTCATCCTCCTCATCCCCAGCTGCTGGCCGGCTCAAGTCCGCCACTGAGGCTGGCTTCCTTCCTGAGGGTGGACAGACCCCGGGATGACTTTTTGAAGGAGGCAGATCCATTCACTCCCCAAAATATTTTGGAACTCTCCCATTATGTACCGACCGGCACCGGTCTAAGCAATGGTGATAGCCTTGAGCGAAGCAGTGAACACCTCCCTCCCTCGGAGCTGACGTTCTAGAGAGCCATGAACAGTATGTTGTGCTGAGTGCCAAGGAGGAAGACAGAGGAGAGGACTAGGAAGTGTAGGGAGGCGGGGGTGGCCAGGAAGGCCTCCAGGAGAAGGGGACCGGAGGCTAGGCTTCAAGGAGGTGGGGTGGCGAGGCGTGGGGCTGTCCGAGGAAGAACATTTCGGGCAGAGGGAACAGCAGGAGGCGCTCAGAGCCGCCCCTCGGTCACACCTCTCAGATCACGTAGCCAGTCAAGAGCGGGGAAACTATGAAAACAAATAAAAAACTAAAAATTGCAGAGCCACCAACCTGCCATGAAGCCTGATTTCTGCCTCCTCTTCTCTACCACTTCCCCCCACTACTTTTCGGGACTGAGTTCCGAGATAATAATAAGAGCGATAGCGTTTATTGAGCACTTACCAAGAGCCAAGTACTCTACTAGGTACTGCCACGTCATGAGCTCATTTAATGTCTACAGACAAGCCTCCGAAGGGGGAACGGACTCATTATCCCCACCTTATAGACAAACAGCCTGAGATACAGAGAGGTTAGGGAACTCGCCCAGGGTCACATAACTCCTGTCTTCACCTCCTGTAAAACCTCGTAGGGGAGTCGCCATTGATGGGCAGTTGAACTCCGGGGAGCTGGGTCCAAACCGTGGCTTGGTTAGCAGCGAGCCGGGGGGGCGGATCGCCCCACCACTGCATCCTCTCCTCTTTCAGGTGAGGAGTTTCACGCATTGAAAGCCTCAGTTTACTCATCTGTACAGTGGGATTGATGAGAGACCCCGCTGTGGCTGTCTGGGGGTCCTTTTGAGTGTTGACATGGGATGAGGCAGATAAAAGCTTAGCACTGTGCTCGTCCCACGGACCAGTTCTCGGGTGCCAGCAGGATGTCCTGCGATTCAACTCGATTCTGACACCATCCCTGTGGAGTACAGTCGGATCCCGCAGATAGAGGACTCAGTCCCATGAGACTGCCCGCTTCAGATGCCAGCCACAAGTCCGGGCCTCCCATACTTCTGGCCGACCAGCTAAACATCGGGGTTTCCCAGGACCCCCTCTTCAGCTTCGAGAATATGCTAGAGAATTTGCTAGAATGGCCCGGTAGAACTGAGGTTGATGCTTACTTAGGTTTACTGGTTTATTGCCTAATAAAGGATATGCTAATTCATGTGAATAGCCTGGAAAGGTCCTGAGCGCAGGCCCTCCTACCTGCGCCAGTTGGGGTACGCCGCCCTCTCGGCAAGTGAATGTGTTCACTGACCCAGAAGCTCTGTGAACCCCACAGTGTAGAGATTTTTATGGAGGCTTCATCACGTAGGCATGATCAATTATTAACTCAATCTCTGGCCCCTCTCCCCTCCATGGAGGATGGGGGTGAGCTGAAAGCCCCCAGCTTCTAAAGATTTTATTTATTTATTTATTTATTTATTTATTTATTTATTTATTTGAGAGCGAGAGCACAAGTGGGGGCAGGGGGAGCGGCAGAGGCAGAGGGAGAAGCAGACTCCCCGCTGAGCAGGGAGCCCGATGCGGGACTCGATCCCAGGACCCTGGGATCATGACGTGAGCCGAAGGCAGATGCCTAACCAACTGAGCCACTCAAGTGCCCAGCCCCGAGCTTCTAAACATGGCTTGGGCTTGGGGGTGACCAGCCCCCAACCTGAAACTCTCCAGGAGACCACCAAGGTCACCTCACTGAGAACAAAAAATACTCCTGCCACCCAGGAAATTCCAGAGGATTTAGGAGTTCTGTGTCAGGGACCAGGGTCAAAGACCAAATATTAGCACAAAAGATGCTCCTAGCCCCCCTATCACTTGGGAAATTATAAGAGTTTTAGGAGCACCGTGTCAGGAATGGGGATGAAGACCAAATATACATATTTCCTACAGTGTCACAATATCAGAGCTAGAAACCTGTCCTTCTTCCTGATGTGCCACAGTTATGGTCAAGAACACAGCCTTTCTTTTTTTTTTTTTTTTTTTTTTTTTAAGATTTTATTTATTTGACAGAGAGAGAACACAAGTAGGCAGAGTGGCAGGCAGAGGCAGAGGGAGAAGCAGGCTCTCCGCTGAGCAGGGAGCCAGACGTGGGGCTCGATCCCAAGACCCCAGGATCATGACCTGAGCCAAAGGCAGCCGCTTAACCGACTGAGCCACAAGAACACAGGCTTTCTAGCCAGACTTCCCCGTATCAGACCCCAGCCCTGGTACTAGCTGATCACACATCCTTGGGTGAGCTATCTGGCATCTCTAGCTTCAGTCTGTCCATTTTTTTTATTTTTTAAGATTTTATTTATTTGACAGACACAGCGAGAGAGGGAACACAAGCAGGGGGAGTGGGAGAGGGAGAAGCAGGCTTCCCGCCGAGCAGGGAGCCCGATGCGGGGCTCGATCCCAGGACCCCGGGATCATGACCTGAGCCGAAGGCAGATGCTTAACGACTGAGCCACCCAGGCTTTCTGTTTAAAATGGGAAGCTGGGGCGCCTGGCCGGCTCAGTCGGTGGAGCATGCGACTCTTGACCTCAGGGTTGTGAGTTCGAGCCCCACATTGGGTGTAGAGATTACTTAAGAATAAAATCTCGGGGCGCCTGGGTGGCTCAGTCGTTAAGCGTCTGCCTTCGGCTCAGGTCATGATCCCAGGGTCCTGGGATCGAGCCCCGCATCAGGCTCTCTGCTCGGCGGGAAGCCTGCTTCACCCTCTTCCATTCCCCCCTGCTTGTGTTCCCTCTCTTGCTGTCTCTCTCTCTGTCAAAATAAATAAATAAAATCTTTAAAAAAAAAAAAAAGAATAAAATCTCTATGACAGGGAAACTAAGTTGCTCCCTTTAGGCTAGTGATGAGGAGCGGAGGAGGTCATGCAAGTGAAGTGCTGGCGCTCGGGTGGGGGGGGCGCGGGGGGGCCAGCGGCCCAGGGGCTATCATGGAAGGGGGGAGCCCTCTCCCTCTTTCCTCACCTTACCACCAGAACTGGACAGCAGCCCGCACGCGGGGCAGCTTCTGTAGGGGATGGGGGTGCTTCTGCAGGATTCCCGCCCCCTTCGATCCAGCATCTAAAGGGGTACCACCTGACCCAGTACTGGCGTGTGCCTCGCAGTTGGGGCTGTTAGAGCTTTTGAATAGCACCCCCCTTTACCACCTTCCTCCTCCAGAAGAGGAATCAGAGCAGTCTTTTTGGGAACATGACACGGGCCGTGGCAGGGAGGCTTTGCAGCCCAGATCGTATGACTAATAAAGGGGAAAAGAGCATGGTGTTTTGGTGGGGAGGGGGGATTTGTGAGGAACTCCCGCTGCAGGGTACCTCAGAGGTTGCATGTGGCCCAGGGCGTGGGGAAGGAGAGCCTTCCCGGGTTTCCTGGAGGGTGGACGAGAGGGGCCTCGGCTCAGCAGGCCTGCTCGGGGAACAGGCCCTCTTGTTACTCCCAGCTGTGTGCAACTGTATGGCTCTGGAACCCAGATCTCCCGCTGAGAACTGGGACCCCAGAGTCCTGACTGTGCCCACCATGGGGGAAGTAGCTGTGAGGGGCTTTCTGTGCGGTGACCACCACAGCTCAAATCGGGGTCGCCTGCTCTTCCTCTCGGATGGGCCTTCCAGCAAGAGCCGAGGTCGGGGGTTGCGTTTCCCTTCCCCCCTTTTAAGCCAAAGTCCCAAAGCCACCAGCGTTCAGAGTAAGGAGTGGGACCCAAGCTGCTTCATGCTGGGTCTGACAGCCTTTCCAGTGCCCTCCAGAGACTGGAGCAAGCGGGCGTGTGTGTATGTATCAGTCTGAGGCCTTTGGTGGTCACCGGGCACCAGAAACCTGCTCCAAGAGTTACGGGACTGGGGTGTGTGTGTGGGTGTGTGCAGGTCCTCTGCTAAATTGACTGTCTAGCAGTTGGGCCCAATAAAAAAACTCTAGTAAATCTATTTTGATATGTAAATGAGGCTATTATAATGAAAGACAACATGCAAATCTTTGATTTTCTTTTGAGCCCTGAAGATTGGGCCAAAGGGACTTGAGAGTGATCCAAGAGGCTTCCCTGGACCTATGGGACTGAGCTACGCCGCCGTGTTGTGTGGAGGTGAATTGGGAGCATGCAGATTACCTCGTGCTGGTACTTCTCCGGGCCAGCAGCAGAATGGGGCTTTGCAAAGAAGTGTGTGCCCTCCTAGCCCCAGCTGGATGCAGCTAACCAAGAACCTGACAGGCCCCCGGGAGGGGGTCAGGGTCTGCAGAGCAGCCCGGGTGCCGCCCCCACCTCCTGGGGTCCTTTCCGGGCCAGCTCCCTTCCTGAGGACGCGGTCTGTTTCTCCCCAGAAGGAAGAGGCCCCGCAGAAGGGACTCGTTGAGCCACCCCCGCTCTGCTCCATGTTGGCTGTGCCCTCAGGTGAGACGGGCGAGCGCCCGCAGCCGGGGGGAAACCGGACACGAGGCAGTTTTTCGAGGCTGGGACGCCCTGCGAAGTGGTCAGTGGTCAGTAGTTGTTCTGGGGGCCTCCTCGTCCTCCGGGCCGGAGAAAGGTGACCACTGCTGACGTCTCTGGTCTGCGGACTTGGGAGCCTTTGACCTTCGCCATGACCTGAGCCAGCCCTGGCCGCCTCCAGCCCCAGCGTTTGCCATCCTGGGGTTGGATGCTGGCCAGACGAGCGTGGCTAAGGTTAACCCCTGCCTTCTGCGGCCGGAAGTGTGTCAGTCTTTCTCCAGTCTCTGACCAACAGCAGCCCCCCCACGCCCTCCCAACTCACCTCCCTGATGACAGAGGCCCCGCCCCTCCGCCCGGCCTCTGACATCCCGCCCCCGGCTGCTTCTCCCATCCAGGCTGGCGCCATGCCCCCCCCAGCAGAGGTGACGGACCCGTCCCATGCCCCTGCCGTCCTGCGCCAGCTCAATGAGCAGCGGCTCCGCGGCCTCTTCTGTGATGTCACCCTCATAGCTGGAGACACCAAGTTCCCTGCTCACCGCAGTGTCCTGGCTGCTTCCAGTCCCTTCTTCAGAGAGGCCCTGCTCGCTTCAGCTCCGCTGCCCCTCCCACCAGTTACTGGGGGCCCTGCCCCCAACCCCGCCGCCACCACAGCTGCCTCCTCCTCTTCCTCCTCCTCTTCTTCCTCTTCCTCCTCCTCCTCTTCTTCCTCTTCCTCTTCTTCCTCTTCCTCCTCTTCCCCCCCTCCGGCCTCCCCCCCCACTTCCTCCCCCCCCCGGGTCCTGGAGCTGCCAGGGGTCCCAGCAGCTGCCTTCTCTGATGTCCTCAACTTCATCTACAGTGCCCGGCTTGCCCTACCCGGCGGCGGAGGGGACGGGGCAGCGGTGGCGGAGATCGGAGCCCTGGGGCGGCGTCTGGGCATCTCGCGCCTGCAGGGCCTGGGGGAGGGAGGCGATGCCTGGGTACCTCCTGCCCCAGCCGCCATGGCCGCCTCGCAGCCCGCAGACGAGAGCTTCGGGCCTGGGCCGAGGCCCGCCGGGGAGTGGGAGGGCGACAGGGCTGAGGCCCAGGCCTCTGACTCGCAGGCCCCCCTGTCCCGGCGGCCCCTGCCCTGCCCACGATGCGGGAAGAGCTTCATCCATCCCAAGCGGCTGCAGACCCACGAGGCACAGTGCCGACGGGGGGCCGGCACCCGGGGGTCTGCGGGGCTGGGCTCCGGGGGCTCGGGCCCCAGCGGTCCTGCGGGAGTGGACGCCTCCGCCCTGCCCGCGCCGGTGGGCTTCCGAGGCGGCCCCGAGCACGTGGTGAAGGTGGTGGGCGGCCACGTGCTGTACGTGTGCGCCGCCTGTGAGCGCTCCTACGTGACCCTGTCCAGCCTGAAGCGGCACAGCAACGTGCACTCGTGGCGGCGGAAGTACCCCTGCCGCTACTGCGAGAAGGTGTTCGCGCTGGCGGAGTACCGAACCAAGCACGAGGTGTGGCACACTGGGGAGCGCAGGTGAGCGGCCCTGCGGCCGGAGGCGGGGGCCCGGGTGGTGGCGGCGGCGGCCGGCCGGCGGAGCTGGGCAGGAGTCGGGGCGCCAGGGACCGCAGCGGGGAGGAGCGGGCAGAGCGTGGGGCCCAGGGAGTCGCGTCGACAGCGGCCCGCTCACCCACTCACCCCTGCTCCCCGTCACTGGGGCAGCCGCCTCCCTCCAGCCTCGGCTCCCTGCCCCCGATGCTCGCTAGCACCTCTGGGTGCTGGGTCTGGCCTGGTGCTGTGGAGAAGGCCGGGGCGGGAAGAGGAAGCTGCCCGCATAGGAAGAGACGGGGGTGGGGGGGTGGGGGGGTGGGGGTGGGGTTGCAGACATGCCCGCGGGGAGCCGGAAGGTGTCTTTCCGCCATACGTCCCTGCTCATGAGACATTCTCCCACCCCCCCACCCCCTGCTCTGTCACCGGAGCTTCCAAAGAAGGCTTCGTGAGTTAGGCAAGGCGTGTGATTATTCCCGGTTCGCAGATGGACCAGCTGGGGCCTAGCGTCTCACAGCCGGTGGGGGGCACTGAGCTAGGACTGGTACCTCTCCTGAGGCTGGCAGGATGGGACAAGCAGCATGAAAGGAGGGTGAGCGCTGGGGGAGCCATAGGTCTGAGTGGAGGACGTGGGAAGCTGAGGCCCTGGCTTCAGGGCCCCTGACTCCAGTGTCTCTGTCCCCGCCCTGTTCCCTGCTGTCCTGGCCCAGGTACCAGTGCATCTTCTGCTGGGAGACCTTTGTCACTTATTATAACCTGAAGACCCACCAGCGAGCCTTCCATGGCATTAGCCCCGGCCTCTTAGCCAGTGAGAAGACACCCAATGGAGGCTACAAGCCCAAGCTCAATACCCTCAAGCTGTACCGCCTGCTCCCCATGCGGGCAGCCAAGCGGCCCTATAAGACCTACAGCCAGGGAGCCCCCGAGGCTCCCCTCTCTCCAAGCCTCAGCACGCCGGCCCCTGTAGCCATGCCTGCCAGCCCACCGCCCGGACCCCCGCCTGCCCCCCAGCCCGGACCCCCACCCTCTGTCATCGCTTTCGCCCGCCCGGCTCCCTCTGTCATTGTTCACGGGGGCAGTAGCAGTGGTGGAGCAGGGGGTGGGCCGGCCAACACGGGGGGAGCCCAAGCTGCCTCGGTCATCACTTACACTGCTCCCCCGAGGCCCCCCAAAAAACGTGAGTACCCACCTCCTCCCCCTCAGCCTGCAGCCACGCCAACCAGCCCGGCCACAGCGGGCAGCCCGGCCACCGCCGCGGGGCCGGCCACAGCCACCGAGGAGGCCAAGGGCCGGAACCCACGGGCTGGAAGGACTCTGACCTACACGGCCAAGCCAGCCGGCGGGATTGGCGGGGGTGGGGGTCCCCCCGCGGGGCCTGGCCGGGGCCCCTCTCAGCTACAGGCTCCACCTCCACTGTGTCAGATCACGGTGCGGATCGGCGAGGAGGCCATTGTCAAGCGCCGCATCTCAGAGACTGACCTGCGCCCTGGGGAGCTGAGCGGAGAGGAGGTGGAGGAGAGCGAGGAGGAGGACGACGAAGAGGACGAGGACGAGGACGAGGACGAGGACGAGGACGAGGACGAGGAGGAATCGAGGGCTGGCGGGGAGGACCAGCTCTGGCGGCCCTACTACTCCTACAAGCCCAAGCGCAAGGCCGGGGCGGCGGGCGCGGGCGGCAGCGGGGCCGGCGCGCCGCCCCGGGGCCGCCGGCCGCCCCGCTGGAGACAGAAGCCGGAGCGCAGGAGCTGGGAGGACGCGCCGGCGGCCGAGGGCCCCGCGGGGCGCGCCCGGGCCGAGCGGAGGCACCGCTGCGCGGATTGCGCCCAGACCTTCGCCAGCCTGAGGAAGCTGCGCAAGCACCAGGAGGCGCACGGCGGCGGCGCGCACGGCGCCCGCGCCGGCCGCAGGCCCTCCAGCCGCTTCGCCTGCCCCCACTGCGCCAAGGTGTGCAAGACGGCGGCCGCCCTGAGCCGCCACGGCCAGAGGCACGCGGCCGAGCGGCCCGGGGGCACCCCCACGCCGGTCATCGCCTACTCCAAGGGCAGCGCCGGCGCCAGAGCCGGGGAGGTCAAGGAGGAGGCCCCCCAAGAGATGCAAGTCTCCTCGTCCAGCGGCGAGGCCGGTGGCGGGAGCGCTGCTGCTGCGGAGGGAGCGTCCGAGGCCGCCTCTCTCCAGGACCCTGTCATCTCAGGGGGTGAGGAGCCCCCGCTGGTGGCAGGAGGGGGCAACTATGCGTATCCGCCTGTGCAGGAATTTCCACTGGCTCTGATTGGGAGCGGCAGGGAACCTAGCGGTGGGAGGGGGAAAAGTGGCAGCGAGGGGCCCGTGGGGGCCGGGGAGGGGGACCGCGCGGAGGGGTTGGGGTCTGCCAAAGTCACCTTCTACCCAGAGCCCTACCCGCTCGTCTATGGCCCCCAGCTCCTTGCCGCTTACCCTTACAACTTCAGCAACCTGGCCGCTCTCCCGGTTGCTCTTAACATGGTCCTACCTGACGAGAAGGGTGGGGGGGCCCTTCCCTTCCTTCCAGGGGTCTTTGGCTACGCAGTCAATCCTCAAGCAGCACCCCCTACTCCCCCAACCCCACCTCCGCCCACTCTTCCTCCACCAGTCCCTCCTAAGGGAGAAGGGGAAAGGGCAGGGCTTGAGAGAACCCAGAAGGGAGATGTGGGGTGAGCTCTGGGCCCACCTCCCCCCTTTCACCAGATGGCACCCTCCCCGAACCCCCTGCCACTACCAGCTCCCTGGCTTCCCTGCCCCTTGGGAGCCCCTCCACACTCTTGTGCAGGGACTTGGGGGCCCCTGGAGCTCAGGGGTCAGGCTGCTTTGTGTGAGATTGTAGTTTTCCCATCTCCTGGGAAGGGATCTTGGGTGGTTCCCCTCTCAGTTCTCCTCCAGGGAATGGCCTCCATGAGGGGCAGGGCCAGCTCCCATCCTTTCTCCAGCCCTTGGGGCAATTGAGCAATATACTTATATGAATCTCTACTCATGGCCCCCACCAGCTCTGAATGTCTAACCTACCCTCCTGATTTGTAAACCCGGGGGGGGGGGGAACCATCTCTCTCATCTAGTGACCTCCCCTCATTCTGAAGCTTTCTCTAAGCCCCTGCCTAGATGCTTCCTAGCACATTCCATTCTTCGTGGCCCAGGGCCTGGACCAGACCATTGTGATACCTGATACCTGCCCATCTGGAAGCATGGCTTCCATTCTTCCCAGGGGTGGGTTTCTGTGTCCCTGTCTCCTTGGCTTCCATGCCTTTAGATCTTCCATATTCCTCCTCTCCTAGACTCTGGAGATGGCCTCTTCCAATCCAGGTCAAGGAGGTGTTGGGGGGAGGGCTACCCATCTGTTCCACGGCTGAGCACTTTCCCAGCCCAGGGCAGCACTAATCTTGGCCCTATCTTGACCCCCAAATCCAGTGAGCCCCAGATTCTTCCAAGGCAAAGAGGTGAGTAGATCACACCTCTTCCTGCCTCTACCTATGGCCTCTTCTGGGCTAAATCAGATTTGGGGGCCAGGAGGAGGGAGCTCCATATGGGACGGGGAAGGGAATCTACTTTCTCCCTGGTTTTGTTTTGTTTTTTTTCCTGATGGTTTCTCCCAGACTAGACCAAATAGCCAGAAAAGTGATGGGGGTTGGATGGGTGGGTAAGCCCAAGATTTGCACATGACCTCCCATCCTTACCTTTACCTCCATCTTCCCCAGTGTCGCTTCCCTCACCATTCACTCCAGGTGGTTTTTGGGGAACCATCCTACTCCCTTGGTGGGCTTTGGGGTATCCCCACCAACTTTTCCTCCAGAATAGCACCTTACACCCCATCTTTGACTCAGTTCCCCACACCCAAAGATCCCAGCCTAGGGATGGGGCGCAGGGACCTTAAACAGTCCCTAATCCCTAATTTGCACTAGTTAACCCTGGTCAGGGGTCCGTATGTTTCCTTCCAGTGGGGGAGTTGAAGAAATGTTTGCTCCTAATTCTCTTTGACGACCGGCCGTCCCCACTCTGTGATTGGATGAACATTTCCCATCCCACCCACCTCCCCCCTCCCAAAAAAAAAAAAACAAACAGCTCACAAGGGGAGAGTCAGTTTGGGGGAGCAAATCTGATAAATGGGAATTAGAGGAGTGCAGTTTAAAAGGGGGAAATGCTGCCACCATTGAGATGGGAGCTTAATCCCAGCTACTGTTTTCCGGGGCCAAGATGGCTGCCCTCTCTCGTGGCTGAAAGGGCAAGATCATGGCTTTTGGAGGGAGGTGAGCTTGGGGGAAGGACCAGGAGCATCCTCCTGCCTCCTCTTACCCTCCTAGTCTACAGGAAGGGGGAGGTTTTTGACAGGCTCCTGAATGTTAACCACGGAGGAGTGTCATTCCTTCTCTCCTCCTCTGTCTCTTTGCACTTTTCCTGGTCTTGGCCACAGTCCGAGTGAAAAGTTCCTACTGAATGTACCAAGTTCCAATTTTTAAGGGGGTAAAATGCTTAAAACGGGAAATGCAAAAAAAAAAAAAAATCACTAAAAAAATTCCCACAAATCTCGTTTCTGGCACTTTAGAAAAACTGCGAAAAAAGAACATAATAAAGAATACATATATATATATATATATCTACACACAAATTTTATATATATATATACACACACACACATATATATATATATACACACACACGCACACACGCACACACACACAGCGGAACCACAAGGGAGACAGAGCCTTGGAGGCAGGGGGCAGACATGATGACAGCTCTCCTATATCCTTAACCTGCACTCCTCTGAGGCAGAAAGGCACAGGAAACGGAAGGAGTTGAGGATGGACCGGGGGATTTGAATTTCAGAACAGGTCAAAATTCCAAAACCACAGACATTTTCGGGAGAACTGAGATCGTAGACACTTATTTTTTTGAAAATATGATTTAGGAAACTAGCTTCCAGAATTTGGTGGTTCTGGGCAACAAATGAGATTGTGGCAAATTGGAGATTAAAATACATGTATCGGAGCTGGGGAACTTGAATATTGTGAATTTCAGATGTTGGAAATTTGGGATTTTGCAATTCCGTCTTTTGAAAATTATTCAAGTCTTGTCAGTTTGTGCCCTCTTTCCCCATGTTCTCTGGGGAGAAGGGTGATGGTGGAGTGGAAAGGCCACTGGTTCTGTGCCACAGCACGCAAGGTTTAGAATCCTACAGACTAGCTCTATACGTAGTGAGGACCCAGATTTAGAGAAACTGACCAATATTTATCTCCGCATCTGTGTGTGTGTCCAATTCTCTAGGCCAATAAACCAACAAGACAAACAAACTGTGCTCCGCACTGGGATGCCAAGTGCACTTCTTTGCGTGGCTGGGGAGTCGGCTGGACAGGGACATGCTTACCTTGTCTCCCAGGGATCCTGGGAGCTGCGGCTGTATGATTCCTCTGAGGGCACAGCCTCCAGCAGCTGAGGAGGTGTGAGGGCTTGGTGACCCTGTGTACTTCACTGTAACAGCTGCAGCCACTAGGGCTCAAGCTGACTTTGGTCTGACCTCCAGGCAGAAACATTAACTCAGCCCAGTTCGCACAGCCTGCTGGGCACAAGATCCTAATGTCCCGTGCGCCTTACACCTGGTGCGACCCGCTCTCCAAATCGAAAAGAAATGGGCATAAAGTGAGGGATGGTCGTGAGATACCACCACCTTTCTTTTTCTACTCCTAGCCTCTCATTGCCTTCAACTCATCTCCCCACCCCTCCCCTTGATTTTGTCTAATGTTACGGAGGAACAGGCAAGTGAAATGAGCCAAGCTGGTCGGCTGGGTGGGGGCTTTGAGGAGTTCTGGTGCAAATACCTTGACCAGGGTGGGCCGTCACACTGATCAGCACTAGCAGGCTGCTGCCAACAGGGGAATCAGGCCCGGTGTTACTGTAGTTTAATTTTTTTTTTTCCCAAGAGAAGCCAGAAATCCAAATTTCTCTGTGCAGTATCCAGATTTTTAAAGTAGCTAACTCACACTAAAAATTGTGCAGGCCAACAACACAGGTCACACAAACACACCAGTTTGCAAACTCTGATGTATACTGTGTAGAGCTTTTGCTCCCATCTTCTCATGTGACTTTCAGACTTGGGGACAGATACTATTCTTAGCTTCATTTTACAGTCATGGAATCTCAGGCCCAGAGCGGCTTAGTACCTTATCCAAAGTTTGAGCACCAAAGCTGGAACCTGAATGAAGGTTTTTTAAAGTGCTCTTTTCCCCCCTCATTACAAATGCATCCTTTTAGAAATAACCTTTTTTTTTTAATCCTAAGGATAACACTTATTACAAAACAATAAATTACAGGAAAGTAAAAACAAAGAGAATGACCACTAGTCCCAACACGCAAACATAAGCACTACTGGAAGGAAAGAACTGATGTAGTTCCTTCCAGGAAAAAAAAAATTCTCTAATCACTCAACAAATGTGAAGCACCTACTATCCTATAGGTCAGGGCCTGTGTTAGGTACTGGGGTATTATAGTGAACAAGACGCAGTTCCTGCCCTCCTAGGGCGTACAGTCTACTTTGTTCCATTCTACCGGCAACCTAGTGTTGATATCCAAAGGAACTTCTACAAGAAGCCAAAGAATAAATAAACCGATAGTGCATTTCCGGTGGGGCCCAGGGCTTCAGTCGGCCCCGTCCCACTTGGGCGCTCTCCCCAGAAAGGCAACGATATGGGAAGCCTGGATTCCTAGTGGAGTCGAGAGGCAGAAAGGCACAGGCCTTGACAGCGCTGCCCAACTCTCAGTTCAGCTGGCCGAGGACCTGCGTCTTGGCCCTCTGTCCTCAAGGAAAGGGGTCGGCAGGGGGCAAGTGGTACGAAGCGTCCAGGAAGATGACGAGGGTCCCAATGCTCGTGAAGATGATGAAGGTCCACAGGAAAAGGCGATCCACTACCATGGCCACAAACTGCCAGTCTTCTTTCAGCTGGGGGTAGGCAGAGTACACGGTCCCTGAGCTCCAGAGCCCCAGGGAAGGCCTGCCCGGTACCCTCGCCCTTCTCTCACGGCTCAGAGACAGGGGCGGGCCGCGGGACCGAGGAAAACGAAACTGCGGACGACCGATGGAGCGAGGAACCAGTCGGAAAGCAGGGGGCGGGACCAAGGGAGGCGAGCTTCCAATCAGAAGCAAGAGCGGGTGCTGGGGCGGAGCCGGGGTCTGCGGGCGGAACCGAGGCCACCCAGGCCCCGCCCTGCTCCACCCTCATTGGACTTACCGCGTCGTGGTCTTCCTGCTCCTGCAGCTGCCGAGCGATGTAGCTGATGGAGGAAACGGCCTCCCGTAGTTCGGGAGGCAGGCCCACAGCCCGGGTTGGACCATCGGTAAGTCGCCGCAGGTCCGGGGCAGACAGTTCAGGCTGGAACCTGGAAGAGCCGCGACAGTTTGGCCAGGCTCAAGGCTCCGTCCCGACCCCTTCCTCCAACACTCTTGTCAGTTTTCAAAACGTGAGAAGGCCCTTTAGGCTCTCCCCGCCAGCGGCGACCTCTCCAGCCTTCCGCAATTCCTCCCATCTCTATACGCTTTAGTCTCCGCCTTTCCGCAAAGTAGGCGGTGGGGGGGGGGGGTACTACAATTCCCATGATGCCCAAGGGCATCTTCTGGGACCTTAAGCCGCCCGCCTCCGCACAGTCTTCTGGGAACTGTAGTTCCCTCTCTCCCTTCCTTGTAGGCGACGGGGAGTAGGTACTACCTGTTGGGTTTAGGGAAGAGAAAATCGTTCGGTGGCTTCCGGATGAAATATTCATCTGTTCCCCGACCCCAGCCACTTCCTGGAGAATCCCTGAGGGCTACAGGAGGTGGCTCTGGCATCAGGTCTCTCTCAGGTTTGGGCCTCTTCAGACCCAGGTATAGAGGGAGTTTGTGGATGAAGATCTGCTGAGTAGAAAGGCGTGTTGGCGGGGGCTCTCACGCTTTCAGACCGCAAGCGAAGCGGCCCGCCGTTCCCATCCACCTGCCCATCCCCGCGCATGCGTGCGCGCGTCCCCCCAGCCACACAGCCTCCAGAGCTCCTAAGTGGGTTGCGAGGCGTCCCGACTGGAAAGGAAAGTTCCGAGGGCTTCCACCCTGACAGGACCTGACCCTGGGAATGAATGTTACCCTGAGACCCAGTATGAGCACTACTGACGAAGAAAGTAAGGAATCTATGCCATGACAGTGTCGGGAGGGTAAAGTTAGCTGCGCAACGTTTCAACATCCAACAGGCCCCGGCACTAGAACATTCCACCAGGAGTTGCAGTTCTCCCTTAGGTCTGAGAAAGGGAAGGTTGAAGTTGGTAGGCGGGTTGCAGGAGTGATACCTGCACAAAAAAAACGAACACCAGGACTGAAAGTTAACACAGGTCGGAGGAGGACATCTTACCTGGCGGACCCAAACGGGCATTTGGTGGGTGTGGGGTGAGCGATGGTGCAGGTTGAGGACTACGACACTAAGGATGACTGAGAAAGTGACGAGGACCATGGTAAACATGAGGTACTTGATAATGATGGGGACAGACAGGGAGGTCTCAGGAACTTTGTCTGCCAGCAGCAACAGGAACACGGTAAGGGTCAGCAGCGCAAAGATGGACAGCCCCATCTTCTCTCCTTGCGGGCCAGAGGGGAAGGCAGAAGGATTAGGCTTTGCCAGAAGGCAATTTCCATGGCATTTTCAGTGACCTCCAGCCCACACAAGGACAGGCTTTTGGAAGGGCCAACTGCATGCAGATGACTCTTAAAATTATACCTCCAGCCCAGACTTACTCTCCTAAACCCCAGATTTATAGGCATCTGCTGATTTAACCTCTCTGCTTCGATGTCCAATAGACGTCTCAAACTTAACATGTCCCAAAATTAATCCCCTGACCACCAAACCCTCCCACAGGCTCCCACATTTCATGAATGGCAAATCCATCTTTCCTGGGGCTCCGGCCAAAGTCCTATCAGTCATTCTCAACTCTCCTCTCTCGCTCTCATCCCATATCCAATCCATAGCAAACCCTACTGGCTGTACCTTCAAAATATATTCGTACAAAGCACCATTACCTCAGGTCTGAGTTATTATAAAGGCCTCCTCTTTGCTTCATCCTATTTCCCCCTGCTGACTGTTCTCAACAGAGCAGCCAGATTGATCCTGTTAAAATGTAAATCAGATTGTATCACTTCTCTTTTCAAAACCTTCCAGTGGCTTCTCATCTTCTTTAGCATAAAAGCCAGCCCTCAGTGTGGTTGACAAGGCCTTCTTCCCATTATCTCTCTGACTTTATCTCCTACTGTTTTTCTCTTGCTTCCTTCATTCAGTTATCCTGGCTATTTCGTGAATACACGAGGCTCACTCCCAGTTCAGGATCTTTGCATTCACTGTTAACTCCACTTGGTACATTCTTCCCCCAGGTATCTGCCAGGGTCATTCTCTCACCCCCTTCAACTCTTCCTTCAAATACTGATCAAATATTTCCTTTTTATTGAGGCATTCACTGACCATTCTCTATCTTTTTAAGATTTTATTTTTAAGTAATCTCTACACCCAGTGTGGGGCTTGAACTCACAACCCCAAGATCAAGAGTCACGTGCTGTACCGACTAAGCCAGCTAGGGGCCCCTGACTGTTCTATTTTATTTTTATTTATTCTTTTGGCGGGGGGAGGGCAGAGGGAGAGGGAGAGAATCTTAAGCAGGCTCCATGCCCAGCGCTGAGATCATGACCTAAGCAGAAATCAAGAGCCGGACACTGAACCAACTGGGCCACCCAGGCGCCCCCTGGCTGTTCTATTTTAAATTGTAACCCCTACCCCCATTCTCATCCTCCCTAACCACTTTTCCTACTTTATTTTCCTCCTTAGGACTTGTCCTGTTCTAATATACTATCTAATAGATTTATTTATCTTGTTTATTGACTGTCTCCCCACTAGAATGTAAACTCCACAAGGGCAAGGATTTTTGTCTCTTTTATTCACTGATGTATTCCCAGTGCCTACCTAACACATTATAGATGCTAAACAAATATCATTGCGTGAATGAATAGACCAACCCTTGTAGCTTTTTAAAAGGAACTAAATAGCAACTTGAAGGATCTAAAAAAGGAAACAAAGTATATAAGGATATGCCAGGTGGCTGAATATTCCTGTGGCATAAAATAGGCACCTCAAACTTCAAGGAAGGTATCGAAATAAAAAACTTTTATGGTCTGCTCTACTTAAGTCCTATATAATATTGGGTTCCAAGATTTGCTCTGCTCCGGGAGGAAGTAGAAGTTACATTTGGAAGTGTGTTCTAGAGCTGGATCACTTTCCTTCCCTAGACAGATTACTTGATGCCAGAGAGAAGGAAAGCATACTTTAAATACCAGAGTTAAGGATTTCAGTCTCAGAATCAGACTGGCACCAACCAGAGTTGGAATCGTGACACTACCTCTAACTATAAGGTGGGGCAAATGACTTAAACTCTCTCAGCCTCTTTGTCCTTCTCTGTAAAGTGGGAAGACAATTCAGTATTCACCTCACAGAGTTGTTCTAAAGATTAGTATTGAGTTCACGTAGGAGCGCCTGGGTGGTGCAGTCGATTAAGGGTCCGAATGTTGATTTTGGCTGGGGTCGTAGTCTCTGGGTCATGAGATCGATTCCCGTGTCTGGCTCTGCGCTCAGCGCAGAGTCGGCCTGAGATTCACTCTGCCTCTCCCCCTTCTAAAATAAATAAATAAATCTTAAAAAAAAAAAAAGAATTGAGTTAATGTATGTAACATGTTGGGGCGCCTGGGTGGCTTAGTCGCTAAGCATCTGCCTTCGGCTCAGGTCATGATCCCAGGGTCCTGGGGTCGAGCCCCGTATTGGGCTCCCCGCTTGGCGGCAAGCCTGCTTCTCCCCCTCCCACTCCCCCTGCTTGTGTTCCCTCTCTCGCTGTCACTCTCTCTCTGTCAAATAAATAAATAAAATCTTTAAAAAAAAGTATGTAACATGTTAACTGTACTACTTATAGCAAGCGCTCAAAAATAGTAAAAATAATAACACTTACATAGAACTTACTTGGTACCAGGCATAGTTCTATTAACTCAATTAATCCTCAAAATAATTCTGTTAGGTAGGGACACATAGGAAGGAATCTGCCCAAGGTTACTCCGTAACTACATTATGCTGCCCCCTAGAGAAATGTTGCTATTATTTCCAAGGGAATCTCCAAGGGACTAGTAGGTGTGTGTGTGGGGGGGGGGGGGGGGGGAGTTGGGGGGAGTATACCAGGAATGGGGAAAGGGAAGGGGAGAGTTGTCTAACCACAGGAGTTTGTTGGTTCCAAGGATGAGATCTTAGGATTCTGAAGGAAAGAGTTCAGGAGTTCCTGGACGGAGAGAAGTGGGCAGCAGAGGGGAGGCAGAGCCTGAGGTTAGAGGGAAAACCTGGATCCAGATGAGAAGATTCTGGTTGAAGGGAAAACCTGGGCAAGATCGCTGAAGCACAATCCATGATGGCTTGGGTTGGCAGAAAAACCTTGCCTGGTTTCAGGGTGGACAGGAAGAAGCTGAGCAACTGGTAAGAAGGAGGGTTGCCAGCTCTTCCCTCCCT
Source organism: Neomonachus schauinslandi (assembly GCF_002201575.2). Lineage (NCBI taxonomy): Eukaryota > Metazoa > Chordata > Mammalia > Carnivora > Phocidae > Neomonachus > Neomonachus schauinslandi. The sequence continues at coordinate 2,320,176 of NC_058417.1, read as the reverse complement.
TACCTGCATCTGGCGGCAGGTAGAAGACGAAGATGGCCAGAAGAGTGATGAGGATGCATGGGGCAATGACATTGACCAGGTAGAAGAGAGGCTTCCGGCGAATGATGAGGTAGAAGGTGACTTCTTGCCGCTGTCCTTCCCCCCCTCCCCTAGGATCCGCTGGAGGCTGGATTAGCCGAGAAGGCTTGTGGATAATTTCCCATTGGCCATTCTCTGGGAGGAAGGAGAGGGGAGGAGAGAAGAAAGGGACACAGATGTGGGACCTGTCCTTATTGCTGCCAGATATGGCTTGCTCTGCCACATCCTAGACCTGAGGGTGGCTGATGTGATAAGGCGCTAGCTGCGGACACTGGGCTGGGCAGCCCATCTCTGATGAACGAGTCTCCACTTCCATATCTGCGAAATGTAGAGAGTCCCACTTACCTTCCCGACCCCACAGGTTGTACTGGGCATTGCTGAAGGAGGAGGGTGTTTATCAGCCTGTTAGAAACTGGAAATCATAAAGCCCATGGACGTGGGAGCCATGCCCACTCACCAATGAAGGTCCCTTCATGAATGCGCACTTCCTGCCGCTCCTGCTTATCAGGACCCAAGCCGGCCCGCAGGCTGACCTCGGAGCTGTCGTAGCTGTAGGAACTGAACACCATCGTGCAGTTCTGCCAGTCGAAGGGGAAGTAGGTGACCTGGATGGAGCGGGGGTGGGGGGTGTCACCAGAGCTGCCAGAGAACTGTTCGGGGCTGGGGGCGTTGGGAGGTCATTAGGCAGGTCACAGGGATGTAGGGTCACAGACGAATTGGAAGGTTATTAGGGGAGGCCATGGGCAACGGGAGCGAGGTCACTGAGAAACACTGCAAGTCAGCGACACTGGGCAGAGAGGATGAAACAACGCAAAATCAGGAGGACGGGAGCGATATGGGAGGGTTATGGGGGATAATGGAGGAGGGACGGGAGTCGCTGCGGAGGCCGTGTCTTGGAAGAAGCAGGGTTCCCAGGGGAAGCCCGGGCACCTGGATGCTGCAGCTGCTACGGTAGAGGCCGGGAGGCTGCCAGCGCACGGAACCATTGGAGGACACCACGACGTTCAAGTCCAGAGCAACGTCAAAATTTCCGTCGTTGCTGCGGGGAGGAACCTTCTCGGTCGGGATCAGGCCCCGCCCTCCGGAGGCCCCGCCCACCTCCCCGCCTCGGGGAAGAGCTTACTTGTTTAGGAGCACCACGTCCGGAAGCCACACGGATCCAGCCGTAATGCGAAGTGAATCGATGCCGTCGTGCTCCGCGGGGTCCCAGCTCAGCCTGTAGTCAGTCCACTCCTGTGGAAGCAGAGGCTGAGGGGCTGTCCGGGACTGGAGCCTGGGAGGGGACGTGGGATGTCCGGAGGAAGCCGGAGAGGGAGTGCAAGGAAGGGGAGCCGACAGGCCTGGGCTATGGTCCTGGAAGTCGGGGCTCTGATTCCGGCTGCACCTTTACTCGCTGGGACCCCATCAGCCAATTTCCTCTTCCCTCGCCCTGGGCCCCCGGTTTTTAGTCTGTAAAAATGAGGAGGTTGCACTAGCTAGCCACTAAAACTGTTTTTCAAACTGCAGTTAGCGACCCTTTAGTGGGTCGGGAATCAAGTTAGCGGCCCCCAAAACATTGTTAAAAAAATTAGAATAAGAAATGTGTGGAATGCAACTCCCATAGTAAAGATAGGTATTGTCTCCTGAAGCTTCCGTTCCGTTATGTTTTCTGAGGTCGTGATGCAAGATACACTCTTACTGAGCGGGACATTGGAGGAAATTGGAAAGGCAGCGGGGCGCCCTCTCCCACCCCGTGGGGTCTCCATACCAGGTCTAAGTACACCTTTGTGCTCATCTCCTCATCCTTCTCGTTCTAGAAGGGAAAAGTTTAAAGGGTAGAGGTGATGGGAATAGAGAGAAATGAAGGGGCTCGGCGGGTCAAGCTCTCTCTGGAAACCCCTCTTTTTCTGAGCCCCTCTCTCTTGCCTCCAAGCCCCGCCTCCTAGATGCGGAATTGACTTAAGCCCCGCCTCTATCCCGGAAACTTCCGGCCGTCCCGGGCCCCACCCACAGCCCGTAACTCACCCAACCCTGAATCTCCGCCCGCTGTTGTTTCCCGACCTAGTCCGGCGCCAAGCTCCGCCCCAGCCTGCGACCACGCCTCAAGGCCCGCCCCCCAGCCTTCCCGTAGCCCCGGCCTCACTTCAGGGTTCCTCGCCCTACCCGGCTCTACCCGCGGCCGGTCCAGCAGCCACGCCCACAGCTTGTCCACTGGTCCGATTTCGACCCAATCTCTGCTAACGGGGCCCCAGGCCCCGCCCCCAGACGGCCCCCGCCCAAAGCCACGCCCCCAGCCGGACACCGCGCCGGGCCTCCACCCCGGCGTGCGCCCTCACCAGGCTGATGAGCTGCGCCAGGCTGAGGCCAATGCTGACTCCGACACGGTCCCCCACCTCCCGCGCCGGCCGCACCGAGCTGTCATAGCCCGAGAAAAGCTTCTTGCGGAGCCGGCCCTCCGCCTCCGTGCCGCGGGCGCCTGGAGAGGAGAGCACGAAGTGAAGCCACCGCGCCCGGCCACGACCCCTGGCCCCGTCACTGCCCCCCTGAGGCCCAGACGTACCAGGGGCGAGCGACGCCCCCAGCGCCCCCAGCAGCAGCAGCAGCCGCCCTGGGGTCATAGCCCGGCCGCGTTGCTCAGTGAGTTCGCTCGGTTCGCCAGCGCAGGGGAAATGACGAGGCGCCCAGGAATGTGCACCTGTTGTTGGGGGCAGCCGCCAGCCCACCCGCCCCGCCCCTGGGACTTGGTCCCGCCCCAAGCAACTGCCAATGCCCGCCACCCACAGATGACAGACAACACTTCAGTTGTATAAATCGTCTTTAATTGAGAAAGCATGGAGTGGAGACCCCGTCCCCTGGGAGCAGAGCCAGGGGATGGGTGGAGCCTGAGCGGGGTCTGTGCGGGCGAGGGGAGTATGCACCCCTCTTGCAACAAGCCAGAAATAGAAAGAGCCTGAGGAAGAACGACCCGCCTCTGAGCCCGAGCCCCTCCCTTTAGGGTCTCCTCCGTCTTCCCTGCCCAGGTCTGAGGCTACTGGGAGCCTCTCTCCTAGTTCACTGGTGGGTTCCTGATCTTTCTCAGGGCTGCCCCTAGCTCTACACGCTTTTCAGAAAAATCTAGTCAGGCCCTTTTCGGGTACCTAAGACTTAGCTGAAGTTATAAGCTGTAAGGTAAAAGCAAGCTCTATTAAGTTAGAAGCTCTGGGGTTATATGAGGTCTAGAGCCCAAGAGGCCCTCACCGTCCTTGGCCTCACTTATAGGGGAGACTTATTGCTGAATTGGGATCTCTGTACTGGGGATCAAGGCTGTGTCCTGTTTGTTCTTTTTATACTAGATCCATTACCTTAGAGACCTCAGCTTTAAAGGGGACCTGGAAGGAATTCCTGCTGAGGTAGCTAAGTGTTCATGTCCCCCCAACCCAGACACAGCCAAAACATGCCATGGGTTTGGCCCCTTGGCCATCCCAGGTTCCCTGCTATGAGCCAAGGATTCCTTCCCAGACTCCTCTGCCCTTCCTCAGACTCTGTTTCCCTGGCAGGACCCCAGCTGAGTTACAGGAGCTAGAAACTGCATGTAAAAATAAGGTTAGCATTCTATAGGGAGAATCGGATTTTTAGAAAATTTAGGAAAAACAAAAAGCATTTCTTGATTCATCAACAAAGTTCTTAGTGAATCATAGCTGGGTTCTTTCCAGAGCTCACCTTTAATAGGTATTACTAGAGAAGGTAGGAGGGTGGGTCTAGAACTCTCTATATGAGCACTGATATGGCTATATAGGCCCGGGTTCCATCCTGGAGGGAAGGGCTGAGAGTCGTGGTCTATGTCCTAGAGCTGAGATTCAGAAGGAAGTATGGCTCCATGTGTGTCTAGAATACCATGCTCTAGAATCGGGTGTCTTTGGGATAAGAAAGTTAAAACTGTGGTGATCTGAGACTGGTCCTAGTTCAGGCCAAGGCCAGCAGCTGGATAGAGCTCAAATCTAGCCTCTCTCTACTTGGAAACCAGGGGTCCATCTGGGTCAAGGACAGAAGCCTGATGGATCCAGAACAGAGCCTGGCAGCATGCCAGCATTCCAGCACAGAGCCTTAGTGCAAAAAGGGCCCTGGCTAGGGTGCCTGGTGTTCCAGAACCTGTCCAGAACAAGGCAGAAGGTGTAGTAGGGCAAAAAGGAAACTAATCCTGACCTCCAGTAGACCTATAAATCTATGGCTCAGTGGCAACGAAGAGGGCATAGGGCTCCCGGAACTGGCTGAGCCCAGGGTGCAGAGTATTTATGTCCTGGTTCTGTCAGTTTGGGAACCCCCAGCACCTTCTTGGGAAAAGGCTTTGGGGGGCTGTGAGTGTGGAAGGAAAGAAGTGAGCAGGCAGGACCATTTTCAGAATCCTCCTCTCTGAACTCCTCCCAGGAGCTGGAAGTCGGTGGGGGGGGGGGTTCACAGTCAGCCCCTTGGCTCCCTCAGGATAGAGCACCTGCTGGGACCTGGCTGCTCAGGGCATGAGGGTGGTGGCAGGGGTGAGGGCAGGGCGAGGAGCAGGGCTGGGGCAAAGGCTGTGGCAGTGGCTGGCTCCATGCAAGGGCAGGGAGCCTCCAGTCCACGGCCTACATTTTAGGGGGCAGGGGGACTGGAAGGGGAGGTCTCAGGGACACTGTGGAGAGAAGGCTCCCGGTACATGGCCACTGTGAAGGAGAGAGAGGAGCAGGAAGGAGAATTAGGCACGGAGACACCTAGGAGGAATCAGAGCTCGGAAAGGGTGCCCTTCCCTGAAACTCATCCTCTGGGAACCCCAACCCACAGGAGGAGGGCTCCCCAAACCCCCAAAGGCCAAAGCCTTCCTGGCTTGACCCATCATAACAGGTGTCCTCTTGAAAACTTGTAGCCCCCAAGTTGCCTGTCACTCAACGTCCATGTCAAGGCCAGCACCCTCCCATGTGGCCCACCTTTTCTGCAATCCATACTCACCCTCCAGGAGCTTGGGCACAAAGTGGGCGGCTGCCTTGGTCTTCTTGACTCGATTTCCCTTCATGACTCGGCCCTCCCTGTCCAGGCCCAGGTACCAGGCCCGGCCGGAGCGGCGCTGACGGTAGAGAGCAGAGGCGTACAGGACATAGTAATTCTCGAAGACGCATTCCTTAAAGCGACACTCCGCTGTGAAATGTGGCTGAGGAGACAAAGACCCAGAAAGGCACACAGAGACAGACAGACAAGAAGACGTCTCACTAGACAGAAGAAGGAAGAACAAGCCAGGATAGAATCCATACATTTGGGGCTGGGAGGGCCCACTTCTCACTCCACGCAGAAACTAGGAGAAAGGGGGGATGAGGGAGAGTCTGGCCGGCCCCCGATTGTTAGAAACTAGATTTCGGGGGTGCAGGGGGCTGGAATAAGAAGAAACTAGATTGGGGGGGCAAGCCCCAGGCCACGCAGCCTTGTCTCACCGAGCTGTAGAGCAGCCCCTCCGCGTTCATGGCCATGTAGTGACCCAGCTTGGCACTCTGGATGGTGACCACACGGAGCCCCACGGGGATCAGGTTGAAGTGGGCTGGGGGTGGAGAGAGGGAGGCATCAGTGCCCGGGGCCTCAGGCCCCCAGCCTGGCACCCCCCCCCACGGCCCCAGCCCAGTTCCACCGCTTCCCTTGGGGGTCCAAGAGCCAGACTGAACACAGCAGCACCGGAAGTGGGACTAGGATGTCACCTCCTGTCCCCGCGCTCTTCCCTCCCACCCAGCCGCTGGCTTCCCCTCTCACTGAAAGAGCTGGTGTCCTCGGGGGTGCCCTGGATGCTCCCGTCAGGATTCGCCTGGAGGTAGAAACCCTGGCGGCAGAACAGTTTGGTGACGATGCCTTTGAGCTGAGGCTCTGGAGAGAGAGAGAGAGAGAGAGAGAGACATTCATCTTTGAAGATGACATCTCTGTTCCCAGAACCATTCCTACACTTGGCGGGACGGGAGGAAAGAAAGAGGGGAGAATGGGCAGGGAGGACGCGGGTCCCAGGGCCCCAGCTCTCTGACCCTCTAAGCAGGCTCTCTCCCACCTCTCCCTGACTCCGGAGGAAGCCGGGGTGCAGGTCCCTTCTGCTTCCTCTAACCCCCAGCTTTCCGTTTAATTTATTGAAATTTATTTAAATGGCTTAATTCCTACTCTACAGCTCCACCAGAAGTGGGGGGAGGGGAGAGGAGGGACGAGCCATCAGAAGGCAGAGGACAGAGGGAGGCAGGCGGCACTGCAGAAGGGCCCGTGTGTTTGTGACTGTGGGGGGCGGCGAGGTTACCACAGGGTCGGGGCGCCCCCTCACGAGTGGGGGTGGGACTGGGCCCGACGCTGACTCAGCACCTGCTGCTGCGGCTGCCGCGCGCTTGGCGCGGGCCTTGCCTTGGCCGGGTGCCGGCCTGTCTGACACTGACCCATCTGTCTGTCTGTCTGTCTGTCTGTCAGCCCGCGGGCTCGCGGGGCCCCAGCCCTCCCTGAGGCCCAGCCTCTCCCCTTCAGCCAGGTAACCCGCCTGAGGTAGGGGACATTGGGTACCAAACCCAGGAAATGGGGGAAGGGGAGCCCGGGAGCTGGCGAGGCAGGCGGAGTCACGTGGGGGCCGGGTCCCACTCAAAGGGTGGGCTGCGGACCGTACCACTACGGAGGGCCGGCGGCGGGGGGAGGAGGGCACGAGGGGGCTACCCCTAGGGGGGCTGGGAGCAGGCGGGAGCGGGGCCAGAGGGACTCCTGCCAGTCCTGCCTGGACGGGGACCACGCGCCAACCCTCACCACTCTCCTTCCCCGTCGCTTGCTCTCGGCCGACTTCCCCGTACCCCCTTGTAGGTGGTACGACCCCCCCCTCCCGTCTCCGAGCGAGTCTCTCGCCCGGTACTGGGTCTGAGTTCCTCGCGGCAGAGGGTCCCCCGAGCATGTGGGAGCCGCCTTCGGAGTCGCGTAGGGGGTAATGGGGGGTGGCCGGCTCCCCTCTCGAAGCGCAGATCACCGAGGAGGGCGCACAGAGGGGCGGGCTGGCGAGGTAGCTGCAAGGACACCCGGGGAAGAGCTGGGGAGATTGGCGCCTAGCCTGCCAGCGGGAACGGAGCCAAGGCGTGGAGGAGCGGGAGAACCGGGGCGGGGGCGGGGCTGCCAGAGCTGCAGAAACCCTCGGGGTGACCCAGGCGTCCGGAACCCCCAGGCCCCTCCGCCCGGCATTGAAAGAATCGCGAGAGCCGGCACGTAGGCGGCGGACGGTGGGGGTGGGGACTCCTGCGTTGGGGAGGGGGCGGGGGGCGAGCCGGAGCCGCGAGGCTTCGGAGCACCAGACCTAGCCCCCCAAGCCTTCCCCTTGCCCTCGACAGCAAGGAGACTCGGGGTTATGGGCAAAAAAGACGGGAAACTGAGGCATCGTCTAGCAGAGACTGTGTGGTCCTGGCCCACCCCCTTTCACTTTCGGGGAACCCCCCTCAGTCGGGCCCCGTCCTTCGGAGTCCCTGGCCTCAACCTCCCAGGCGGAGAGACCCCAGGCCCGGAGACCCCGCTCCAGCCACTCACCAGGGCCGCGGTCCAGCCGCGCGGGCCTCCCCCCGCACAGTCGCACCTTGGACAGCAGGATGAGGAGCTGCTTCTGGCAAAGGGACTTGGTGCCGCGGGGACACACGCGCCGCTGCGCCGACACGGGCCGGCTGCCCCCGGGCTCGCGGACCTCCCGCTTCTGCCGGATCAGGCTACTGGCCAGAGCCGCCATGGCGCCCCGGGAGGAGACACCCCCAAACCGGCAAGCGCCCGGAGCGCTGGGCTCCTCAAGAGAAGCCCGCTCACCAGGGCATGCTCTTTGACGCTGGGGTCCCAACTCCCCGCCTCACCCACGGGACCTGAGGATAAGCCCCAGACCCCCCCCCCCCCCAGCCGCCAGCTCTCACCCTTGGGTCCTGTGCTAGCTCCACTGGACCCAGCAGCTTATGTATCTGTTGACCCCACCCTCAACTTTTGCCCCCTACTGAAAACTACCCACTTCCCTGTTCTCCACCGTCCCTGTCCCCACTTTCCTTAGGCCAAAGTCGAGACCCTCAAAATTTGCAAGCTGTGGTTCCAGTACCCCCAGGCACCTTTCCACCCTATTTTGGGGACCCGCACTCCTGCCAAATCCACTCTTGTAACCTAAAGGGTGCGGGTCCTCAGCTTTGAATATATTAGCTCAACCCCATCCCTACTGGGGCACTGCCAATGTCAGGGAGGAACCCAACCTTGGTGTCTTTGCCACCCTCTAAGTGGAAAGGATCCCCCACTTTTTTCAGTGAAGTCCCCCCAAACTGGGAAAACCCAGGCTGTCCCCGTTCAGCGATTAGGGGTTCCCAGACCCTGTCTCTGGACAATACCTTTTTTTCACCAAGTCACCCCCATTTCTAGTGGTACATGGTTCCACCTGCCGAGCCCCCTTCCTCACCTTGTCACCCTCCACTCCTTTTGAAGTCACCTCCAAATCCGCCCTTCCTAGTGGATACACCAGGTGGTTGTCTGGAGGGTCTCTGTCACCTCGAGATAAGGAGCATCCGGTTTGGTTTTTTTTTTTCCTGGTTGCCCCTTAATTTCCTCGGGGACAGCTGGTGCTGCTTAGATCCCACGCCCTCCAATCCAACCAGCCCCCCGAGAGGAGCGCACCCACGTTATCACCAGTTCCCAAATGTGAACAGGCCCCCTACAAGTCAGAGTGCATCGGAGCTTTCTGCGACAGGGCTTCTCGTCTTCCCTGGGACAGCCTATAGCACCCCTCTTCCTTCCCCGACGCCCCTCAACCTGTCCTGTCTTGTTGATCCGGCGACGGGTGGCGCTGGCTCCGGTTCCAGGCTCCTCCCTCCCTGTCCCTCGCCAGCGGAGCTTCCCCCCACGCCGGGCTAGGCGCCCCGGACCCCCAGCAAGGAGGAAGGGTGTCTCCGCAGAGCGCCCTGGTCAGGCGAAGTCAGAGCACTGGGCCGGGCGGCTGGACCAAGCAGAGCTGCGGCGGCGGCGGCGGCGGCAGTGGGGAGCCGAGGCGGCGGCGACAGCAGCTCCCCCTCCTCTGAGAGCCGGCCCGGGGGCGGGGCAGGGGGCGGAGACGCCGGGAAAGAGGGGGGCGCAGCAGGGCGGGCGGAACCCCGGGGTTCCTCGGAGGCAGGGAGTGGGGACGGTCTTAGAGGCAGACGGAGCCGAGGCAAGGCCGCACGTCTTGGGGTTCAGAGGAGGAGAGACCAGGAGGTGACTGCACAAAACGGAACCCTGGATGGGAGGAGAGGTTGGGCTTAAGATGGATGGAATGGCGGACGCTGGGAGAATGGAGAAAGGGACCCTACTGCCCGGCTTGGGAGGGCAGAACTTGGGAGGGGACTAACTGCGTAGGGGAGGGGTGGTGGTGAGATCCAGCCCGGGTCGCAACCCGGCCTTCTTTAATCTCTCCGATTTTGTGTGAGCCAAATCGGTCAGTCCCTGGTCTCCATACCTTCCTTCTGCGTTTTGTCGGCAAATATGCACCCCCACCCCTTCCCTACTGACTCCTAAAAGACCATAAAAATTGGGGAAGATGGTGGCCGGAGGATGCACCGGGCCGGGAGGGGTGCTGGCCACAGACTTGGGGAGTAGAGAGGCCAGAAATGGGACGACCTGTGCCAGGGACGGGGCAGGAGGATGCGGGGAGGAACCCGCGAAGGGGCCTTTTAGGCTGTGCTCTTCGGCCCCGGGGCGCTCGGTGTGTCTCCTAGGCGAGGGGCTGGCAGCTCCCGCCACATCCCGCAGGCCAACAGAAGCATTTTTCCACACGGGTAGGAACAGCGTCTTTAATGGGCCCCGCCTCCCACCCCCGCTAAGCCGCCCCCCTTGCGCGCAGCCTTGGCCTCCTCCACCGCGGCGCGCAGGGCGCGGGCTGGGTCCCCGCGGAGCCCGGCCAACGCCCCGAGCAGCGCCGCGGTGCCATCCCCCGCACGGAGCTTCTGGCCGCTCAGAAAATAGTGGGGCAGTGTCCCGGCCTCGAGCACGCGGCCCAGCTCATCCAGCAGCCCGAGGCAGCAGGCGCCCGCGTTCTCGGGCCGCGCGAGATAGAGCGCGGGCAGCCGCTCGCACGCCCAGTAGAGCAGCGTCCGCAGCAGGTAGGGCGCCGCGGCCCGGGTCCCCGCCACCAGCGGGCGCAGCAGCGCCTGGGCCGCCGCGTGCGCTTGCAGCAGCGGAGCGGGAATGCGCGCCTTGAGCGCCAGCTCCTGGCGGGCGAAGCAGAGCTGCCAGCCGGAGGCGCCCGGCTGCTCGGTGTGGCCGCCGGGCACCAGGTAGAAGGATGACGACTCGGAGGCCAGCGGGCCGGCCCACGAGTGGCTCCGAGCACCCTCGGGCCAGCCGGCCACGGACACCACGGGAATCAGGTCGAAGAGCAGGACGCGGCGCGGGGGCCCCGGCGTGGCCAGGAGGACGGTGGTGAACCCCGCGTGGCGGGCTGCGTGGACCAAGCGTGGGGCACCCGGGACCGGGAACAGGGACTCGGCGACCGCGGCCAGTGAAGCAAAGAACCACGCAGCCACCTGGGCGGGGCAAAGGGTGGGCCATGCCTCCCAATCCTCCCACGGCTGTGGGACGGGGCTAAGGACGGCTGCTTTGGTGACGTCACCATTCAGGTTTTTCGGTGGGGCAGAAAAGCCAAGATCGATTATGTCTTGCCCAGGCGGCTCAGGCCCCAGAACGTTACTCGATGATTTTTCCAAAGACACGTTTGGCTCAGGTTCAGTGACATCACCGTGCCGCTGGTCCGTGGAGCTTTGCCGGCCCTTGGGACTTCCTTCGCTTTCGGTTCGGTGGCTGGAATCACGTCCTCCTGGGACTGGAGGTCCTAGGCAATCCTGCCAAGCCTCCCGGATCGAGGTTCCGCGTATCTGCTCTGGGAGGCACAGCCACGCGTAACAGGACTCCACGTCCAGTTGCACCTCCGGCCCAGTGCCGTCTATCGAAAACACGGGCACTAGGAGTGTAAAGCCGGCGTCGTAATGAGGTCCCCGGATGTAAGGACCTAGGGGTGCAGGTCCCAGATCCAGGGAGCCCTCGCGAATCCCACCACGAAGCAGCAAGAGCTCTGCTTGGGGAGGAAAGCGGGGGTCCCGACGGTGAACAAGACCTACGGGAAGAGACGGGTTCGGGAGGGCATGACCCAAAGCCCGGGCGGGGTGGGGAGGGGCTGAAGGCAGGGAGAGTTACTTACCAAGCAAAGAGAAGACAAAGTCCTTGGCCCGGAGGAGGTCTGGTCCCGGCTTGGGCGCGTCACTCCAGCTCTCCTGCACACCCAGCTCCTGGATCAGCTGGGTTAGTTCCTGCAGCTGCGCCCCGGAGCAGAAGTCGATGTCCGTGAGCGGCCGGGCTGGGGCTGGGGGCGGCGGCCCCCACCAGGGCGCACTCCCCCAGACCGCGGAAGCCATGTGGCTCAGCCGTTTGGGGTTAGGGAGGACGCTTAGACGGACGGTTCCTTTGCTGCCAAAAAGTCGCCCGCGTTCTTCTCTCCTCTCGAGGCCGCGAGAGTGCCCCAGGCAGTTCGTCAACGGGTCTGCAGCTGAAGGGCTCTAAATTTAGTCTTGAAAACGAACAAATAAATACCTCCAACGCCGTTGCCCTTTTCTCAAATGATGGTCCCCGCCCCCATGGAATGGCCCACCTGACTCAGCAGGTAAAAAGTAGCTGTTGGGCCCCTCCTGCGAGATGTAATAGCGAGTCGCCGCGGCCGCCCCTGCTCTACTTCCCCTTACCTCTCTTTCGGAAGAGGCTTGTGGTCTGCGGCTTCCCTCTTAGGGATAGCTGCAAGGGTTGGGAAGCGAGCGGACAGAACGATTCAACAGGTAACTTCCTCCTGTAGCCCGAGGCCACGCCCCCAAGCTGCGGCCACGCCCCTTTCTGGAGGCGGTGCGGGTGGTTCCCGACCGGCCCCGCCTCCTGCCGGAGATCGGTCACTCTTCACTCTGCTGAGATCTCGCGCTTCCTGGGGGTTGCAGTTTGTCTTCCGAGCTACCGGGGCGTTGAGGGCACGCCCCCGCATCCTTTCCTGTTCCGCTGAAGTAGTGCCTGATGGAAGTTGTAGTTTCTATGGAGAGCAACTGTTCTGTGACTTTCAAGCCCAGGTCGGCCCCACGCAAACATTCCGTGGGGTTGGAACAGGATGGATCTGAAGAGCAAATAACAATGGGGGACATACCCTAGGGGCCTGGGGTGGGGGGGGAAGAGGGGCCTCCACATCTCTTGTGTGAGTAGAGGAGCTCTGGTCACTTAGATCTAGGAGGGTTCGTCCATGCAATCGTAACTTCATTTTAGAGATGAGACTGCAGCCTGCGAAAGTTGCACATAGTAGGGCTGGGCCGGAGAGGTGTTGGAAAGGGGCTCCCAGCTGGGTGCGGGGGCATCCCTTTGGAGTCCGTGTCAGGCAAGAACACACAGGTGGTGACCCAGGAATAAACACTGGACTGAGGGAACAGCCATAGGTATTGGCGATGCCCACCTCGGACACATGAGTGCTAGCAGGGAACGCACTCTTTGGGATCTGCCAGCTCATATATGTACACAGAAGAGTTATCAGGACTGAAAATCAAGTCCAGAGGAAAATCTCAACTGGGCTGGGGCAGGGCAGCGGAACACTATCCGGAGAAGGAAATTGTGTTCAGTGACTATGGCTACCAGAGACACAGCTTTAGTCCAGGATGAGACTGGGAGCCAGAATGAGAAGACAGAACCACAGAAAAACCAGGGACAGGCCCCGCACGCGGATCAGACCAACCCACCGCTAGACCAGGACTTCCCCCATCCCCCCACCACCGGAAGAACTATGTCCAAAGTGAGATAGGCCTATGTCCATGGCAAAGGACTGTGAAGGAGGGGACTCTCAGAATCCAGAGCTCGATTTGGGGAGCCCCGATCTCAGGGGTTCCTAGTCACTGACAAAGAAAGCTCTTCTCCCTCCGCAACCTCAAGCCCCAAAACACAGCCCAGAACTGGGGAGGCAGGTCTCCATATACCTGGCTGTGACCCAAGAGACCAGAGGGGGAAAACTGAAGGCTGGGCTCTTTCTCACAGTCTGGGGGCAATCAGGTGTATAGGGCTTCCCTACCTCATCCCTCCTCCCCGGAGGGTGGCCTCTCAGTCACACTGAAAACAATTAAGTTCTCTGGGTTCTGTGGGAGCTTTGAAGATGCTGGGTTTGAGTGGCAAGGGAAAGGGAAGTTTCTCTAAACTCTAAAGCATTGCTGTCCAATAGGATTTTCTGTGACGGTGGAAATGTTCTAAATCTGTGCCGTCCATTATAGTAGACACGTGGCTATTGAGCACTTGAAATGTAGATAATGAGACTGAGGGACAGAATTTTAAATTTTAAGTTTTTTTCTTTTTTTTTTTTAAAGTAGGCTCCATCCATGCCCAACGTGGGGCTTGAACTCCCGACCCTGGGATCAAGAGTCACGTGTTCTACCGACGGAGCCAGCCAGGTGTTCCTAAATTTTATGAATTTTAAGTAATTTGCATTTTAACAGCCACATTTGGCTTGTGGCTACTGTATTGGACAATGCAGCTCTAGCCCTTGGGGATTGGGGGTTTTGCCATGCAGGGATGCAGGAGAAAATATAGTACCAGTCCTCATCAGGCCCTGTGGGTGGCCAGCATCAGGAACAGGGCTGGGGTAGATGTTCCCAAACAACCACAGAACACTTCTCTTGCCTCTTTATTCCTGATGCACCTTTGTCCCCTCTTTTTCCAAGGTCCTCATCACACACTGATATCCCCACTCCTTGTTGGTCTCCAGGGGGTTGCTGGATGCCTCTTGGCGACCGCGCCTGGGAGACAGAGCTTCACACTTGTCCCTGCCGACCCCAAACTGTCTCTGGCGGGCATCAAAGACCACATGCCCTACCCGGGTGCCCGACCCAGGGCAGTAGGGCTTCCAGTTGATTTTGGGAGGCATAGACATCCGGCGATAGCTCTGGTAGGCTGAGGGCGCTGTATCCACAGGACGGTACACCCAGTCCCGGCTGCCTGCTCGCCGGGAGGATGGCTGCAGCTCAATTAGCAAAGGGACCTCTGAGAAGGTTTGCAGGTCATTGTAGATCATCACCTGGGGCTTGGAGGAGCTGGAGTTCTGACTCAGTGGGACAGAAGTCCATGGTAGCTGCTGTTGCGCATCTTCCTTCCGAGGAGCCTCCTCAGATACACGAGACTTCGTCAGGCACAGTGATGACTTTGGGGTGTGAGGTAGGCCCAAGACTTGGACTGAGTCGGTACTTACAGCAGGGCCTGGGTTCTTGTGGTGGTTGGGATTTGAGATAAGGGATGAATCCTTGTGGAGCCTGGATTCCCCAGTCAGGCTTTGAGTCTTGGGGAGGCCATGGTCTTGGGTAAGGGCTGGGCCCTTATTGGGGCCAGGATCTTGATTAATTCCTGGGTACTTGTGGAAGTTAGGGTCTTGGATATATTCCGGGCTCCTGTAAATTCCATCGTCTTGTGTACGGCCACATCTTTTGACTTCGGTGGCTTGTGTAAGGCTTGGATTCTTACGGAGATCAGAATCTTGAGTAAGGCCTAGGTCCCCGTTGACTCCAGAATCTTCAGTGAGGCCTGGATTCTTGTAGTCTCCGGAGTCTTGGGTAAGGCCTGAGCCCTTATGGAGACCAGAGGTTTGGATCAAGCCTGGGCTCTTGTTGACTCCAGAGTCTTGGTATAGGCTCTTCTGTGGGCAAGAATCTTGGGGAAGGCCTAGACTCCTAGAGACTCCCAGCTCATGAGCGTTACCTGCACTCTTGTAAATTCCAGAATCTTGAGAAGGGCCTGGGCTATTATGGAGGCCAGTAGTTTGGGAGAGATCTTGACTTTTACAGTGTATAGTCTCTTGGTTTTGTTCTAGATTCCTATAGACTCCAGAGTTTTGCATAAAGCCTGAGCTCCCCTGAATGTCAGAAGTTTGGGGAAATGGTATGTTCTTGTGGAGGCCACAAGGTTGGGCGAGACATGGGCTTCTAAAGATACCTGCATTTTGAGTAGGACCTAGGCTCTTTTGGGGGCCAGAATCTTGGGTAATGACCAGATTCTTGTGAAGTCCAGAATCTTGGGAAGGGCTTGGACTCTTGCAGAGATAAGGGTCTTGAATAAGGCCTGGGGGCTTGTTTAGGCCTGGATCTTGAACAAGGCCTGGGTTCTTGTAGAGGCCTGGATTTTGGGTAAGGCCTGGGTTCCTGGGAACTCTCAAGTCCTTTGAAGGGCTTGAAGTCCTTCGGAGGCCAGAATCTTGGTTGAGGCCTCGACTCCCCTGAAGTTCAGGGGGTTGGGGTTGGATTGGGGGTTGGAAAGTCTTAGAGAACTGTGGAGGGATGGGGAACTGGGAAGAGGGGATGGACTGAGAAGACCTGGAGGTTGGGGGGAAGGTGGGGGGTTGCATTGAGGTGGAGGGCTTCTGGTGGTCGGAGGGTTGATGAGGGACAAAGGATCTGGGAGACGTAAGAGGCAGAGAAAGAGTGCATGGGGGAGGGATGGTGCTCAGTGAGCTCTGGGCACCGGTTGGAGAATGAAAGCAAGGTTGAGAAGGTGTGGCATCCTTGGAGTAGACCAGGAGTTTGGGGTAGACCGGAGTCTGGGAGTCTGTGTTTCTCCTCTCAGAACTGCAGGGATGGAAGCTGAAATAAGGGAAGGTCTTGGGCTGTAAGAACTTGTCTTTGGCATCATTTGAGATCTTCCATTCTACATCCCCCAGCTCCAGGTAGCCCAGCACGGAGCCTGTGGGGGGCGGTTTGGCACAGTCCCCACTGTGTTGCTTCGATGTTGGCTCAGCTGTCCCAGAGCCGGCCAGACCCTGCCCCTCTTGGGGCCTGGGGAGGGTGCCCACGTCCCTTCTGGAATACCCAAATTTTAGCGGGGGACACACACGGCACACATTCTGTTTCACCCTGCGGGCATCGTAGACTACGTGGCCTGTGGAGAGGCCTTGGCCGAAGGCAGTCAGGGTAGAGGGAATAGGAGTTAGGATGGGGGTACGGGTGGTGACAGAGACAGGAGTGGTAGTCAGGGTCATGACCAGAGCTGGGTCGGGGGTTGGCCTAGAGATTGGGACAGGAGCTGGGGGAGGGGCTGGGGCAGAGGTGGGAGCAGGGACCAGGGGGTGAGGGACATGGGTATAGGTTAGATGAGCATGGGCCAGAGTGCAGGCTGGGGCATGGGCTATTACGGGCTCAGGGGTGTGACCCAGGGGACGGGCTGAGGTGTGCTCAGGGCCATGGGCCTGGGCAGGGGTGTGCTGAGTGTGCTCAGGGGTGAAGCCTGGGGAGTAGGTATGGGCCTGGACTGAGGTGTGCTCGGGGCCATGGACCAGGACAGGGGTGTGCTCGGCAGCATGGGCTGGGGAGCAGGTCTGGGCTTGGGGGGTGATGTGCTCAGGGGTGAGGGCTGCAGAGCAGGTACGGGCCTGGAGGGGTTTATACTCTGGGGCTTGGGCTAGGGAATGGATCTGGGCCTGAGGCAGGTTATGCTCAAGGGTGTGAGCTGGGGAGCAGGTCTGGGCCCAGGGGGTGGTATGCTCAGGGGCATGGGCTAGGGAAGAGCTGTGGGCCTGACAGGTGGTGGGCTCAGGGGCGTGGGCGCGGGGGGAGGTCTGGGTCTGGGCCTGGGCCTGGGCCTTGGGGGTGCTGTGCTCATGGGTGTGGGCTGGGGATGAGGTCTGCATCTGGGTCTGGGCCCGGGCCAGGGGGGTGCTGTGCTCAGGGGTGTGGGCTGGGGAGTGGGTCTGGGTCTGGGCCGGGGCATGGGCTGGGTCATAGTCTGGGGTGTTGGTCTTGCTCTCGTGGGGCAAGAGGAGGGGAACCATGTCCACCTTGCTCATCCTGGGGAACTGGGAAGGTGCCTGGTGCCTGGAGTTGAAGCGGGCCCGGGCCTTTAAGGCTGTGACCTGAGGGGCCTCCCCAGCCCCCATCACCCCCTCCTTCCATGGTCCCCCGGGAGCATCCAGGGGAGCCCCGGCGTGCCCACACTGAGGCGGCATCCAGCAGCACCCAGAAGCCTTCTCGTCATTCGTGTCTGGTATCCAGGAGTTGAGGTGGTTGGGGTACCCGACCAGGAAGCCCGGGCGCCCGTGGAAGCGGGAGGAGACTCTCGAACACAGGTTCTTGGCGTCCATGGAGCAGTGCGTGCACATGGGATGTCCGCCTGTGTAGCTGGGTCGCTTGTCTGCAGGGAAACGTGGGATGGGACAGGGTCGGGGCTCCTGAGGGCCCGAGAAAGGGGACAGGTCCACATCCCCTTGAGGCCATGCTGGGGCCCACTCACCTTTGGGGTAAAAATGATGGAAAAGAATCCGCAAGGAGCTCTTCAGATGCCTCCAGAGCTGAGGGAAGCAGGGGAAGGGGGAGCCCGGACGTGTGGTGAGCCCTGCAGCCCAGCCCTTGCTTGGCCACATCCCAGCAGCCTCAGCCCCTTTCGAACCCCAGGGCTCCCCAACCCTGTTGCGCAGCCCCTGCCCTGACCAGAGTCACCACATTGATCCCCACGTTGAGCAAGATGAAGCTGCCCAGAATCAGAAGGATCGAGTCTCCTAGGTCCTGGCACTTCCTGGGGTTGGTGCCAGAGCATACTTGGGCTCCGTGGTGGGCTCGCTCACCCATGGCCGGGGGTCCCAGGACCACCTGGGCCCCCCCTGGCCCCCACATACTCACTAGGAGCCAGACTCCTCTGGTGGGGGAGGGGAGAGGGACTGGGTCACAATGGGGCGGGTGTTGGGGTCACAATGAGGGAGGGGAGGAAACGGAGGGCCTAGGACGGTCTGCCCTAGTAACCAGGTTCTCGTAACCTGAGTCCCCAAAGTCAGACGGGGCTAGAAGCCAGCATGCCTGCCCTGTGGCCCCCATCCCTCCTTCGTTCCCTCACTGCCCCCGCCTCACTCCCTCAAACACTCACACAGTCCATCCCCTCGGCCACTCCTAAGGCTGGGAGGACCTTGGCCTCAGGGCCTTGGCCTTCTCCTTGCCCTCCCTGGGGCCGTGGCCCTGGATCTAGGCAGAGGTAGGACTGGAATCTGACCTCACCACGTCGTCGTGTGGGGCTGAGCCTCGGAGCCCACTTTCGGATCGGGGAGGGCAGATGCCCAGAGCACGTGCTCAGAGACAGATGGTTTGGAGTCTGCCGCTGCAGGACCTCCGTAGGGCACGGGGCGGGAAGCACAGTCCTGCGGGGGGGTGGGGGTGGGGGCCTGTGGCCACAGCCACTTGGAGCCTGGTGCTGAGAAGCCGGGACCCAGGCTGACAGAAGTGGCCCTTCCAAGGCCCAAAACACACCACAGTGTTTCCTGGACTCCGTTGCTCTTTATTCCTGTCTCCGTGCCCGGCCCGCCACCCACAGTCGCCGCGGGTCAGTGCAGCTTCCCGGTCCGGCTCCTGGGCACCGAGGGCCGCGAGGCGGAGGGGGACGGCGGGGGCAGGGAGGTGGCCCGCGCTCGGCTCTCCTGCACCTGCCGCTTCAGCTCCAGGCTGTCATAGACCTGGTAGCCGGCAGTGCCCCCGGGGTTCCTGCTGAGCGGCACAAAGGTGGGCTGGGGCTGGGGGACCTCGGGAGCCTGGACTTCGGGCAGGGGCTGGTTGGAATGGGGGAGCCGGGCCGAGCTGGGGGCCGGGGCCCGCTGGTAGGAGGTCTCGCCCAGCATGGTGAGGGAGGTGGAGGCCGTCAGAGGGTGCCGGGCGGGCAGGGCCTCAGCCCATTCGGCGGCCCGGCGCCGGACCTCGTGGGGTTCCCGGGGGCTGTAGCTCAGGTGACCCGTGGATGGGTGCGGGCTGCGGGTGGGCTGGCCGTAAGCGTGGCCGTGGCCGTGGCCGTGGCCGGGGAGGCTCCGTGGGTGCGCCTGGAGGAAGCCCCGGGACACCAGCGTGGGCGGAGGCTCAGAGCCCTCCAGGCCCCGCCGCCGCTGATCCCTGGAGTCGTAGAGCAGCTGGCCGCTGGACGGGTAAGGGTCGTACCCCGCGGGGACCCAGGAGGGATTCGGGGGCAGCAGGCAGAGAGCGGGCAGAGACGAGGCCCACTGCTCTGCCTCCATAGTGCCCCAGATTCGGGACCGGGAGCAGTGGGGCCCGTAGGACTGCAGCCTCAGCTCCGACTTGGCCTCCACACGCTTGGGCATGCGGCGCAGCTCGGGTGACAGGTAGAGAGAGGGTGGCGGCAGGCTGGCCAGGATCCCACCCTGGCGGCCCCGCAGCCCCAGGCTGGGGGGCAGGCCCATCTGCGGGTAAAGCCTGCCCCAGCCGCCCCGTGGGTACTTGGGGAGGGGGAAGGCCAGGTCCTCCTCCTGCTCCACGTCGGAGTCCAGGTCCTCCTGGTCAAAGGGGGACACCCCCGGCAGCTGCGACATCTTGCGGCCGCGACGGGGGCTACGGAAGGCTGAGGGGTTGTGGGGGAAGTGCCTCTGGTTCTTCAGCCCCCACTGGTGGCTGCAGGGACGGTGGTGGCCGAGGCGCTGGTGGGGGCCGCGGCGGCGGGGGCGGGGGTTGCCCAGCCGGCGGCAGGAGGAAGAGGGGTAGCAAGTGGGCCGGGCCAGCTTCACTTCCACGGGCTCCAGGGTGCAGTGGATGTGGACGTCTCGGGCCTTGGCGGGGGGATCTTTGGTGGAACCTTCACAAGCCTGCAAG
Source organism: Neomonachus schauinslandi (assembly GCF_002201575.2). Lineage (NCBI taxonomy): Eukaryota > Metazoa > Chordata > Mammalia > Carnivora > Phocidae > Neomonachus > Neomonachus schauinslandi. The sequence continues at coordinate 2,300,521 of NC_058417.1, read as the reverse complement.
GTTTCACCTGGGGGCGACAAGCGTCTGTGAGGCCAGGGCGACTGTCAGAAGAGCTCAGGGCTGGGAACAGGGTGGCCTGGGTTTCTAGGGTTGTGCTGGTGGTGTTGGGCGGGGGGTGGGGGGATCCCCGACCTCTCTTGCTGCCATACTTACTTTTCTGATTAATCCAACAGAGCATCTTGTCTAAGGCATTCTGGAGACCATGCCACATCTGGGGATAGTGTGGGGTGCGAGTGAAGACCAGGAGGCTCTCTACCCTCCCCCCCCCCCCGGCTCCCAGCCAAGACCACACTCCTGCAGGCAGAGGCTCCCACCCTCAGCCCTCTTAGCCGCGGGGGCTGTCCCCCACCATCACTGACCACAGTTACCACGTTGATCCCAATGTTGACGAGAGCTACGAGGCCCAGCAGCAGAAGCAGTATGTCTTCCGGATCCTGGAGGTGTTCCTGGTGTTGATTGCAGCACCCCACGTTGTCGTACCAAAGCTGGTTTTCCATGGTGGGGGGGCCCTACGGCCACCTGGGCCCGCCCCCCCCCCCCACCAGCCCCGACCACACTGTACTCATGCCGGGACCTGGGGACACCTACCAGCGGGGGAGGGGGTTGGGTCATAATGAGGCACATTGGGGGGAGTCACAATGCAGAGGTGGCCACGCTTTTGTCCACTCGGCTTGCCCTTAAATGGCCGTCTCTGCCCTTGGCTGCCACTTAATGCGGCCCTGTCCCCGGATATCCCAGAGCTCATTCTTTCCCTGTCTCCACAGGGGCCTGCTTAAGTCACCACCTGATTCCTGATTTGAAGACATGGTCGCTATAGTTGTAAGACGGTCTTCACAGGGACTGAGTCGTCCGTAAAGGATTTCCTCCGTGTCATTGTTCTCTTGACACATCAAGGCACCTTGTGAAGTTGGTCCCCTCCACCCATGCCTACTTGGGGCCAGCAGCTAGGGTGACAGCAAGAGTCCCCTCCGGGGTCGCCGCACTGTGCCAGTCCCTCCCCGTCCTTCCCGTTCCCTGCCGTAATTCCTCTAGCACCTACCCTGCCCACCCCTTCCTGGCCAAGGATTGCAGCCCTATGCCGTGTGGTCACCGAGCCCACTGGCCCCCTTGCTTCGGAGCAAGACTGACTTCCTGCTCGCCCCGGGTTGCTTGCCTCTGCCGGGGACCACCCCGACCGTGCTCTCTCCCCTTCCTAACCAACTGCCCTCCCACGGACCTAGCCCTCCAAGCTGGAAACCTGTTAGCTCCCCCCTTAAGAAAACCCCATGAAACGCACAAAGCACAAAATAGATGTAATTGTGGATAGGACAAAAGGAGCCTTCGTTCTGAAGCAGGTTCATCACTGGGGTCCGTGGAAGTGGTGCCCTGGGGGCCTCGAGTCATTTGTCGGGATGCGGGTGAACAACTCGACAGAAATAAAGCAACAGCCAGTAGGTGTTGCCCTCCGAGCCTCCAAACACATAGTAGGTGCTCGATACGTACTCACTGAATGGAATCAACTTAAAAAGATCAACAGTGGGGGCGGAATGAAGGCGAAGGAAGCAGCAGGCTGATTCACAGAAGGCCTGCCTGGCCACGTTCCAGGAACGCATCTGCTACAGAGGGTGGGGTCCGGTTCCTTCGGCCTGGGCGCCCCCCCGGGGCTTCTGGTTCCCGAGCCCTCGAGCGGCCGCGTGCGTGTGTCCATGCGCCCACGTGGGCGGGTGTGCGGGCACGAGGCCCGCTGCCTAGGAGGAGGTAGGGCCTGATTTTCCCGCTGTGTGTGGATGGCACGCTCCGATGCCTTCACATGGCAGACTGAGGCAGGGGGAGTCTGAGGGGCCAGGCTGACTCCGGAATGCAGTCTCCCTGCGGGAGCAGAGCCCGGAGCTTCTGAAGCTGCGCGGGGACTTGATCCCTGGTGTCTGTGTGACCGTGAATTAGTCACTTGCCCTCCCTGAGCCTCGGTCTCCTCGCTGGTGACAGGCAGGTGCTAATCAGAGCAGTGAGGTCCCAGAGGGCAGCCCTCGAGAATGTCCCCAGTGTTTGGTCCTCCGCTCCGAGCCTGCTCGTGGGCACAGGAGCTTTGGGTCCTGACTGGGGAATCGTGAGGGCCTGGACACCCTCCCTCTCAGCCAGCCCTGCTCAAAGAAACCAGGGCTCTGGGGGGGAGGCCAGGGAAGCGCGCCAGCCCTGGGCTGCGGCAGAAACCAGGCCGCCGAGGGGCTAGGGCCACGGGGGTGGGGTCTCCCCTCTAGCGTAGGCCTGCCTGAGGATCTGGGCCGGGATCTGGGGGCGCTGCTCTGGGCACGAAAGAAAACAGGGGAGCGGCAGGTGGGAACGTTGGGACCCAGAGGGGCTGGGAGAGAACTGAGGGCAGGGCCCCGGGGAAGCCAAGGGGTTGAAGAGGGTCCCTGGGGCTCTCGAGGTCCCTGTTGCCAGGGAGACCCTTCGCCGAGGGCCCTGACTCCCCCCCATACCACCGCAGACCACCTCCTCTCTTCCTTTTATTTTTGTCCCAGTCACCTCTCTGCCACAGAACGGTACACCCAGTCCTTGCCCGTGCCCTCGGCCACGTTGCTGGATGGGGAGCCCAGGGGGTAACAGTGGGACAGGGCCTCCACCTCGCGGGTCAGCTCCCGGAGCCGCCGCCGCACGTCTCGGGCGTCGTAGACCACGCGGCCCGAGGAGCGGCGCCGGGGGATGTCAGGGACAATGGCTGGGCCCTGGACGGGCGGCGGGGCCGGCGGGGAGGGGGCGCACGCCTCCAGCTCGGCCTGGGCCCCCGCCCCACTGTTCTTGTGGCTCAGGGCCTGTGGGCTCGGGGGCGGGGGGTTCACCGGGTACACGTAGGCCTCGAGGCCCAGCTCTGACCGCATCTCTCCTTTGAGGGGCCTTCCTTCTACGGTCTGCTGGAAGCGAATGGTCTGGGGAGGGGGCTCCACGGCATCCTGGGGCCAGGGAGCCCAGAAGCCCTGGCTGGACTGGAAGCCCTGCCAGTCTGCCGGCTGATCCCAGTGGTGGGAGCACACTGCCGGGTGCTGGTGTGGGGGCTTCTCGTCGTCGTCCGTGTCAGGGGCCCAGGCTACCGGGCGGTGGGCACGGCGGCCGGAAGAGCCCCGGTGGCGGTGGTGGCGAGTGGGTGGGGGGGTCACAGTCATTTTCACAGGGTCCACGGTGCATCGGAGGTGGACTGCAGGGGCGCTCTGCTTCGGAGGCTGGGGCTGCTTCCCCGGTGAGGATGACTTAGAAGCTTCTGTGGATCAAGGAGAGCCGGGAGGCTGGTGGGGAGGCTGGCTCCTGAGGGGACGGGGACGGGGACGGGGTGGGGGGGCAGGGTGCAGGGGCAGAGGCTGCCCCGCTGTAGTGTCTGAACGGGGAGGGCGGGCGGGGAAGGGGCCAGCTCCGGATCAAGGCTAGAAGGCCGGGTCCCTGCCTCTTCTGTGCCCCCGGCCTCCCTCGCTTACCTTTCTCATAAACAATATGGAACACTTGGTGTAAGAAGCCACGGAGCCGGCGCCAGAGCTAGGTGAGGGAGGACACAGTGAGCCCGGGCTGGCCCTGGCCACCAGGCCTTCCGCCGCCCCCATCCTGCCAGCGCCCTCCCGCCTGGCCCCACCCTGACCAGCGTCACCATATTGATGCTAATATTAATGCAGATGATGAGGCCCAGGAGCAACAGGATGGAGTTGCCCAGGTCCTGACAACTGTTGGTGTTGGAGCTGTGATACGAAGCCCACCCGGGCCGTGGCCGCTCAGCCATGGCCATGGGGGTCCCTAGGGCCACCGGGGCCCCTAGGCCCCCAGCCCACTGTGCCCACAGCATCCACCAGCCGCCTGCCTGCCTGCCCCAGGGACTCCTGGGGGTAAGCGGGTCACAATGATGCCGGGCTCTCCCTCACAATGTGCCAAGAAGCAGAGTCTCGGGGCCGTGGTTGACCTTCCAGCCTGGGCCCAGGCCTTGGCAGAGGCCGAACCCTGCACCTGGCACTCCTGTCCCCGTAACCAGCCACCTGGACCGGCCCCCACGCCCCCTGGCCTGTCTGGTATCTGCCCCCATGAGCCCCCAGCCATTCCTTCTCTACACCAGCCTCAGGCTTCTGCACACACCTGGGCCCTGATCGGAACTCCCCACACAACCCTGCTACCGTGGCAACCTTACCCCAGCACCCACTCCCCCCTTTCTCCCGGCGCTCCGAGCCGCTCCCCGAAATGGGCTGTGGGCTCGGACCACCTCCCTCTCCCTCACTGGCGGAGTGGCGGCCCTGAGGCTTAGTTCCTCGGAGCCCCCCCACCGACACCGCCCCCGATCACAGCAGGCACCACCAACAGTTAAATTTTTATATTTACAATATTCTCTTCATCTTTTGCCAGGTTTAAAAATGTGTACAGAGCCGCGAAGGGTTGGGGCAGGGACGTGGGATTGTCCGGGGATTGTTCTGGGGAGAGGGGCTGGGCATTGGAGTCCGTGGCTGAATCATGGGGTCCCCCAGCCCCCCTCCCATGCCCCAGTCTGGGGGGGGCATCTGTCTACAGGGTTCAGGGCCCAGGTCCCTAGCATTTCGAGGGCATGGCTGTTTGGAGAGGAGCTAGATCAGGCAAGGGAAGGGGTCAGAAAAGAACTAAGTTTCCCTGGGGGGAGGTAGGAGAAGGGACAGGAGGCAGAGCTCTGGGGAGCCAAGACCAGGGATCCCGGATCTGGGTGTCAGCGGAAGACAGCCCCCCCGCCCCCTACTCAAGTTTGGCACTAACGAACCCGCAAAAGGCCAGCCTCCACTGGTGTCCTTTAAAGCCCTTCCTGATACCGTCCTTCTCCCCAGAGGCCAAACCCTTTCTCCTCGGGCCGTTCCTCTCCGGGGCAGTCACCCCGCACGCGTGTCCTTTCAAATTCTCCCTGCTATTGTCCGCCTGAGCCCCGTCCCCCACTGCCCCCTCCATCTGTCCCTCAGCACCGCTGACCTCATTCTCTCCCCAGCCTTTCCCGCCTGCGCCCTCCTTCCACGGTTCCTTTCCTTCAGCCCTGGCGGCTGATGGAAGGGGGGGCCTCGTCAAAGAAGAGGATGGGTGGCTGAGGGGAGAAGGTGCTCTCACGCTGACACGGGATGGCTTCAAGGAGGAAGACAGAGACGGGAGGAGAGACACGGAGGCAGAGAGGGAGGAATGAGACACGGGGAAGGGAGGAGAGACACAGGCGGGACCCCTTTCGCTGCCGCTTCTGTACCCCGTATCCCACCTGTCCCCACATTTACCTGTCCTGGCCCAGGACTGGGGAATCCTTGGCACATTTTGGGGGTCTTCCCCGCCCCTCAAACCCACCTAACCCAGTTTGGCACGGATGAACAATGGTCTGAGGATTGAGGGAAAGGCTGTCCTCAGACCCCAGTGAGGGCTTTGGTCAAACATGCATGGCCTCTGTGGGTGGCACGCCATGCCCCCCAACTTGGCATCTCTTGGGGGGGAGACGGGCAGAGCTTTGCCCCCAGGGTTTGTACACCCCCCCCACACACACTCAGCTTAGGTCAGGCTGAAGTCTGTCCCCACCTGCTGGGCAGGGAGGAGCTAAGTGCTCGGCCTCAGGCCCCAGACCCCGGGGATTGCTGGCAGGAAAGGGGCCGTCTGCATGGGAAAACACACATCCACATGCAAGAACATGTTTCCACTCGGAGAGATGTGTCCTGGATCCGTGGGAAAACAAGTTCCCAGGCAGCACAGGGACGCACGGATCTCCTCCCTTCCCCCTGGCAGGGAATCCTACGCAGAGCACGGGCTTCATCTGACGTATGCCACGGGGGAAAAACATGCTTCGCTGGGGCAGAGGGGGTGTGGGGCACGGAGTGGGAGTGGGGGGGGGACGACTGATTTCCTCGGTACCTTCCCAAGGGTCACTGTCCATGAACACACCACTTCCAGGGTCTCCATGGGGTGGGGAGGTGGGGGGAGGGGGGAGAAGGCATGAGGGAACGGGATTCTGGGGTACAAATCCCCACAGGAATTCTTTTGAGGGGGCCAACATGTGTCCAGGGCGGCAAAAAAAAAAACACCTCACCCTGCACATGGGAAAACACACCCCCTCGTGAGAAAGCAGGCCTCCACGTGGGAAAACACGTCCGAGTTGCCACACACCGAAGACTGGTGTCCCAAAGGAGGGCACGAAACAGCCCCCCGTTGTTCCGAGGCCCCGGTCCAGAGAAGAGGACGGGCCTCTGGGCATGGGAAAGACACGCATCCTGGTGCGGAACCCCATGTCCTCCTAGCGCTCCCCGCCGTGGGGCGCCCCCGGAGCGCGCGGGAAGCCTGTGGCCGGTCCTCCTCCCTGCCTTCTGAGCCGCGCTGCCCACCGGCGGCAGGCGGGGAGGGGAGGGCTGGGGAGGAGGGCCTCCCCCCAGCCGCCCCCTATACCCGAGTGGTGGAGTGCGGGTGCGGTAGCGTGTTATTAGGATGCGTGTCTTTAGCGGGCGGCGGGGGGAAGGGCCCGAAGGGGTGGAGGGAGGGGGGCGGCGGGGGCGGCGGGGGCCCCAGGCCGCTGGGCAGCAGGGTCAGGGCCCCGGGGGCCAGCAGAGGCACGTCGTCCGGCGCCCGGCGCAGCGCCAGGGTGTAGTCGGGCGGGCAGGCGGGGCGCAGGGCCTCGGCGGGGTCCGCCCCGACGCCCCCGGCCCGCTTCAGCTGCAGGGACACCAGCTCCTCCTCGGGCGGCAGCTCGCGGCCGGCGGCGGGGAGCAGGGCGCCCCCGCCGGGCGCCCCGGGGCCCGAGCCGCCGGGGGGGCTGAGCCGCCGGCACCGCATCTCCTGCCGCCGGTCGCGCTTGTAGTAGAGCGCGGCGAAGGCCAGGATGTTGAGGAAGAGCAGCGAGGCGCCCACGGCCACCGTGACGCTGAGCTCGGTGGAGTAGTCCCGGGAGTCCCCGGGGAAGCGGTCGTAGGCGCGGGGGCCCGGCTCGGGCTCGGGCTCGGGCGGCAGGGTGGCGGGCGGCGGCGGGCG
>NC_058417.1:2292937-2293464 GCF_002201575.2 Neomonachus schauinslandi | reverse complement strand
GGCGTAGGGGGGCAGGCGCGTGGTGGTGGGGAAGAGCTCCGCGTGCAGGTTGTGCAGGTGCGGCACGAGCTCCAGCCAGAAGGCCACCTTGTTGGCGCGGTAGTTGTCGCGCACGCGCGGCTTCAGGCCGATGTGCAGGTACTGTTTCTCCTTGCTGTTGAACTTGCTCCACACCACCTCCTCGAAGCGGTTGGGCTTGGTGTGGATGAACTTGGTGTCCTGCGGCACTGGCTGGTTGGGGTCGCTGCGGGCACGGGAGGGGGGAAAGGAGAAGTGAGGGGGAGGCCCCGTGGGCGGGCGGGGGCGGGGGCGGGTGTGTGCGGGAGGGGTGGGCAGGGAGACCCACAGAGATGCAGAGATGCAGAGGACCGGGACCCGGAAGGAAAGCCTGAGAACAAGAGGGAGGCGGCAGAGACAGAGAAACTGCCCGAGACAGGCAGAGGTGAGGTCGGAGGGGCAGAGACGGGCGGAGGTGAGGAAGGAGGGGCAGAGACGGGGGGGGGGGGGGGGGGGGGGGGGGGGGGGGG
>NC_058417.1:2277595-2287937 GCF_002201575.2 Neomonachus schauinslandi | reverse complement strand
GGAGGGGCAGAGACGGGGGGAGGTGAGGACGGAGGGGCAGAGACGGGAGGAAGTGAGGACGCAGGGGCAGGGGTGGGCGGAGACAGCCGGTGAGAGAGGCAGAATCTGAGCCTGAGTGAGACAGACACATTTAGGAACAGAGGCACAAAGACAGGAGCCAGCCAGCCGGGGTGAGACCAGCGAGCAAAAATCCAACCGATGGAAGAGGGTAGAGGAAAAGGCAGAGGTATCAGTGGATTCGAAGAGAGAGAGACGTAGAAGCAGAGACAGACAGACACAAATCCTTACCCAGATACACAGCCCAGGACATCAGACGGAGAGCAGAGTGCCAGGAGAGACAGACCCGGAGCCAAAGCCACCAAGGGAGCCCACCCCCCGGAAGAACAGGACCCTCTCTGACACAGCTGAATCTCCAACGGGCAGCCCGGTGCCTGGCACAGAGAAAGCGTCCAGCAGGTGTCTGGGTCGGGCAGGCAATGATGGAGGAATGACCGTGTGAGGAGTGAGGGACAGGGCGCCGAGGATGCCGGGGGTGTGTGCCTTGGCCTGCAGGGGGGGACCCCACCCAGCCCCGCTGACCCTCACCCAGTCTTGGCGAAGTTGGTCCAGTAGGTCATGACCACAGCGCTGAGCATGACGTCATTCTTGGAGAAGTTGCAGGGGAAGAGGTCGGTGGCGCCCACCATGGGCACGCCAAAGACGTAGGGCAGCTCGTCCCCGTGCGCCGCGTCTGCCCACTCGGGCCGGCCCTCAGCCTGGCAGTGGTGGTAGAAGGTATAAAAGTAGACAGGGGACTGGTAGTCAGCGTGCAGCTTGGCGGTGGCCACAGCCGGCGCCACCCACTGGTGGTCTGTAAAGAGCGCCAGCAGAGTCTTTCTCCGCATTTCGCCATTGTCCCGGTCGGCCCAGTCGGTGTACATAAACTTGATGGTCTCCCGAAGCACGTCCTTGCCCTCCGGGTAGCCGTACAGGTTGTCCACAAAGTTGGAGACGGTGAAGTCAAAGGCGCTGGCGGACACGCCGTCCTCGCTCTCTGCGGAGTCCTCTACGAACTTGAGGCCTTCTCCTTGGTTGACGCCAATGAGCATGTCATAGTTGAGGAATTCGCCCTGCTGCATGAGGATCTCAGGGTCATCGGGGACGACGTCACCGTCCACCACGGGCCCGAAGGCGATGTGGTAGCTGGGGAGAAGGGGTCAGGGTCTCATCACCTGCTCCCTGGCCTCCTCTCAGCTCCTAGCCTGCCGGGCCCTCTGCTCAGAAGACCCTTCCTTCTCCCCTGGGTCAAATCTCCTGAGTCCTGCAGGGCACTTGGCCTCTCGGGAAGTCTTCCCCAATGCGCTTCGTGGCCCCTTGTGCACCCTCGCTCTGTTTGGGCGCCTCCACGTAGGGCAGGCTCCCGAGGGAAGGAGGCAGGGCCAGCAAAGGGGCCTGCAGCAGGACAGAGTGCCCGCGGGCACCTCTCACCCTAAACCGCCTTGGAAGCAGCAAGGAGAGCAGCCGCCAGGCCCCGGCCCTCCCCCACCCCCATACCGGGCGGGCTGCACGTCCTGGTCCACCAGCTCCCGGGAGGGCTTCCGGCGCAGGCACTCCACGGCCTCGGCGCTGTCCTCCCGGTCGCAGCCCACTTTGGCGGCCAGCAGCCGCGTGTATTTGAGCGGCTGGTAGTTGACAGACCAGCTGGAGATGGCCGTGCCGCTCTGGGCGATGGCCTTCTGGAACAACCCTGGCAGGACAGGCGCAGGCTTCAGGCTGGGCTGTCTGCGCCCAGGGTGGGAAGGCGGGGGATGGGGGGGAACCCGGTGGGGGTCAGCGTGTGGGAACGGGGCTGGGAGGGGCAGGCCGAGGGCTGGCCGGTACCTTCCGAATGGTGAGAGAGGATCAGAAGGTTGACGCAGGAGGCCCCGGCCCCCGATCCAAAGATGGTGATGCGCTCGGGGTCACCCCCAAAGTGGGCAATGTTCTCACTGAGCCAGCGCAGGGCCTGGATCTGGTCCAGGAGTCCATAGTTGCCTTTTGCAGCCTGGTCCCCGGTGCTGAGAAAGCCTGGAAGCACAGGAGGAAAGGGGCTTCCTGGGGGTGTCCGAGCACCCTCGCCCCCTTTCTGGGCAGCTCAGTCCAGCGCAGAGGCCATTCTGTTTCTGCCGGGTCTAGAGGAACACCGCCCACCGGGCTCCCCCCTCCGCCCCCCCCCGCCCAGACCCCAGCCCCTCGAGTTGGCTGCCCACCCTCACCGAGCACCCCCAGCCGGTAGTTGAGCGTGGCCACGATGACGTTGCCATAGGCGGCCAGCACGGAACCATCGAACATATTCCCGGTGCCCTCCATGTAGGAGCCGCCGTGCAGAAACAGCATCACCGGCTTCTTCCCAGAGTCCCGGATATCTGCGTGGGGAGGGGGTGGGCGGTGGGCCAGGGTTGGGGGACAAGAACACAGTCAGACCAGCAGCAGCACCGCCCAGCTCCCAGGCCTGCGGAGGACCAGCCCGGAGCTCAAGGGACATGTCTCTCCCGTCCCTGGGGGGGCAAGACCGGATTCCCCTCCCTCCCGCCCCAGGGAGCCCTGGCCGAAGGTCCCACCCCACCTCCTGCCGGCCTGCCCCGCGGCACTTCTCCAAATGCCAGACAGGCCTTCCAAGAAGCCTAAGAGGAGGGTGGGGGGGACCCTCCCCAGGGCATCTGCTGGATCCAGGGGACCCCCTCCCCACACACACACACGGCAAATCTCCTTCCTGCTCTGAGGCAGAGCAAACTCCCAAGGCGGGCTCTAGCGCTAGAGATGCTGGGAGGGTCCGGGCGGTTGCTCAGACTCGGGCCTTGGGTCTCAGGTCCACGTGGTAGCCTGGTCTGTGGGTGAGGGGGTGCCAGCCTAGGGTCCCTGGGGGCCTGGTCTCCTCCCCGCCCTAATTCCTTTCTAGGTCACCTCCCCAGTTACCATGGCAACCCCCAGCCTAATTACCGTGGCAGGAGGAGGCAGGGTGGGAAAGAGCCTGTTTGATAAAGCCAGGGTACAGCTCTTTAGTCTCAGACGCCCCCCCGCCCTGCCACTGGCCTGACCCTGGGTTCTGCACTGGACGCCCCTCTTGCCCTGTCCCCAAAGAATCCCATTAATCACTGCCACGTGACCAGGCTGAGGCGTGACAGACTCCAGAAGGCGGTCCCCAAGGCTATCTGGCCAGTACCCTTCCTTGCAGCCCTCCATGATTCAGCCACAGTGCCCGGCTGGGGTCCCCCATGGCCCACAGGCCCTCCTCTCTCTTGACACTTGCAATCTCTGACTAGCCTGGGCATTCAACAAACCAGACCAGACCTGGGCCTCCACAGCCAGTCCCCAGCAGCTCTGCTCGCCTCCGTCCTCCTGCTAGAAACTTTTCTCCTGCCGGGAGGTGAGCCCACAGGACACTGAGACATTCCCCTCCACCCCTCCGGACAGCTTGCGGCCTCCAGTCTCTTAAGACCTTCTCTGCCACCTCCCTCCACCTGGTGGGCTCTGCCCTCTCCATGTCCTCTCCAAATCCTGCTCTTCTCCTCCTTCCGGAACCTCCGGTGGCCTTCCAGCCAGACTCAGGCCAGAGTCTCCTCCCTGCAAGGCCCTCTCTTCAAGTCCTCAGTTCTCCCCCTCCTCCCCACCCGGCACCTCCACTCCCAGTGTTGGGGGAGGAGGGGGTCCGAAAGGGAAGGAGCAGGAAGGGGGGCTGGGGCAACAAGAAATTCAAAACCAACAACAAAAAAACAGGATCAAGAAAGAAGAAAGAAAGAAAAAACAACAACCAAAAAGCAAGAAGCTCTCGGGGGGGCAGATTCAACAAGAAAAGAAAAAAACAACAACAACAACAACAAAAATCCAAAAACAAAAAACCAAAAAGATCCGTTTTTTTGGAAAAAAAAGAAAAAAAGAAAAAAAGTTCTTTGCATTTTTTTTTTCAAAATTTTGTGGTGAAACTTCAAGATATTGGGCCCTGTTTTCAAAAATTTCCAAATTCTTTAATTCGCTTCAAATGTCTGCATTTTCTGCATCTGACAGGCTTTTGAAAATTGGAGGTTTGTTTCTGATGTTTCAATTGTGCCATCAATTTGCCAACTTAAATTTTTTTTTTTCAAATTGTAGTTTTGCTCCAAATTAAAGTTGGTTTTGTTTTGTTTTGTTTTCAAATGTTACATTTCGCAAGTTTCCAAACAGTCCAAATTGCTGTCGAACTCTAAACATTTTATCCAATTCTTTGGTGGTTTTGTTTTGTTTTGTTTTGTTTTCTCTGACATTCCAATTTCTTTTTTCACTTATATTTTTGGCCGTGTTTAGCTTTGCTTGCAGGTTTGCTAGTGGGTCCAACATTGTTCAAATTTCGTTTGAAGTTTTCATAATTCTTTTTTCCAATTATTACAAATTTTTCTTTTCTTTTTTTTTTTTTTTCGTTTTTAGTTGGGAGAAACGACTGAGGGGCCTTGAGGGCTGTGGGGGGGGGGGCATTTAGTTAGGGGCAGGGCCTTGAGCGTCCTCTAATCAGCAACCACATGCAGCAGCGGGATTTTTAAATCTACCTGTGTCTGGCGGATTGAGCGTCGCCTCGTCACGTTTTTTTGTGAGCGGACCTAAGACCGGGAACACAAAACAGAGAAAAAAGGACAATTTTGTGGGGAAAGATGGGGGTCGGGGGGAGGTGGTGGATGGGGAGGGGAGGACAGAAAGCAGAAAAGGGGAGGGTGGAGGGCAGAAAAAATAAGCCAAAAAAAGCAAAATTTGTTTGCAAGAAAAAGAAACCAAGAAAAGAGAAAAACGTTTTCTACAACCCAAATTTGTTTCCCCTCCCCGGAAAAAGTCATGCCCCAAAGAAAAGGTTGGGTTTGGGGGGGTGGGGTGCCTGAGTGGGCTGAGGCCTGTTTTAAGACATATTGACTTGGCTTGTCGCAGTGTTTGCTAATGGCTGGAAACGAAACGGTGTTAGAGGTGGGGGTCGGGGTGGGGAGGGGAGGCCCATCCCCAAGCCCCAGAGGCCAAAGCCAGCTGTGCCATCAGGACCTCCACTCACACAAGGCCCTCTGCGGGGCCAGCCCGGCACCTGCCTGTTCCCCCAGGCTGCGAGGGAGGGGCTGCAGCAGAAAGGACCCATCTGGAGGATCTGGAGGGCAGAGCATAGGATGGGGTTGGGGGCCGCCCGCCCCTGCAGCTCACAGGCCCTTCAAGCCCTCGGCTCCCCACTGGAGGGCTGGGGCCAGGTCAGCTAGGGCCGCCTGCCCGCCTGCCCAGCCTCTCACCCGGCCAGCATTCCTCTTCCATCCGCACTCAGGGGCCTGGCTTCTCACCCCACCTCCCCGATGTGGGGCGAAGCAGGGAAAGGGGTCATCAGGTCTTGCCCTCCATTTCACCTCTTCCCTCTGCACCCCCCAACCTCCTCCCTCACCCAGGCCTACTCTCCCCCCACCAAGAACGGTCAACTGCCCACCGGGGACATGAGCACCCCCCCTCCCCTGCCCTGCCCGACGCTGCTCTGATGCCAGAAAGCCCCCCTCCCCAATTCGGGGTTCAGTCCACAAATAGGGAACAGGAAACACAATGCCCTGAGCCAGCCTGACACATAAGGGGCAGGAGGTGCTGGGAGGCACGAAGTGTTCCCCTGGTCAAGGAAAGGCCCCAGACTGGGCTCAGAGTTTGGTTCCAGGCTCCTTTCAGAAGGGGGAATCGGTTGGGGGGGGGAGCTGGAAGCCAGAAATCAGAGGGGATTCCCCCGCTGATTGGTTTCTCCTCATTGGCATGGGGACGGATGGGTGGGCAAGGTCCAGGCCAGCCTCTGAAGGCTTCTCCCAACTGGTGATGATTGCCCCATAGGGACCCATTAGGATTGGGGTCTGTTCTCTACAAAAGGATGGGAATGGGGATGAAGTCAGCAGGGCATGCGTGAGCGTGAGAATAGTGTGTGTGTGTGTGTGTGTGTGTGTGTGCACGCGCGCCTGCCTGAGTCAACATCTTCCTTGCAGAGCTGGTGTGAAGATTCAGTGAGATCACCTGAATGTGTCAGGCCCCAAGCAGGTCTGTGATAAGCGATGGTTAAAAATACAGAAGGTGTGGGCCTAGGTGGTGTGGGGGGCAGGGTGGACATTGTGTGTGGAGGCGTTGGGGTGGACAGCCCATTGGTGCTAAGTCTTGGGTGGATATTCCCAATGAGGGGTGAGGAGATAGCCCACCGAGGGGGACACTGGTGTGGACAGCCTACAAGGAGGCGGGAGCGGGGCGGAGAGGCTGTGAGTGGAGAGCATGGAGATGGACAGGCTGTGTGGAGGTCCCGGGGCGAATGATTCAGAGGCCACTGTGAAGGGCAGGCTGCTGGGGTAGGTGGCCCACGAGAGAGCAGGGGGATGCGGAGTGGGTGGCTCTCCCGTGGAGTGTGTGGCAGCACATAGAGTGTACTGGGGTAGAGTCTATTAGGGTGCTTGGGATCTGGATGGGACTGGAGTGGATGATACTTGCGTGCATTGTGGGCATGGGTTGCTAGGAGGCAAGGTTTCCATGGGAGGGGTATTACTGTGTTGGGGTGCGCGGCTGGGAGGAAGAACAGAGGGTGGATGGTTGGCCCAAGGTGCTGGAAGTGAGGGGTTTGAGTGCTTGATCTGCGGGTAGGGCGTAGACTTGCTGCGTGTGCTGTCCCAGCCCGAGCTAAGATACAGGTGGTCTGTAGGTAGAGTTGGGGTAAGCAAAGCTTGGGAAGTGTGGAGGGTGTTGGGGACTGTGGTGTGAGTGGCCACGTGCAGGGTTATTGGGGCCAAGGTCTCTGTATGGGTGTTACTAAGACACATGATCTATAACTGGGGATACTGGGGAGCATGGGTCTATGTGGGCGATAGGGTACACAGTTTCCGAGAGGCGTTGGGGTGTGTGCTGTGTGAGGGCCCTGAGAATTTGGATACGTGGGATGTTGGAGCACGTGGTCAGCGTGCAGGTTGGCGGGGTACCTGAGCCCGTGTGCTGAGGAGTTGCGAGTCCTGGGGTGTCGTGGCGCGTGGGCACCTGACCTGCGGTAGCTGCCTACGGTGTCCATACAGGGGTTCCTGGGTACCAGGCCCGTGGGTACAGTTGGAGGAAAATGGCCTGCTGGGGGGTGCCGAGAGAGTAGGGGGCCTCTGTGGAGTGGCAGAAGGCTAACACGGGCCGGTTCATGAGGCTGGGCTTGGGGGCCGGCTGAAGTTCTGCTGAGTACCTCAGTTGGAGATAGGTGGAAGGTACTCTGAAAGATACTCTGTGCGCTGAAGATTGGCTCGTGGAGAACTTTCCAGGGCAGTGTGCTGGGAGGGGCTGGGAGCACTGCCGCGGGGAACTGGACAGCTCCTTCTCCAGGAGACCGGCCCTGGGGTCAGGGAGCCCCCGAGGGAAAGATGTTCTCAAGGGGATGGGCGCGCTGTGCTGTGAAGGAGGGGCCCTCCCTGATCCTTCAGGGGCGTGTTAGGGGTCAGGGGACAGAGGTTTCGGAAGAAGACACACGAAGCTGGCGGGAGGCGCTGGGGATGCGATGTGATGGACACAAGTGTGCCCGAGCACCCGGGGAGGAAAAACGAGGTGTCTCTGTTGTGTCTGAGGTGTAGAAGGAACCAAAGTGGGTACTTCTCAGGGCCAAGCCCGGGCCTGGGGGTGGGAGGCCGGGCGGCGCTGGGGTGGGTGGCTGGGGGCGGGGGAGATGCTTCCAGTGCCCGCTGGCCCCCCTTGGCCAGAGTGTGTGCCTTGCGGGGATGGGGTCTATCAGCCCAGCTTGGTACCTGCTGCTCGCTCTGCGGGCACAAGGACCTTCTGGGGCGGCTGTCCGCGGGATCGTTCCCGCGGCTGCCTGGCAGGCCCCCGTCTCACGCTCGGGGGGCACGCAGAGCCCGCAGGGCCACGCGGCCTCTGGCGGACCCCCAAAGGCCCAGCTCCCGGCGGCGGGGAAGGGGGGGAGCCCGGGGGTCTGCATGCGCGAGTGGGCTGCGTCCGCGGGGTGCCCAGCCTGGTGCCCGCGCCCTTACCGTCCTCGGTGGGCACGTAGAGGTTGAGATACAGGCAGTCCTCGCTCTGGTTCTGCACGTAGGCGGCGGCCGCCTCCAAGTTGTCGGTGAACCACACGGGCAGCATGATGGCGGGCAGCGCCCCGTGCAGGTTCTGCGGGCAGGCGGGCGGCAGGGTGGTGGCGTTGCGCACGCCGGGCCACGAGGCGGGGGCCTCGGGCGGCTGGAAGCGGCGGGCGCCCAGGGGTGGCGTGGCGTAGGGCACGCCCAAAAACTGCACGACGGGGCCCAGGATCTCGTTGTTGAGCTCGCGCCGCACGCCGCGCACTCGCCCGTAGGCCGTGTTCACCACTGGGAAGCGCTCCTCCCCGAGGCTGCTGAGGCCCAGGCCCGGGCCGCCCGGGGAGCCGCCGCCGGGACCCCCTCCCCCCCGTTGAGCCCCTGCCAGCCCCACCAGACACAGCGCCAGGAGCCACATGCTGATCGGGGGACCCCCCCTCCCTCCCCGGGACCCCCCCCCTCGGAGAGAGAGAGAAGGGGGGGAGAGGGAGGGAGGCCCCCCCTCGCCCCAGTAGGGAGGAGGGGGCGGGGGAAAGGAGGGAGGAGGGGGGTGGGGAGGGACCTGGGTTAGACTGGACAGAGAAAGGGTCTGTTCCTCTCCATGGAGGGGGCAAGGGGTGGGGAAGGGGAAGGAAGCGGGAGAAGGTGAAGGCAGGCCCGACCTGCAGGGAGGAGGCACGGGGTATGCAAGAGACAGACAGACAGACAGACAGAAAAATACAGAGAAGTGGAAGAAGGGAAGGGAAATTGAACAGGGCAGACAGAAGGGAACAGGGAAACAAGAGACAAGTGGTTAGTGACTTGGAATTCAGACCAAGTTGCCCCCCCTTTCTTCCGCCCTCAGGCCCCCTGGCACCTCCCCCCACTCCCAACCCCAGCAACCCCATCCCCAAAGCAGGGACCCAGATAGAAAAGTCTAAGGCTAGGGATAGGGTCAGGACGTGGTATACGCCCAGGACAGAGCCAGAGGAGAAGGAGGGCCAGCTCCCTATACCCAGCATGCCCCCCACCCTTCCAGCTGCTTTATCCCTCCCAGGCAGGCTCTCCTCAGGGACTCAGGAGTCCCAGTTCCCATCTCCCTTGGGAGGGATGAGATAGACAAGGAAGAGAAAATAAAAATACCAAGTCATTAATTAGCAGGAAGTGGCGGGTTTGTTTATACGTGTTAATTACTCCTGAGCTGTAATTTCATGGCACTGAACCCCCACCTCAGGCCAGACTGGGGCCTTTCTTGGGACCACACAATCCCAGCACCTTTTCCTCCCTTCAGCAGCCCATTCCCTACGGATCTGTGCAGCAGGGAAGGGGGGACCCCTTTCCCCTAGGTCTTCCTCATTTCTTCCATCAGAAGTTAAGGTGCCTTGAGGCAGGGGCTGGAGTAGGGAGGGGATGCTGCTGGAGGGGCAAATCCGGGACAGATGCGTGATCCTGCAGCCGGTTGCTGGGCGACGGGATGCTGCCCCGCAATGTTACCTCGGCAACTGGCTGCAGCTTTAACCTTGGAGGGGGGTCTGGAGGAAGAGAGGAAGGGGCTGGCTTGGTTATGGGGTACATTCAGGGCAGGAGGGCAGAGGCGTGAGTCAGAATGCTAGAGTTTCCCCCAACCTTAGCATAGAGAAAGAAGTGTATATGTTGAGGGGAGCGGGAGATTGGGGCATAGAGAACCCTAAAAGATCCTCCTCTTGCCCCTTGTTGGCCAATCAGAGCCTAGCCCTAGTGACCAGGCCTCTGGCTGAGGAGAAGGGGTGCTGAGGTGGGTTTGGAGGGCATCAGATGCGGCCACAGACCGCCCCCCTCCCACAGTCTCCAACAGCCTTGGACCCCAGATGCCTCTTCCATGCATGGCATTCTGACCCATGTCCTGGGGGCAAACCTCGGCTTTCTTCTCGTCCCATCCCAGCTATTTACCTCCCCTTTCCCTTGCCAGCACCCCCCCCACCCGGCCCCACAGTTGCTGCTCTGAAGCCCGGATGCTCAGGACAGCAGGGGCAGGACAAGAGACAAGATCAGACCGAAGGGGCAGACACCCAGGTCATTTTGGCAAGCCCCCCCGACCCCCCCTCCCCAGCCGCCAGAGCTGTTTGCTGACGCGGGGTTTTCAGAGCCAGGCGCCAGCCCGCGGGTGGCTCTCTGCAGGTGTCAATTTATTCCAGAGATGAGGACACAGGAATCCTTACCACACACACCCAGTCATGCCCTCCCCCTCTTCAGGTCCTCTTAAGCTCCTGTCCCCCTTGGGGCTGGCTCCCTCAGGATCTCCTCTGTCTGTGCAGGGCTGGGTTCTGCTTCCATAGTCCCACCACCCCCTCCCCCTCCTA
>NC_058417.1:2260591-2277495 GCF_002201575.2 Neomonachus schauinslandi | reverse complement strand
CTGCCCCCCCCCCCCCCACTTAAGGTACTTTGGGTCCCTGGCCTCCTGGCTGCCAGCTTCTTTCCCTTCTTCCCTCCCACTGGAGCCCTCCCCCCATCTCTCTCCCCTCCATAGCGCTCCCTCAGAGCATCTTTCCCGGCCTCTTCCAGCTTGCTCCGGCTTCTGCCTTCAGTCCTTTTCCATCTCTCTCCTCTACATCTCCCTCCTTGCCCGTTTCTCATCTCTCTCTCTCCTTCAAACCTCTTCCCCACGTTTCTCCCTTAAGCCCCTTCTCTCTCTCTCTCTCCCTCTCCCCTCTTTCCTACCTCTGTCTCCCCCATTTTCTCTCCCCATCTCTGTCTGCCACATCTTGCTCCCCCTCCTTCTCCCTATCCCTCTGCCTCGCTCTCTCCATTCCTGCCCGGGCCTGACTCCCCCAGCCGGGGAGAATTGAGGGAGGGGGGCTCAGGCCGCAGGTCCCCCCCCTTCCTGCAGTGGGGAAAATGGCTTGGCCGGGAAGGGGAGAAGGAGGGGGAGGGGGAGATGGGAACACACGGGGTCTGTGGGCCCATTCAAAGGATCATTCATGGGCTGGAGAGAGGCAGAGACAAAGAGACCGAGACGCAGAGACACGGCGAGAGCATCCCTAGGCGGAGACACGCAGACAGAGCAGGCTGGGGGGAAACCAGGCGCAGGGAGAAAGATGGGGGAAAGGAGACCCCAGTGGACCGCCACGCACCCCCCTCCACCCGGCCCGGCTTAGCTCCTACCTGGCTCAGCCCTGGGGCCGTGGTGCCTCCATCCAGGGCTCCGAGTAGGGGGCGGACGGGCTTCGGGAGGGGGGCGGCGGCCTCTGAGCCCCCGCGGCCCCGCAGGCCCAGCCCCCGCCCGCAGCGCCTCACCGGGCGGGGGAGGGGGATCGCCCCAGCCCCGGGGGGCGGGGCCGGGACCCAGTCGATCCCCGGGGAAAGGAGAGGTAGGGGATGGGGTCAGGAGGAACCCGAGAACAGGGAACCCCGCAGTGGGGCCGGCGGAGCGAAGAGGGGGCAACGAGAAAGGACTGGATTGGGAATCCACTGGCTCCGTGGGCTGGCTTCGAGGGACCAGAAGGTGGTACCGGCGGAAGATCCTAAGGGATCGGGTGCGGGAGGAGGTGTCCACGGCAATCCCCAGGGGCCCGGAGCCCGGGAGCGCAGGATCCGCGGTGCAGGGGCAGGGATCCAGCCGGAATCCTCGGGGAGGGGGAGGGATCTAGTCGATCCCGAGGGCGGGAGGGAGGGGGAGGTCCAGGGAGTCAGAGGAGGGCGGGAGCCGAGTCTGGAGCCCCGGGGTGGGGGTCGGCAGGGCTCCTAGGAGGGGAAGCGGGGGTAGGGGGGAGGCTTCGGGGGACGCTCAGAAGCCAGGAGGCCCGGACTCCTGCCTCCGCGCGCCAGGGCCCACCCGCCCCGCGTCCATCCCAGCCCGAGAGTGATGATCCGCCGGCGGAGCAGCCGCAGCAGCCCCGCGCGTCACCGCGCGGCCGCCTCCCCCGCCCCCTGCGGAGAGAGCGGCGCACACCCCTCGCTCGCACCCGCCTGCCCGCCCGCCCTCCAGAGTGTGGGGGGATTGGAGACGGTGGAAGGGGGCGGGAGCGGACAGACCGACGGATGGACGAAGCGGGCCGGGGTAGGGTGGAGACATCCCCCCTCCCTAGGTCTCCCACCCTCGGGGCTCTGGGGGTTGGTGGCTTGAGGGCGGGTAGGGGGCGGGGGGGGGGGGCGCGTGCTGAACTACAGGGGGCGGGGCATCATATGAAGAAGGCGGGGCCTTGCATCTACGGGCGGGGCCATATCGATAGTGGGCGGGGTTTGGCTGCGATGGGTGTGGCTTGGCTATCCGAGCGGCCGCCTCTTTTTGGGAGTGGGTCTGGTTTAAAGCTGGAAAGGAGGAGCCAGTGAGGAATGGGGCGGAACTTTGCGTGGGGACCGGGATCTTTGGAAATTGGCTGGAGGTGGGGGGGGGGGTAGGTGTTAGAAGAAGCGATCAACTTTGAAATTGGGCCAATCCGTGACGCAAATCCTCTAGTCCCGCCTCCCAGCCCCGCCCCTCACTGCCCCGCTCCTCCGCCCCTAATTGGTTCTCGTTTCTCCGCCCGCCAGACAGCTTCGCCACTCACCAGAGGTTTTACAAAGGCGCAAGTACCCGGGTGAGGACCTGGACGCTGAAATGAACACGGCCCCGATTGGGCACCCGTGGACATCATTTGCATGGGAGTCCGGGATTGGCTGGCCTCTCGGGTGGCCTGGGCGGTGTTCGCCTGGCGCGTGACCATCCGCTGCCATGGCCGGGCCGGGGGCTGCGTTCCGCCGCTTGGGCGCCTTGTCCGGAGCCGGGGCCTTAGGCTTGGCCTCCTACGGGGCGCACGGTCAGGGGGCTGGGGACGGAGCTCACACTGCAAGGGCGACGACCGTTGGTGGGGGGGGTGTGTCTAGTGCAGGGGCGGGGTCTGTGGGAAGTGCCAGACAGCCCTCGGAGCCTGACCCTTTTAAAGCCCCCCCCCCCGCCCCGGCCCGGTCCAGTTTGGTTCCCAGAAGTGCCCATGCGTGTTTCCACCAATCGGAAGCCTCCTGGGGACATTCCTTATCGCAAGTGTCCACCTGGGTCCCGCCGGGAGTTGGGGCGGTCGAGGCCGGTGCTCGGACTGGTAACCTTTGCCTCTCCTTCCACAGGCGCCCAGTTTCCGGATGCCTACGGGAAGGAGGTGAAGTAACCGCGCTGGGGCTCCCCAGCTTCCGGGTCGACGAGCGCCCAAAGTCTGGGGTCGCCGCGAGAAGCAGGGGAGGGGCGGAGCGCGGGGCTCGGGAGCGCGGAGGGCGGCCAGCCTGAGCCGTGGGTGCCTGGGGGAGAGGCCAGCCGGGACTTCAGTTGGGGGCCGACCGGGATCCAGGCTCCAGCGTTGCTTAGGAAATGCACCCACCCCCACCCACCTTTCTCTTTTTCTTACAGCTCTTTGAGAAGGCCAACAAACACCACTTCATACACAGCCTGGCCCTGATAGGGGTGCCCCACTGCAGAAAGCCCCTCTGGGTAATCTGACCCCCTTGCCTAACCTTGACCAAGCCCCACCCGCTCCCTTTCTGTCAGCACTTTTCTTACTGGCCTGCATTCTTCCTTGTGTCTCCTTCAGGCCGGATTACTGCTAGCCTCTGGAACCACCTTATTCTGCACCAGCTTTTACTACCAGGCTCTGAGTGGAGACCCCAGCATCCAGACTTTGGCCCCTGTGGGAGGGAGCCTGCTCATCTTGGGCTGGCTTGCCTTGGCTCCTTGAGCTTCCTGGTGTTTGATTTCTGGGCACTTCTTTGAGAGTTGGAGCAGGGAGGGGATTAAAAGAGAAAGGCAAATAAAGAACTTGAGTCTTTGTTCATCTTGGAGGAAGAAGGGTAGGGATTGTCAACCTCTGGATGCCCTCCTTTTCCTGAGACCGAATCTTGGGTCTGGGGATTTTATTCCCTTCCAAGTTATGAGGTTCTTAGACCGGGGGACATCAGGGTCATAAAGAGTGCTTGAAGTAATGCGGAGTCTTACCGAAATGCTCTTTGGGGCCTGGGATTCTGTATTCTAATAAGCTCAGCAGTGGTTCTGATGCTCACTAGAATTTGAAGATGACTGTAGGGTAGTGGTTTTCAGCCCTGTCAGCCCACAAATTTCTTGAGCCCACTAGCAGTCAAGGCAACACAGGAAGAGGGCCATGAGTTATAAAATATTTTGCGGTTCAACACAGGGACAGATCATCATGTATGGGAAGGCCTCTCGAGGAGGTCCCGTTGAAGCAGGAGCTAGTCAAGCGCAAGGTTGGAAGGGGAAGTGTATTCCGGGCAGAAAGAATAGCTTTCAAAACAGACTACAAAGGAGCAGTTCAGAATCCTCGAGGCAGGAGAAAATCGGGCCTGTTGGAGAAGGAGCAAAGCCAGTGTGGCTGATGGGTGGGGATGCGGGGCCCCGGATGCTCGTGCGGGCCTTGCAGGGAGTGGTAAGGCACTTGGAATTCATTTGTAACACAGCAGGAAATGGCTGAAAGTTTTTAAAGTAAGAGAATGCTAGGATTTGATGTATACATTTAGAAGACGTGGGGAACCCATGGAGAAGAGGAAGGCAGGATGGCCGCAGGGAGACCAGTCAGGAGGCTCAGGCATGAGATGATGGTGGTGGCTTGGCTTAGGGTGGAAGAGATGGTCAAAAGGGCCCAGCTCAGAATGTATTTTGAAGGTAGTACTGATAGGACCTGCTGATGGACTGGATAGAAGGGGTGAATGAGCCGGAGACTTCTGGCTTATACACCTAGCTAGAGGTGCTGTTACTCGGATGAGAACAGAGAGGGGGCAGATCGGGGGAGGCAGGTCAGCAGGTCAGTTTTGGATGGGTTGCTTCGGAAATGCCTGGGATGCATCCAAGCAGGTAGTAGTTGGGGCGCTCAGGGAAGATCTGGACTCAGGTTTACTCAGCCCTCCCGCCCCTAGCCAGTCTTGTCTTCCATCCCACCTCTGTCCCATAAACGCCCTTGGAAGGATCCCATGGTTTGCTAGGCCGTCCTGGTTGCCCGATCCAATGGATGACTTTCAATCTCGTCTTCTTCGGCCTCTGCAGCATTGGACGCAGTTGGCCACACTGTCCTTGAAACACATCCTGGCTTCTCTCACGCCACTCCTGGTTTTCCCTCTTTGCCGTGGCCGCTCTGCCCCTTTTCCTTCGCCACCTAGTTTAAATCCATGTTTTTCAAATTCTAATGAAAGAAACTTGGAACTCCTGTGTATACATATTTTAACATCAGCCTTGTCACTTTCCATTTTTGTGTATGTTTCATCAAGTGCATATCTATGTGGTATGTTGGAGGTGCGTGCCTAATTTTTGGAAGGTGTGCATTCAAAAGAGTATGGACCGTTTCTCTAAATGAGAGGATCTTCAGGTAATCTTGAGCCCTGTATCTTCAATTACAATCTGAATTATTTTTTTTTTAAAGATTTATTTATTTGACAGAGAGAGACACAGCGAGAGAGAGAACACAAGCAGGAGGAGCAGGAGAGGGAGAAGAGGCTTCCTGCTGAGCAGGAAGCCCCATGCGGGGCTCGATCCCAGGACGCTGGGATCATTACCTGAGCTGAAGGAAGACGCTTAACGACTGAGCCACCCAGGTGGCCCACAATCTGAATTCTTTTAAACCTAGGATCTCCGTCTCCCGCTCTAGTCCCTGCTGAGCTCCAGACTCCTGGAGCAGCTGCAGTGTGCCAGAATGTTCTGTGGGGACCTGAAGGATGCGGTGATGCAGAGGGGGCGGGGGTGTGTTCCAGACTAAGGTAGGGGCTTCCAAGGCAGCCCTGAAGCAGACAAGAGCCCAGTGCATTTGAGACCTGAAAGAATTCCTCGTGGGGCGCCTGGGTGGGTCAGTTGGTTAAGTGACTGCCTTCGGCTCGGGTCGTGATCCCGGGGTCCCGGGATCAAGTCCCACATCGGCCTCCCGGCTCGGCAGGGAGCCTGCTTCTCCCTCTGACCCTATCCCCTCTCATGCTGTTTCTCTCTCTCTCTCTCAAATAAATAAATAAATAAATAAATAAATAAATAAGAATTCCTCGTGGCCTGGGGCTCCTGGGAGGCTCAGATGGTCAGGTCATGATCCCAGGGTCCTGGGTTCGAGCCCCGCATCAGGCTCCCTGCTCAGCGGGGAGTCTGCTTCTCCCTCTCCCTCTGCCTGCAGCTCCCCCTGCTTGTGCTCTCTCTCTTTCAAATAAATAAATAAAATCTTCAAAAAAAAAAAAAAAAGAATTTTTGGTGGCTGACTTGAAGACAGCAGAGGGTCTTAGTGAAAAAATGTGGATCCCGGGGGCCAGATGGGGGAGGGCCTTGGGCTGACATGTTGGGCTCTCTCCTGAGGGCAGTGCGGAGCCATGGAAGCATTTATACCCAGGGAGGAGGCATGATTTGAGGTGTATTAGTAGAAGATCACTATATTTCTTCATTTTAGTGAGGACTAAAATGCAGCCTCAGAGGGGCCGCCAGAGTGGCCCAGAGTGCCAGTGGCCAAGCCAGCATGGGATCCCCAGGCTCCAAGCTCCCAGTTCAGGGCCCCTGCTGCATTTCCATCCTTCACCCCAGGCAGTGCGTGGGGCACAGGGAACCTCTAGGTGGAGGAGACCCCCAACATCCAGAATGGCCACCGTCCCTGTAATGTGATCCTTAATACCTTAGCTTTGACCCTGCCAGTGGGAGGGGCCCTTGAGGAACCAAGATGAATAAGGCCTGCTTGGTAATTGGTCCCTATTATTATTGCACATTGTGTCCAGTTCTCAACGGTCCTACAAGGGAGCGGGAAGTGAAACTAGGAGAGGTGAAGCTACTTGTTCTGTATCCTAGCCAGGTGTAAGCTGCGATTCAAACCCTCTTCTGTCCAACTCCCAGAGTTCTTCCCTTTTTGTACACGCCGAGACAGACTTCAGCAGTGTAGACAGACCCTAGCAAAAAATAATTTGATACAATGTGATCAGTGTTACATGTAGATACTAAGGTGGGCTCTTTTTGCTCTGGGGGACTGGTAAGGCTTCTGTCCACCTGCTGGGGTTCAGCATGAACAGTTCACCAGAAGGAAAGGGACAAACCACAGTGTGAACAAGTCAAGAGGGAGAACAGGAGGGCCTGTAGCTCAGGATGGAGTGGGCAGGCAGGAAATGAACGAACAGGAAGAGCAGAGCCCAACCAGGCAGGGCCTCCTGGGCCCAACCTGACTCAACTTTGCTTGCCCTTTTTCTCACATTCTGTATCCAAGCAAGCCATCAAGGCCTGTTGGCTAAATGCGTAACCAGAACCTGACCACTTCTCACCACCGGCACCTCACCTACCACTCCGGCCCCTGGTCCAAGCCACCATCACATCACACCTAGCTTTCTGCAAGAATGTCCTTCTGCCCTTGCCTACCTACAGCCTACTCTGGACAAAACAGCCTGAGAGAGACACCCTGTAACACGGTGGTCCTCAGCCTTAGCTGCACATTAAAATCTTCAGGGAATTCTCAGAAAGTTCTACTGTCTGCACCTTAACCCAGATATTCTAATTGAGTCGATAGGACCAGGGGCCCACGCAGAGGTATTTTGTAAAGCACCCAGATGATTCTATCTTGTGGCCAGAGTTGAGGACTCCCGATTGTGTCAGTCTCGTGTCTCTGTCCAAACCCTGCAACCCTTCCCATTTCACTCAGAGTCCAATCCAATGGTCTGCAAGGCCATACGTGATTCGGGTTCCTGTGACGTCTCTTACTTCTCCCTGGTTCACTCCAGTCAGGCCACGTTGGCCTCCTTTCTGTTCGTTGAACAAGTAAGGCACACTTCTCCCTCAAGGTTTTTGCCTTTGGCATTCCCTCTGCCTGAAACATCCTTCACCAGATGTCTGCCTGGCTCGATCCTTGACCTTCTTTAGGTCTTTGCTCAACTACCACCTTCTTGGTGGTACCTGCCTCGTCCACCCTCTTCAGAATCACAACTCCTGCCCATCACCCTGTATCCTCCTCATCTTGCTCTGTTTTTCTTCAGAGCACTTGTTACCATCTGACTTCCAGTATATTTTACATTATCTGTCTCTTCTCTACTAGAATGCAAGCCCCAGGACATCAGCAATTTTTGTTAATTTCTTTTTTAACTGGTGTATTTTCCTGGGTGCCTGGGTGGCTCGGTCGGCTAGGCGCCTGCCTTCGGCTCAGGTCATGATCCCAGGGTCCTGGGATCGAGTCCCGCATCGGGCTCCCTGCTCCTCCCCCTGCTCGTGCTCTCTCTAATAAATAAATAAAAAATCTTAAACAAACAAAAACCTGCTGTGCATTCCTATCAAATGCTGTCTGACATGGAGTAGGTGCTCACTAAATCTTTGTTGAATAACTGAATTTCTGTATGTTTATATGTTTTGGTGGATGCTGGTCCATGGTTCAGCCCATGTAGCATCTGAGGTACCAAGGGATACCAGGGGAGAGGTCAAGCACTTGGGTCCGAAGCACATGATGACTGAAGCTATGGGAGCAGCTGACCAGCCCAGAGGAACACGGACATAGGGGCAAAGGAGCCCCACCCCCACCCCCACCCTGCTGCTCCGCGTCCATCATGAGGGGTGACGCCTCCACCTGCCTGGTCACCAGACAGGGCCCCGGGGTCATCCTGAACTCCTTACCTCCACATCTCACCCCTCAAACAAGTTCTGTATTATTGTCTAAGTATCCCCCAAGTCTGCCACCTCTATCTGTCTGCACTGACACAGCAGCCTCTCCTCCGGGCTACTGTCAACGACCCAGCCCGGGTGCCTTCATGAAGGTCCACCTTGCAGGCTTAAGTGGTTTTGCTCAAACACGAATTGGACCTTCTCTTTGGGTCTGAAAATCTGTCGGTGGGCTCCCTGCCGTCCCCGGGGCCAAGTCCCGGCTCCCACCAGGCCTTCTGTACACGTGGGCTGGCCTCCCTCTCGAAACTCCTCTCTTGCCTCCCGGCCGATAGGGCCCAAGGCTCAGGGCTTCCTCACACCCGCGGGCCTCGGCTCAGGACGCAGAAGACGCGACTCCTGTCGGGAGGAGGCTTTCCTGCCGGCCGCGCTGCCGCCTCTGGGCCCCCGAACCTCCCCGGGCGCTCGCTCATCGCTGACGCCGTTTGGCGGCCTGTCACCCACGTGGCAGGCGTTCCTGCAGGCGGGACTGCAGTTGCAAAGGTGTCTGTGTGGGTGACGGCGGCGTCACAGAGAGGAGCCCGCGAGGCAGCCCCCGGGACGCAGAAAGGGAGCCGGGGGCCAGTCCTGGAAGCCAATGAGCGAGTGTGAAGGGTGTTCCGCTGCGTCAGCCGGGCCCGAACCGCCCTTGGGAGGAGGAGCCTGGGGTCCAGCGCCGCGCAAGCTGCCCTCGCTTCCCACCCAGGGACACCGAGCCCTCTGCGCCCGCAGACCTGGCGGGGCCGCAGGGCTAGGTCTCCGCCGGCGGCCCGCCCCCGGCGAGCTTCCTCTGGCCTGGGGCGGCAGAGCGGAGGAGGCGGGGGACGCCGACCGCCCGGAGCAGCCGGCGGTCCAGGGTCCGCGGCCCCGCGGAGAGCCGGCCTGCTTTCTACGCAGGCGCGCCGCCCAGGCCGGGAGGGGCGGGGCCTGGACGGGTCGAGGGGCGGGGTCAGGTCCCGGGCCCGCCTCCACGGGCTCCTGTGAGCCGCCGAGTGCTGGGCACCCCAGCTATTCTAGGGGCTTCAGGTGAGCGGGGGGCACCGAAGGGTCAGGAGGCCTCCCTGGAGGTCGGGCCGTTGGCCGGGTGCATCTGTCCTGCCGTCTGCCAACAGCCGCCTCCGCGGAGAATGGGAGAACAAAGGGAGGGGGCGGTTCTGGGGCCCCCGAGGGAAGCCAGGGTCCCAGGTACCCCGCCCTGCCCTCTGACACTTTCGGTTTCTCCCTGAGTCAGAGGCGCCGTCCGAGAGACCCTGGGCCGGCGCCGGGCGCAGCTGCCTGTCCGCGTTTGCCTGTCCGTCTTTGTGTCTGTCTCTGTGTCTGTCTGGCTGTGCCCGAACTTGCCTCCACCTCGAAAACTAAGCCTCCCGGACAGCCCGGCATCCCGCGAACTCTCGCCCCTCTCCCATGGCAGGTAAGTGGGCGCCAGGCTGAGAGTCTCCGTTATCCCCCCCACGGACTGGGGAGCTGGGCGTCGAACACATCCTCCCGGAATGTGCTCCGACTGGCTGCGTGGGGCCCCTCCCTTCGTCCCGGGGAGCCGCCGCCCTGCTCCCCCGCCCCATCTTTCTCAGCCTCTTCCCATCACATTTTCCCCGCAGCCTCGCGGCCCGTGGGCCTAAGGGGAAGAGGGATGAGGCCGCGGGTCCCTTTCTAATCCACCCCTTTCCTCCCCCACAGGCTACTTGCCCCCCAAAGGGCACGCCCCTTCACCCCCACCTCCCTACCCTGTTACCGCTGGGTACCCGGGGCCGGCGCTGCACCCCGGGCCCGGGCCGGCGCCAGTGCCCTCCCACGTACCTGCCCCTGCGCCCGGCTTCTCTCTCTTCCCCTCGCCCGGCCCCGGAGCCCCGGGGCCTGCTGCCCCGTTCTTGCCACTGCCGGGGGTGCCTTCCGGCCTCGAATTCCTGGTGCAGGTGAGTGGCAGGGAGGAGGGGAGGAGTGGCGAGGAGGGGACCCTGGCATCCAGGCCAGCCAGCTGACATCGACGCCCACCCTACTCTCTTTCCAGATTGATCAGATCTTGATTCACCAGAAGGCTGAGCGAATGGAAAGTGAGTGGAAGGAGGAGTAGGGTGGGCCTCGTGGCGGGGGCAGCGAGAGTGGGCTCCTGGGGGCGGGGGTGCCCGTGGTGCCTGAGCCTCAGCGTGTCTCCCCCTGGCAGCGTTCCTCGGCTGGGAGAACTGTAACCGGTATGAACTGCGCTCGGGGGCTGGACAGCCCCTGGGTCGGGCGGCGGAGGACAGCAACTGCTGCGCGCGTCTGTGCTGCGGCGCGCGCCGGCCCCTGCGTGTCCGCGTGGTGGACCCCGGTGACCGCGAGGTGCTCCGCCTGCTCCGCCCCCTGCACTGTGGCTGCGCGCGCTGCCCGTGCGGCCTCCAGGAGGTGGGCGGGGAGGGGGGGGGGCAGGCCGTCGTGGGGAGGGCCCCTGACCGAATGAGGCGCGCGCGCGGGGTGACGTGCGGCCCCGGTGGGCGCGGGCGGGTGGGATGCGAGGTCAGCGAGCGGGGCGACAAGGGGTCATGCGAAGGGGATGGGGGGTCTCGTGAGGGCAGACGGGGGACAGGGCCTGGCCGGCGAGAGCGCGGGCCGGCGGGCCGAGAGTCTCGGCAGTGACCCCGTCCGCCTCCCACTCCAGATGGAAGTCCAGGCTCCCCCCGGCACCACCATTGGCCACGTACTACAGACCTGGCACCCCTTCCTCCCCAAGTTCTCCATCCAGGATGCGGACCGCCGCACGGTCCTGCGCGTGGTGGGGCCCTGCTGGACCTGTGGCTGCGGCGCGGACACCAACTTTGAGGTACCAGGAATAAGGGGAGATTCCTGGGACCGTCGCACGCCAAGATGGCAGCTTCTGTGAGGCAGGATAGCCCACACGAAGGTCAAGACCCTGAGCTCCTCAATCCGAATCCACTGTGACTCCTACCACACTTGCCGTGATCCTCCCTTCAGAAAGGGATGCCCCTGTGGCCTTAAGAAAGGAAGCTTGGCAGAGAGGGTCTCATCTTAAGGACCAATGCTGATGGTTGCCTGCAGCCCTGTGTGCAAGGGCAAGAGTCTAAGGCCGGGCCTGATTTAGGGCAAGTCCGCTGTGGGCTGGACCCATGTGGCTGCCATGCGTGAGTTTGGGAGCCCAGACCCAGAAGCAAGCACCAGTTTAACTTGCTAAGATCCCGCGGCTTGCCCCGCCAACCTAGAAGTCCAAACAGCGCCCCCACAACCTGGAATCCAGGTGCTCTGTATCCTTGTCATCATGCATTGCTATCATCAGCCTGGACAACCCAAGTGGTGACACTTTCAGGGGGAGGCCGGGGAAGCACCTCCATTTCTAGAAGACAGAGGCATGTCACAGACACTTGAGTTCTTTCAGGGATAATCATAATCACCAGTGCCGATAAGGGAGAAATAACAGGTAGAACCCCACAGACCCCAAGGCTTTTGATGAGGTGTCTGGACTAAGCCTGCTTTTAAAAATCGAGTTCCGTGGTAGGTGGGTGGAGGTTCCATGATGGGAAGATCACCAGGTGAGCTCTGGATGGGAACGTGGAGACTGTGGGGCCCTCACAGGGCCAGTCTCCCTTTTACATGATTATGAAGGATCCCTATTTGGGGCTGCCCTTGGGAGAGGCCCTGCCCAGCTTGAGACTGGTCTGCAGGAAGTGCCCCAGCGCTGTGGGACAGTGGGGGACAGGGATGGGAAGGGCATCGTTCTAGCCACTGAAGACTAAGCCAAGGAAAAGGACCAGGGAATCACTGTGAATTACCACCCACAGCGGCAGGGCCTGTTGCTGCTGGGCCGAGAGTTCCGTGGAAATCATGGTCCTCACAGGCCACTTACTGCCGCCCCCGCCCCCCGAGGACGGGCGTGGATCCCCTCTGGATGAAGCTTGCATGCGATGCTGGACAGAGCCCTTCCTACTTTGCAGAATCGCGGAAAGGCACCCCTTGGGCAACCACAGCCTTCCAGGAGCCTGGTTGGCTGATAGAGCGCAGCCTCCCTCCCTGGCCCCTCTCGACCAAGTTCCTGCGTTCAGGGCACCCACTGCACCAACCGTAGGTGGTGGATACTTTGGTAACCAAAACAAACCCGGCAGACAGCCCTACGCTGAGATGAGTAGTACATCCCGCTTCCATGTCCCCCACCGCTGATGTTCCGTTCTCGTGTACGGCCTTTCAAGAGCAACACATCAGAGTCCGAATTCTGATTTTTGCTGTACACACGCAGCGTGACCTAGGGTGACTCGGTTTCCCCCAATGTCACATGGAAACCCAAGGCTGTTGGAAGGATTCCCTGAGTGGAGAGCCTGCACGGTCCATGCGAGGGGTGGTGGTGGGAGAGCAGTCGCATCCTCCCCAGTTGGGTTCTGCCCCCCACCCCAGGTGAAGACCCCGGATGAGTCCCGCAGTGTGGGCCGCATCAGCAAGCAGTGGGGGGGGCTGCTCCAAGAGGCGCTCACGGATGCAGATGACTTTGGCCTGCAGTTCCCGCTGGATCTGGACGTGAGGGTGAAGGCGGTGCTGCTGGGAGCCACATTCCTCATCGTGAGTTGGCTGCCCCGCCTCCCCTCCTGATCTCTGCTCTCACTCCAGGCTTTGTGCACTGCCTAGCTTCCTGCTCAGACAGGGTTAGGGACACGGACTTTATAGGGGCTTGCGGCGCTTGACCTGGGGTGTGAGAGCTGAGCTAGGCCAGCCCAGCCAGCTCTGTTGACAGTGCCCTCCCCTCAGGACTACATGTTCTTCGAGAAGCGAGGAGGCGCTGGGCCCTCGGCCATCACCAGTTAGAGGCCACCTCGGGGTGAGGAGACCATCACCTCAACGGGGATCCAAGATGGCGGCCTGTCCCGGCCCCTCCTCAGAGGCAGCCCCTTCCCTCAATGTGCACTGCAGGGGACGGACAGGGATGCCCAAGAGTCTAGGGGCCACGGCGCCCTACCCCTACCCTGATTCCCTGGCCTCCTTCACCTTGGCCCCCAGACAAGGGTATGTAGGAGAGCCCTTCCCCTGCGACCTCCCACCCCTGTCTCTGGTGAGCCCCCAGCACACAGGCATATCTGCTTTCAGACTCTCCCTCCCCTCCCCTTGCTCTCACCCCCTACCAGGTCTCTGCTCATGTGGCCTGTGGAATCCAGAGCCCTGGGGTTTTCTGACGGAGCTGGGGTGGGGCGGGGGACGCAGCACCAAAGATGGCGGGTATGACGGCTGTCTCCCCGCACTGGCTTGGCCAGCGAGTCCCGCCCTAGACGGTGGCACTCTGAGGGGTCCCCCCCCCCGTCAACAGCTGTAGGGCCTACCCTCCGGTGCCAACTTCCTTCCCCCGGGCCCTGCCCACGGTTGCAGCTTTTGTGCCTTATGCAAGCACCCCATCCTTTCCTCGCCCTGGGGAGGAAGCTGCCATCTTTGTATGTTATATTCATATAAACTTTGTAACTTTTTGGATACTGGAAGATGTATGTAATGGGAGAGAGTAGAAGAGCTGGTGCGGGAAGAAACCAAGGGAAACAGGACAGCTGGGCTGGGGTGGGGGCCGGCCCGTTTCATCATCCAGGCTGCCAAGATCCAGTGTCCTGGAGTTCAAGAGGGCAACGACATCCTCCATCACGGCCCTGGACAGGGCTAAGGCAGTTTGGGCCACGTACCCCAAATCAGTGTGGTTGCTTCTACCATCCAAGATGGCTGCCCCCCCAGAGGCCAGTGTGGTAGCTGACCGCCGTTCGGAATGGCTGCTCCTGAGGTCCTCTGTAGCAAGTGGAAGCTTCCTGTGCGTGTGATGTGGGGCAGCTCCGTCCCTCCAAGTTCTCTTGGTTGGGAATGTGGTAGGCAGACTGGACTAGATCCTTCTATGAACCAGCCAAGGGAGCTGGAGCCCTCAGAGGCCAAGGGGCACGGGAGGAGACGCTGGTCAGTGCCCGACGCCGGGCTCCTCCTGTACCTGCCCACCACACGATCTCCCCGGGTGGGAAATTCTGCCCTGGTAGGACCAGGTTCTGGTTCTGCTTGGTCCCGCAGGGCCAGGCCCTCGATCCAGGCTGGTATCCCCGCCCAAGGGGGCAGCGCTCAGGGCCGGGCCAGGATATAGCGACTGGCGGCGGAGAGATCCCACTGGTAGTGCTCCAGGATGCGTCGGCAGTCCGCTCTGGACCGGCTACTCAGATGGAAGAGCTGGTCCACCTGCGGGGGCGGGAGGGAGGGCAGTGGGTGCCGGGGGCCGGGGCGGGAGCGGTGCAAACCCAAGAGCAGGGTCTGGCTTTACCTTGAGGTTCCGGATGGCAGAAACCACGTCTCCCCCAGTGGCCCTCAGTGCTGCCTGGCACTCCTGGTGGGTGACTCCATGCACGCTCAGCTCCACCTGCGGGGCACGCAGCCTTGCTCAGGCCACTACCCCTGCCCGGAGGCCCCTCTGGACGCCAGCCACTTCAGGGACAGCTCACCTCCACAATCCTCCTCTGCAACTCGGGGTCGGGCAAGAGGCCTCCAGCGGGGACAGTGACTTTGCTAGCTCCAGGCGCCCCCGAGGGATGGCTGTGGGGGGGTTCCCTTTTGGGCCAGGGAGGCCGCTCCCTGGGGGGCTGGCTGGGCTGAGAAGGGCTGGAGGCAAAGGGAGGGCGGGATGGCAGGCCTGGGGGTCCCTGGGGCACGGCTCTGGCATGACGAAGTTCGGGGGGGCTCGAACCACCCCCTGTGGGGCGGGGGCCCGGGGACAGAACGGACTCCAGACTCTTGGAAATGACTGTGCAGTTGAGAAAAAAGGAGCTTGAGAGGAAGCCCAGACGCGGGGCCCTGCCTTCTCCCCGCTCTGTGCGCTGCTCTCGGGGTGACCCTCGGTTAGGGGCGCAGCAAGGTGTGCCGAGGTAGCGGAAGGCCCCGAAGAGCTGAGGTGGCAGGAACTGCAAGGGGGAGCGGGCAGATCCTAAAGTTCAGCGAGGCTGTCGACTCACATACGCAAAGGTCGGGACTCGGGGTAGGGGCAGCATCGGAGGGTCATTCTTGATTTCCTCGGAGACCCTGGAAGATGGGTCCCCACCAGCCACACCCACCTTTCATCCTCTGCAGGGGCACATTCCTTCTCTGGCCCCGTGCTGGAGGTAAATCCCGAAGCTTTGCCTTCCCTCTGTCCCTGTTGGAGAGAGTGATCCCGGTCACTCTCCACACCCCCACCCTACCACTGGCCTGGCAGTGTCCCCCCCCCACACACACACACTCTTTGAGGTGCTCACCCATCTACGCTTCCCTGATGTCGCTCCCCCTGGGCAGGGGAGACCCTGTGGACTGGACGGGTGGCTGGTGAGCCCCCCGCATCTGCCAGCGTCACTGCCGAGGCTGGGAAGCTGCCCACCTTGAACGTGCGGCCGTTCTGGCCCTTCCAGGCTGCAGAGTCAGGGCTGTGGGAAGGGGTGAAGGGGACAGAGTGGGGGCTGGGCTCACGCCCACATTCAGCTTGCAAGCTGTGTGCCATGGAGCTGCATCTGCCTGGAGGAAAGGAAGCTTTTTTCTCCCGAACACAAAAGGGCTCTATGGGCTTGGTGGCTCCAGCCAGAGGCCACAACGGTAGTGCAGCTCTGGGGGGGAGGGGGGGTGCCCGTGGGGGAAGGGGGGAGGCAGAGGAGCAGGGTTCAAGGAGCTGGGGAACAGCACATCGAGACCAGGGTCAGGAGGGTTGGCTGGGAGTCCTCCTCCTGGGAACGTGTGGGAGGCATGAAGCTCTCACCTGCCCTCGATGATGGTGATGGGGTCACCAGTCTGCATCCTTAGGGCACCTGGCTCCGTGACATCCCGCACACAATGTCCCTCAGGAGGCCAGGCCTGCAGAGACAGGAGGAAAGGGGGCCAGGGCTTGTGGCCTGAGTCCAAAGGGTAATTTCATGGGAGCAGGGAAGAAAGGAGACTCCTCTCTGTTAATGTACCCACCAACGAAACCCATCCAGCTATGTCCTTGGTCCTGGGCCCAGGGTGGGACTGTCCCTGTCCCCCGGTTGTGATCCAGCAGGGGAGGCAGACCTGGAGTCCGTGCCAAGCTGGACATAGCCCAGGAGTCAGCAAGCAACAAAGGGGGGCCCTGTCTCTACCTAGGAGAACCAAGGGGAGAGTGGTCCCATGCACTGCTTTTACCCCCCACACAGCTCCGCCTCCCAGGGCTCTGGAAATTTTCCGTTTCTTTTCTGGAAATTTCTGCCTTGACCCTGAACCAGACATCATTTCGTTCCTGCTTTGCAGCCACTGTCACCTACCTGCTCTTCCCATGTTCAGTGTCCTCCCTCCCATCCCTTCTTGCACCAAGCCAGAGTGATAGAGCATGTAAAGCTGGCTTGTGACTCCCCCCGCCCAAAACCCTTCCATGGCTCCCAGGTGCCCTCAGAGTAAAGACTAAACTTCAACAACAGAGTTCGGTGATTTAGGTCATTTGACTGGTTCAACTGACCTAAGAGGGTTCCTCCGCTTACCCTATGAATTTAGGCAAACCACTTCAATGCCTTAACCGCCCCATCGGTAAAGGCCACGAAATAGCGGCCTTCCTGGGTTGTGAGGATGAAGTGGGTGATCGTGCAGGAAGATAACGTGTAAATCTCTTAGTATGGGGCCTTCCACAGATCAAGCGCCCTGTGTTAGATCTGGTTATCTATCACTCCTTCCATATCCCTCCGGGGCACACCCCTGAGGTCCCTGCACGGTCTCTCCACTCCCCCCCCCCCCCCCCCCCCCCCCCCCCCCCCGTGGCCTTT
>NC_058417.1:2246389-2260491 GCF_002201575.2 Neomonachus schauinslandi | reverse complement strand
CCTCTGCCTGTAGACCCTCACAGCAGCCTGGTGCTCTGTGCTCCCCCTTTTCTGGCCCAGCTCCAGCCTCCAGCCCTGGAGCCTGCATCTGTGTTCCTGGAGCTGCCTCCCCAGGGCTCCGAGCACCCTGCAGGTAGAGCCCGAATCGGTCGGTCTTTCCCAGACCCCAGCCCAGGAATATCTGTTGGTCTTGTGCATGCCACTCGGGGAGAAAACGGGGAAGTGAGGGGGTGTATGTGGGGAGGCAGGGGCTCCCACCTCTTGAAGCAGCTCCTCCAGGTAGGAAAAGCTAGGCCGGTCGGCGGGGTGGGGGGCCCAGCAGCGCAAGGCCAGGGCGTAGAGCGCCCTGGAGCAGAGGGGAGGCCGAGGCAGCCGGGCCTGGTCCTGCTCCAGCCACTGCAGGATGAGGTACGGCGGGACCCCGGCCCACGGCTCCTCGCCCCCGGAGAACATCTCCCACAGCGTCACCCCAAACATCCACACGTCCGACGCAGAAGAGAAGGCCCCCTGGCGCAGGCTCTCCGGCGCACACCTGCGGAAACGCAGCTGAACGGGGCGCCCGGGGCGCCCGGGGCCCCCTCTGCCCCAGCGCGCGACTTCCGCGGCGCCGCCACTGTCCTTGGTGACCTCCTTCCCCAGCCCTTCCAGAATCCTCGTCCCGGCCTCCCTGGGGGGACCGGCGCGCCCGCCCCACCCGGAGCCAGCCGGATGCCCTCGCGATCGGCCCCCCTCGGCCCCTCACCAGGCGTAGGGGATGGGGCGGGGCCCGCCCATGACGTAGCGGCCCCGGGCGCCGCCCAGCGGCCGCACCAGCCCGAAGTCGGCCACCTTGATGGTGCGCGGGGAGGCCAGCAGCAGGTTGCGTGTGGCGAGGTCTCGGTGCACCAGCCCGCGGGCCCCCAGGTACGCCATGGCCCCCGCCAGCTGCCGCAGGAAGAGGCAGAGCAGGGCCACGGGCAGCGGGGGGGTCGGGGCCCGGGCGGTCAGGCGCGCGTGCAGGGAGCCCAGGGGCGCCAGCTCCATCACCTGCGGGAGCGCGGTGCCGCGTGAGCAGGGGTCCGCTCCCCCCACCCCCACCCCCGGCACGGGACTCTGCCCGCCCCCTCCTGTCGCGTCCCTGTCCTGGGAACCGCTGTCCTGGTCTGCTCACCATCTGCAGGGGTTGGCCCAGTACGAGGCCGTGCAGGCGCAGCACGTGTGGGTGCTCCAAGTTCATCATGATGGACACCTCTCGAAGGAAGTCCCCCAGCTCTGTGCCCACGGGGCCTTCAGGACCCACCCGGAGGGATTTGACAGCCACTGGGACCTGGGGAGTGGGGGGAAAGGACACTATCTGGCACCCAGAGCAGAGAGGGCATGCAGGACCGAGGGGCAGTGAAAAGAAAAGAAGAAAGGAAAGAAAGAAAGAAACCAGAGGGGCAGCTGGCCCCAGCACCCAGAATGAAGCAGGCTCCCCGGACTCACACTCTGGCCGCCAGGCAGTGTCCACAGCCCTCGGTGAACCACTCCAAAGCAGCCAGAGCCCAGCAGCTCCCCTCTGCACACAGCACCATCCGGGATCAGACACTTGAGTCCCCCCTCCGGCTCAGGGAGGGACCGGGGGCTGTTTGGAGCTGGGGTGGTCTCCTTCTGCTCAGGTGCAAAACCCCCAAGGATCTGAAGCAGGGGTGGGAAAGCAAGTGTGTAGAACCCTGTACCACTCCTCCCTGACAGTCAGCCCACCCCATTCCCGGGCCTGAGCTGGCCCTTTAAGTCTACCGCCCCCACCCCAAAATGCACACCTTGTAGACCCAGTTCTTTGACTTGAGCCCCGAACGGTGCTTCTTCAGAGCTTCGGCCAGTCTGCGCTGGGCTGGGGAAGGTCAGAATCAGGGGACATGGGTGGTACATGATGGGCAGTGGGGGCGGGGGGCAGTGCAGAAGACTTTACAGGCCAGAAGAGGGCTGGTGGGGGAAAGGGAGGGGTTAGAAAGTACCAGGCTGGGGAAGAAGAGACCAGGGGGTCCCTTACCAGGCCGGCCCATGCCAATGCCATCCAGGTCCTCGGGCCTGACAAAATCGAAGTGCTCCGGCCGGGTAACATTAAGTTCCTCGAGGATGGGTCGGTAAAACTGGGCCAGCTGGATGTCCCGGAGCAGCCGAAGCAGCCACAGCGAACCCACCTCGGGGAGCATGTCTGCACAAGGAATCCCTGAGGATGACGCACCCACCTCAACACATTGCCCAGGGTAAGCCGCTGAGACACTGAGACAGCAGAAACGGGGTCTCCAGCTCCACTCCCCCCACCCATCAGACACACTCAGGTGCAGAGGGAGGGATGGATCAGCCAGCCAGGAATCCGGCCACTCACACTAACCCCAGGAAAAATGCTCCCCATACCTGAGACCTACATACAGTCCCCACCTCACACCTGAGATTTCAGTGTTCGGCAGACCTCAGGTATGTTCCTCTGCCAACTCTTGAGATAGGATGGCACCCTGCCCCTGCACCCCCGGGGACCACATACCTGCCGGCGATGCCCAGATATGCTAACCACACCACGCAGATGCACCCACACCCCACGCAGGTGCACTGCTGCCCACACGCACTGAGACCTACAGACATGCTGCCAAAGAAGCCTGAGACACCCAGGCACCTGGCCTTTCAAGTCCGAGACATTCCAGAACGCTGCCATGGAACACCCCGGCTTACTGCCGCATAACCTCTCACATACGCCCAGGGGTGACATTGCGGGTCACTACCTCCGAGACATACCGCCCCACGTGTCTGAGCCATCAAGGTCCACAGAATCACACAACACACGAGACACCCAGGTGCCGTGTGCACACACACCTGAACCATGCAGGCATACCGCCCCTCAGCTCCGAGATGTCCAGGGTCACCGCCTTTTCGGCACCCGAGGCAGCAAGGCTTGAAACGACACTGGGCATTTGTGATTGGTGGTTAGGTGCAGGCTGAGCTAAGCTCGGGTACTGCCTACGGAGCCAGGTGCTGCCAGGTGCACAGTCCCTTCCACACCCACCTGCGCGCAGCTCCAGGTACAGGGGCCCTGCCCGCACACCTGAGTCACTCAATCTAACTTGGTTTCCAGGCAACTCCACCAATCTTGGTTAACTCAGGCCGGGTGCCCTGGGCGCTGGCTGCCTGCACCACACTCTCCCTTACACGCACCTGGACCCCTCCCTCCCCCCCACTTTAGTTAAACCAGGAAGAAGGGCTGGACTAGGGACTGGGCGCGGGGAGGGAGGGAGGCCAGGATCCCGGGAGACCTGGGACCGCCTGCAAGGGGAGGTGGGGAAAGCACGCGAAGGGGGACGGGAGGAAAGGCGGCCGCAGACGGGGAGGACCGGGGGAGGGGAGGGAGGGGAGGCGAACAGGGCACCCGCGGACGTACCCCAAGCGGCGGCTGCTCCGCCAGTCCCAGCCTCCGGCGTCCCCGCTCCGCAGGAGCCTCACCTGGCGAAGGCGGAAGCAGCGGCTGCGGAGCCGCCCTGGCTGCCAGCACTAAATCCCGGGGGGGGGGGGGGGGCCGCAGGCCGGGGGGGCGGGGCCGGGCGCCCGGCGGGGGCGCCCGGCCCCGCCCCTCGCCCTCCTCCCTTCGGCCGGGACGGCCTGCGGGGGCGCCCCCACCGCGGCCGGCGGGCCCCCCTCTGCCCGGCAGACCCCGAGAAACCCTTCCCCAGTCTTTTTCCCTCTCTCCTCCTCCACGCCCTCTTTCCCGCCTCTTTCAAAGACCTTTTCACCCCTCCCAGACTTCCTCCTGGGGGTCCTGTCCCCCATAAAATCTTTCACCTCTCCCGGCCAGAGCCCCACCCCTTACACGAATAAGCGCCAGATGGAGAAATGTTGCGCATGTCCTGGGAATATAAGGCTAAACAGGACCTCGTCCCTGCCCCCTAGCAGGGGAGAGAGCGTCCCTAGCCCCCATATGGAGGAAGGCAGGGTGGCATGGGGCAGACAGGAACCATTGCTGGTGCAGGAAGTCAGCCCCCAGCCTCCACAGAGTCTAAGATCGGAGCCATTGTCGCTGTCCCAGTTCTGAACGTCGGTCCAATGTCCTGCCCGCGAAAGGGACCTTTTGGGAGCTCCCCAGGGTAGAACATGTTGGAGGTCTTGTGTGTGGGTGGGCTCCTGACCTCCATCTCAGCTTGGTACCTGGTCTCCGTGGTCAAGGGCAGCACCCCATGCTTCAGGGCACCCCTCCCCATCACTGGCATTTAACTGGCCTCATTCTGGTTCAACCCTCCTTCCCCCATGTAGTCTCTGTACACCGGCTACCTGAATGGTGGCCACAGGACAAAGTCTAGAACCTCGGAGAAGGCTCTGAGGAGGAGCATCCCTCCTCTCCCTTTCCCTCAGGGGTCCCAGGGAGGAAGTCACAAGTCTCAGGACATCTGGCCTGTCTCCTTCTGTTCTGAGGAAGGATGCGTGAGCTATCCCCAGAGTCCCTTGGAGGGAAACATCTACCCCATCTTGGTAAGCACACGGGATATTCCAGCACTGGTGGGAAATTATTCATAGTTCACAGTTCAACCTGTTTGCTTTCCTTGCCTTTTCTTGCCCTCCAATGAGGCCAGCTCATCACACTATAATTGCTCCCTCCACATCTGATGTCCCTGATATACTGTGGGATCCACACAGTAGGGGCTGGATCTGTCCTGTTCATCCTTTTTTTTTTTTTTTTAGATTTTATGTATTTACTAGAGAGAGAGAGAGCACAAGCAGGGGGAGCAGGAGAGGGAGAAGCAGGCTCCCCATCAGCAGGGAGCCGGACGCGGGGCTCAATCCCAGGACCACAGGATCATGACCTGAGCCAAAGGCAGACGCCCAACGCCTGAGCCACCCAGGCACCCCTCATCCTTGTGTTCTTAGTACCTGGAACAGTGTAGGCATGTAACAGGTACAGTGCATATTGTTTGTGAAGAAGTCTGCTCAGTCTAATTGTCATTCCTCTGTTGGTGATCTGTCCTTTCTCCCTGTTTTTAAGACATCATTGGTATTTTGTAGTTCTATCACAAAATATCTAGGTATGGATTCTTTTTTACTCATTCTGATTAGTGTGTTGTATTTCCTGTATCTATGAATTCATATCTTTCATCGGTTTTGGAAAATTCTCAGCTAGTATCTCCTCAAATATTGTGTTGCCTCCATTCTTTGGTTCTCCCCTTTGGGGACTCTGATTAGAAATATGCTAGACCTTTTTACTCTGTTCTTCATGTCATTTAAACTCTCTTCTGTATCTTTCAATCTTTGTGTTACTGTGATGCAGTCCAGGTAATCTCCTTAGGTCTGTGTTCCAGTTCATGGATTCTCTCTTTGGTTATGTCTGATGTGCTGTTTAATCCATACTCAGGGTTTTTTGTCATTGTTATATTCATATGAACATCGGTATACTATGTATGCTGACAGTACTTTATTGAGGTATAACTTACATTCAGTAAAGTGCCCAGACTTAACTGTATAGCTCAATGCATTTCTTTTTTTTTTTTTTTTTAAGATTTTTGTTTATTTAGGGGCACCTGGGTGGCTCAGTTGTTAAGCATCTGCCTTCAGCTCAGGTCATGATCCCAGGGTCCTGGGATCGAGTCCCGCATCAGGCTCCCTGCTCCACGGGAAGCCTGCTTCTCCCTCTCTCGCTCCCCCTGCTTGTGTTCCCTCTCTCGCTGTATCTCTCTATATCAAATAAATAAATAAAATCTTAAAAAAATATATTTTTGTTTATTTAAGAGAGAGAGAGAGCATGAGGGACAAGCAGACTCCCCCCTGAGCATGAAGCCCTGATGCAGGGCCCAATCCCAAGACCCCAAGCCCATGACCTGAGCTGAAGTCAGATGTCTAACTGACTGAGCCACCCAGGCACCCCAGCTCAATACATTTCAATCAATAAACACGTGTATTAATGCAGATAAAGACCAAGAACATTTCAACGATCCCAGAAACTTGCCTTGTGTCCACTTTCAGTCAATTCCATTGTCCAGAGGCAATGACTCTTCTGATTTCTAAAACCCATAGATCACTTTTGCTTGCTCCCAACCTTCTTACCTCCATGAGCTTCTTCGGGGAAGAGCACGTGACACCTGATTTTCCTCTGAATGTCCAGCGTCTTCACAGATCTGGGTGCACCAGAGGTCCTCTGGGAGTTGAATACATACGTGTAGAGGACGTGGGGCTATATGAAGGCAGCTGCCACCAGAGAGGATGGCAAAAGCCAGGCCAGGCATCAATTCATCCTTCAGCAAGCTTTCACTGTGCCAGGTTCTGGGGACCCGGGCAAACAAGCAGACATGATCCCTGGCCTGGTTGGATTCACTCTATAGGGCCTTGGAGAACACGGTCAGGAGCTTGGGCCTTACCTGAGGGCTCTGGTAACCACTGAAAGGTTTCAGCAGAGGAGTGGCAGAACCAGCCTGCTGTGTAAGCAGCTGGGGAAAGGGAAGAGAGGAAGAGCAGGGAGCTCCGGGAAGAGGCTCTTCCCATCCGTTCAGGAGAGAGAGGCTGGCCCTGCTTAGGCCTTGGCAATGGGACGGAGAGGAGGTGAAGAGAGCGGGCATTATCGGCTGGACTCTGGGCCTAGGTCCTCTATGCTCCAGCAGGAAACCAGACAGATTTTCCAGCAGGAAACCGGACACAGAGGCTCAGCCCCACCTTTGTCTTTAGCTTGGAAAAAACCCAGGGAATCAGAGGCCTCTTTATTCCTCCCCCTTCTCCCTATTCATGTCTTACTTCTGGAATTAAGCTTCTCTCAACCCCACCTGTGTGGGGAAGCGCTGCCGGACCACGCTCGGGGTGCACCCCTTCTAAGCTGAGATGGGGCGTCCTGCTAAACCTGGAGGCCCAGATCGGGCACCAGTCCCACTCTGGGTGCTTTTCCCCAACCCCGGCCCTGCCCCGCAGGCTCTGCATCCGAGAAGGATGAGCACATTCACACCACCAGCCAAGTCTTTCCCCAAAGGGCAGGGAACAAGAAGGGTAAGCGGAGAGGCCCCCTGTTATCTTCCCCACCTACTGCCTTGGGTTTGGGTGGGGGGTAGGGCCCATCCCTCTGCAGAGAACTCTCCTCTCCTATTGGGAGCCGTATTAATGCCCCTTTAGCTCCTCCCTTCCATCTCTGATCCCGGAGAACACAGGGCTCTCCCTGCCATCTTATCTACGCCAACCTCTCAACAGGGGAAAGTACC
Source organism: Neomonachus schauinslandi (assembly GCF_002201575.2). Taxonomy (NCBI): domain Eukaryota; kingdom Metazoa; phylum Chordata; class Mammalia; order Carnivora; family Phocidae; genus Neomonachus; species Neomonachus schauinslandi. The sequence continues at coordinate 2,253,313 of NC_058417.1, read as the reverse complement.
TCTCTCTCTTTGGGGCCTTTGTGTGGCTGTTCCCTTGCTTGGAAGTCCTCCTGCCCTTATCCCAATCTGGCTAAGTGCAGGAAGCCTATCCTTCCCTGGTCAGGTCCCTTGCCCTGAACACCAAGATCCCTGTGCCTTCCTGTTACTGCTCTCATTGCTTTTCTGACCTTGCCAGTATCTTGTCTGTCTCCCTTGCTGGATTCTAAGCTCCAGGCAGAAAGAGACTTGATCTTGCCTGGGTATTGCTGTGTCCCTCCTGTCCAGTCTAGTGCCTGGCTCATAGGATAAGTGCTCAGGAACCTTTGTTGAGCAAATGGGTGAGGCAGCATCATCTGGGTCGGGTGATGCCAAGGAGACTTTTTTGACGTCAGGAGCTCCTTTGCTGGGAGTGATGTGTATGGGAGTGCCCGAACCCCCCCATAAGCATTCTCTGGCGAACCTGTTTCTGCCCCTCTCCCTGTTTGGCCCCAAGTGGCTGGCTCTTCCTAGACCCTGGGGTGAAACCCTCCCGTTCCATCACCTCATCTCCATCCCCCAGCTCCTGGGGTCCCATCCTTTCCCCATTTGGATTTGCCTTGCTGGTTTTCAGAGTCACCAGCCAGCCCACCACCCTGTACATATCTGCTGGTTTGCTTTCCGAAGTGGAAAGTGCTCCTAAATCCACCCTATTCTTTCAGGCTCACCAAGCAGCCGAGGGCCTTTCCAGCAGAGTAGCTTAGAGCGCACCTCCGGGGTCTCACTGCCTGAGTTGGAATCCCTCCCCGCCCATCGCTTGCCATTCTGTGACTCTGAGCAAGTGACTTCCCGTTTCTGTGCCTGTGTCCTCCTCTTCAAGATGCATCTACTAGGAGTATTTACCTTTGGAGAAGTGTGTCCACGTGTGTGTGTGTGGTAGCCAGAGTGGAGGCTGGTGAAGCCCCCGCTCGGCATTAACACTGGTGTACACAGCGCCTTCCCCGGTGAACAGGGCTGATCTGGGTCCTCAGAGGGATATTGCAGAAAGGATGGTGTGTGACCTCCGAGCGAGCTCGTCCAAGACAGCGTGGCTTCTGCCTTCCTCTCTTGAACCCCCCACTCCGGGGAAACCCAGCCACTGGGTCATGAGGACATGCAAGTGGGCCTATGGAGAGGCTCCCCACGCCAAGGGACTGAGGCCTCTTGCCAACGGCCCACACCAACCTGCCAGGCATGCGAGTGAGCCATCCTGAAAGATGATCCTCCAGCCCCGGTCAAACCTTGGATTTCCACGACCTTGACTGACATCTGGATGGCACCCTCGTGGGAAATCATGAGCCAGAACCACCCAGTTACGCTGCTCCCGAATTTATGATCCACAGAAACTCTGAGATCATGTTTATTGTTTTAGACAATCAAGCTTTGGAATAATTTGGTACAGGGCTGTAGGTTAACTAATAAGGTGCACAAAATGCTTGGGATCATGTCTGACACATTGTTGCCATACGGGGTAGCCAGCATTAACATCCGTTTTACAGGGAAGGAGACTGAGTCTGAGGCTGGTGAGTGACACGTAGCTGGGAATGGCACGGCGAGTTATGTCGTGAATGCAGGGCCCTTCGGTGCCAAGTCCTCGGCTCCTTTATCGGCCCCACTGTTCCCGTGGCCTGCTGCCAAGTAGTAAGACCTAGTGGCAAAGACCAACCGTTTTATCACGCTCCTGGAGTTTGAGAATCTGGAGTGCCACCAGGACAGAGTGGGGATAGATTTTCTCTGCTCGTCCCGAGGTGAGCTGACAGCTGGGGGCTGTGTTATCTCTCACATGGGGACATAGATGCTGCCCTTTGACCGAACCCCTCAATGTGGACTCTCCATGTCACCTGGGCCTCCTCACAGCATGGCGACTGGGTTTCAGAGTGGATGTTCCAGGAAGCCGAGGGCAGAGTCACAAGTTTCTTTAGGACTTGGCCCAGGAAGTGGCCCGGTGTCCCTCCCAACGCGTTCAGTTGGTCAGCCAGCGATAGAGGGAGGCACGCATAGACCCTACCTCTTTTTTTTTTTTTAAAGATTTTATTTATTTATTTGACAGAGAGAGACACAGCGAGAGAGGGAACACAAGCAGGGGGAGTGGGAGAGGGAGAAGCAGGCTTCCCGCAGAGCAGGGAGCCTGATGCGGGACTCGATCCCAGGACCCTGGGACCATGACCTGAGCTGAAGGCAGTCGCTCAACCAACTGAGCCACCCAGGCGCCCGACCCTACCTCTTGACGGGAGACATGTCAAAGAATTTAGGGGCCATTGTTTAAAACTGCCAGACCCCGAGTAGCCTCTCCTGTTGGGTGAGGGGCTCAGGAAAACCACACTCTGGTGGGTCGGTCTTATGTGCACAGGACAGAGACAAACGCCACCAGCTTCCTACGCCAAGTCCTCATGAGGAGCTCATGTGGGGAGCATGTCACAGAGCTCCAGGGACTGGGCGCGATTGTCAGGGATGATTCCTGGTGTCACCTGTGCCAGGCTCTGGGGGAGCGAGGACAAGACCTTAGGGAGTGGCTTTAGAGGGGAGCGCGTGGTCTAGAGGGAAGATTTTTTTTTAAAGATTATTTACTTATTTATTTGACAGAGAGAGAGAGTGAGCCCGAGTGGGAAGGGCAGAGGGAGAGGGAGAAGCAGGCTCCCCGCTGAGCAGCGAGCCCGATGTGGGACTTGACCCCAGGACCCTGAGATCATGACCTGAGCTAAAGGCGGACGCCTAACCGACTGAGCCACCCAGGCGCCCACAGAGGGAAGATTTTTAAGGAAACACCACCAACCTGATGTAACAGGTACCACATGAGAGACGTCTCGGGAAGGGACACTCCACGCTGCCTCAGGAGCTCAGAGCAGGCTTCTCGGAAGAGGTGACGTCTGTGCCGCGGGAGAAGGGCATCGGGGTATGCGAACAAGCCTAGGCAAAGGCAAGGAACCGGGAGCAAACAAAGGGTTTGGGCAACTACAAGTGATTCAGTGTGGCTGTAGGGTGCGCAGAGCTGAGACACAAAGCTCCGGGGACATGGAGGGGGGGGGCCGGGTTCCAGCAAGGATCACAAGGGTAGATCACTTACGGCTGAGAAGTACGCGTGCGCCATGAGAGCAAGGGAATGTCCGTAGACTCTTGGCACTGCTGTTAACCCTGAGGGAGACGCCAAGGAGGAGGCGGGTCCGGGAGGGCGGTGGGTTTGGACGTGGAGACTCTGAGAGGCTCGTGGGGCATTCAGGTGGAGATTGCACTTAGAGCTGTGTTTGGTCAGCTCTGGATGAGGATTCTATAAGACGTGGAGAGCTGCTGATGGACAGCCTTGAACGTCAGGGTCAACGGCCAGGTCTACATGCCATAGGCAGGGAAGAGCTAGGGAAGGGCTTTAAGTAAGAGATCGCAATAGCTAACGCTTAATGAGGGCCCATGCATGTTCAGCACCGTCACAAGCATCGTCCGTGAACTATTTGGACCTCACCGTAATCCTGTGAAGTGCTGCGACGCTTCACCGAAGTTAAGAGATCACCAATGGTAATATAGAACAGTACGCCCCGACGCGTCTTCGATTTCAGAGCTGTTAAAATGTAAACAGGAGAAAAAAAAAAAAAGCCATCGAATCAATGAACTACATGATTTGCATTTCAAATGCGAGGAAAAGGGAATGGAGAAGTTACAGGAACTTGTCCGAAGTCCAGTGAGACACAGAGCCAGGATTTGAAACCCCGGCAGCCCGACTACAAAGCCCAAGTTCTGAAGAACCATCATTTGACGCCGGATGGGACATCGTCCACAGCGTGGAGTTTCGCGAAGACCACGGAGGGTAGGGCAGAGGAGAGGGGAGTGGGCAGTCAGGTGGCACCCTTGGGAGACTGGAGTCCACAGTCAGAGGGGTCTAGAGTGGGCTGGGGGCCACAGGACAGGAGGATGGCACAGATAGGCTAGAGTCCTTCAAGAAGGGGCAGAATCGGTTGACCCACTGAGCGTTGGGTGTGGAAACAAGGACAACTCCAACATGTTGAGCCTGGAAAGAGGGTACAGAGGAGCTGCTGCGGACCGGAGGGGAGCCGTGGGGCCTGGCTGGTCAGTGGCTGTGGCTTCTCATCCCAGCTTGGGCGGTCACGCCCCCTGGTGCCTGCTGGGCGCTCACTAGGCCTCTGTCAAAGGAAGGGATGAATGAGTTGTCGTATGATCTTGGGCAAGTTGTAGGAACTTGATATATGATCTCTGGGTCTCTCGCTCTCTTTTTTTGGGGGGGTGTAAAATGAACAGATTGGACTCGAATGTGTAAAGTAAAATGGAAGGTACTTTCCTAGAAGAGGTAGGCGTTCCTCTCTCCATCCCCAGGACCTTTATGGGCACCCCAAAACAGTGGTTCTAGCCTTGGCTGGCTGTAAGTTAGATGAACTGAGGCCTCATTTGACACCACTAAATTCAGAATCTCTGGATATAAGGCCCAGGGATGGATAGTTGGTGGGGTTTTTTATTTTTTTATTTTTATTTGTTTATTTATTTTTAAAGATTTTATTTATTTATTTGACAGAGAGACACAGAGAGAGAGGGAACACAAGCAGGGGGAGTGGGAGAGGGAGAAGCAGGCTTCCCGCTGAGCAGGGAGCCTGATGTGGGGCTCGATCCCAGGACCCTGAGATCATGACCTCAGCCGGAGTCAGATGCTCAGCCGACTGAGCCACCCGGGCGCCCCAGGATGGATAGTTTTTTAAGTTGCCCAGGTGACTACGATGTGCAACTGGATGAGAACTTTTGCCCTGGAGCCTCTAGGTACCCAGTTTGAAAACCACTGGGCTAGGTGCAGGCCAGGATCCCTTCCAGGCCCAGGCCCTTGGACTGAGACCTGTGGCTGATGACAGGTTAACTCTTTTTTTTTTTGTTTTGTTTTGTTTTCTTTTTAATTTTTTTTTTTAAGATTTTATTTATCTGCGAGAGAGAGAATGAGAGACAGAGAGCATGAGAGGGAGGAGGGTCAGAGGGAGAAGCAGACTCCCCGCCGAGCAGGGAGCCCGATGCGGGACTCGATCCCGGGACTCCAGGATCATGACCTGAGCCGAAGGCAGTCGCTTCACCGACTGAGCCACCCAGGTGCCCAGGTTAATTCTTTTTATGTTTCTTCCACCTACCCAACCCAAACCTCCTGACAGCTAGGGGACCACACGCCAAGGTTTCTCAACCACACACAACTGAGGTCTTGGCACAGGAGAATTGTTGGGGAGTACTCCCCTGTGCATCGTGAAGGCCAGGGAGGCCATGGAAGCCAGCACCCCCGGCTTCCACCCACCAAATGCCAGGAGCACATCCCCCAATCGAAGCAATCAAAAACATCCCCAGATGTCACCAAATGTCTCTTGGGGTGGAAAATCCCCCCGTCCCCCCAGCTGAGAACCACTGTGCCACCCCGAGTCTCCTGTCCCCACTCTGCCCTCCCCAGCTGCAGACAGAGGCCAGGCAGGGGTGGAGGCCATTTGACAACAGGTTTACTTGGCCTTGGCAGGAGGGACATCTCTGTGGGAGGCCAAGGCTTCACAATGTTAAATGGAGGGATAGGCTGCCAGCAGGCTGACTGATGTGGTCTCAACTCTAAAGGGAGGGAGTTTTCCAAGACACTCCTTCCCGGATTCCCAATCAGTCACAAGAGGGCCCAGAGGAGCTTGTGGGGCAGGCGGCCCCCGCTTTCCGAGAACAGGCGGGAGGGGGTGCGGGGGGATTTTTTCCTTCTGTAGATACTTTCCTGGAACCAGTGACTACTCCTGTCTAATTAGTTGAAGGCTGGGGGAGGGAGGGGCGGGGAGAGGAGCTTCCCAGCTGCCGGTGCCTGGGTCCCTGGCGGCCCTCTGACACGGGGACCGTGGGGACGTCTGGGCTTCGGGGTCTGGAAGGCTGAACCTTGGGGATTGGAACTAAGGGGCTGGCTGATCCTCTCCGAGGGAAGTGGATTCATCGTGGTCTTTAGAACTGGAGGAGGCTGGGAGGCTGTCCGGGTCTTCACTTGTCCTTTCTGCTTCCATGTAACTGGACCTGAGCAGGGAGACAGAGAAAGGGAGGCCTGGGAAGGGCAGGGCAGTGCGGAAACGGGGTAGGGACGGTGGTGGAAGGTTTAAGTGGTGAGGCCCACCCCCTTCCCCCGCCCAGACTCACTCCACCACGAGGCTCATAACACCCAGCAGCAGGGCAGCTACCAAGACAGAGAGGAGCAGAATCTTGGCTTCCCGAAGATCGTGACTTCCTGCAGGGAACCCAGGAAGCAGTGAGTGATCCCGGGGACCTCACTAGTCGTTGCGGTAGGGGGGCGGGGGGTGGCTGAGAGCTCAGAGACCTGAGCGAGGGGAGGCCAAGCCGAGGGGTAGAACCTGGGAGGCAGCGCTTTCGGGGCCAGCAGCGCACCTTGAATTCCTGGCAGGTGGAACAGTTATACAGGATGGTGCTGCCCCCTGCAGGAGACAGCGGGACCAGCGCTGGGGCGGAGGAAGCCCCTATTCCCGCCTTCCAGGAACCACTCTCCTCCCCCTCCCGCCCCCCCCGCCCCGCCCCGTCTCCGCCACCACTGCCAGGCTCTCCTCGGGTATCCCAGGTGCCCCTGTCCTCACTACTCTGTCCTCTTCTACTTACGGCAGGCGGGCGCGCAGAGAGCTGAAACCGAAGACAAGGAGGGTGGGGGAGGGGAGCCGCTCAGCCACGCCCCCTTTGCCGAGAGCCCCGGCACCCCCTCCCTGCCGGCATCAGTACCTTCCCTGGTGTACGCGGGGAGCTTGGTGTTTTGCAGCCAACGCCAATACAAGGGGAGGGAGGAGAGAGACCCTTTGATCTCTGGGGAGACAGAGGGCAGCGATATTGCCCGGCGCCTGGACAGGGCAGGCTCACCTCCACCCTTCTCCCAGCACCTCCCGGATCACGGATCACACCTTCCCGGCTCCATCTGCCCGCCCTGCCCCTGCCTCCCCC